>NW_004524660.1:2491559-2517770 GCF_000260255.1 Octodon degus
CCCGCTCACGCCCCGCGGTCCCTCGCCTCCTGGCGGGCGGGCGAGCTCTGCGGCGCGGCGCGGCGGCGGCGGCTCATTACCATAGACCTGCTCTCGCGGCCGCCGCCTTAAAGCGGCAACGCCGCGGCGCCGCGCGGTGGGCCCCACCCAGCGCCCTGTCGCACAGATGCTTTACGACTCCCGCCGGGTAGGAGTATTGACTCTAGTCCGCCAGGCGGGCCTTGTCCGGGGCTGGACCCCTGCTATGAAAGAGACAGTCAACAGGGAGCCAGACAAGAAATTATCAAGGTGGTGGGTGGTGAGGTTCTGTGTTTTTCCAGAACATTCTGAGGGACTCTCAGAGAGGAATCCCCAGTCCCCAGTCATAGCAAGCCTAAGAGCCTTCACGGCTGTCCCCTCCACAGAACCTAGGGCAAACTGAGTCCCACCTGACACGGCCTCCCTCAGACTTCAGAGAGACACCACAGGGAGAAGCCCTGAGGCTCCACGCCACTCCACAAGTTTGTGCTTTGACCAGGGTGCCTTTTGGGGTCCAGTTGTTAGATTACACCCAGGGTCTCTGTGTATCTTTGGCCCCTTTTTTATTATTTTATTTTATTTTATTTTTGCGGTACCGGAGATTGAACTCAGGAACTTGCGCTTGAGCCCCTGATTTTTTATTTTGAGACCAGTCTAGCTAATGATATTGTCCAGGTGAATTTGTAATCTTCCTGCCTCAGCCTCCTAGAGTTCTTGGTTTGCATATGCGACCGTGCCCCAGTCCCAGCCTCCTCTTGACCTCACTTAAGCTTTGCAGAGGAAGGGAATCTGGGAGGCCCAAAGCAGTAAATGTGCTAATAATACTAAATCTACAAGCCCTGTGGAGCTGGGAGAGGTGGCACACACTGTGAAGCTGAGGCCCGAGGACTAAAAATTTGAGCTCAGCTTTGGGCATTCAGTGACTTAGTGAGACCCTTGTCTCAAGACATAGCTCAGTTCAAAGGCCCGGGGTTAAAAGGCCAGGATTAAGAGAGGAGGGCAAGGAGGCCAGGGCAGGGGTGAGGGCACTTCTCCTGGGTCCTACCCAAGTGGACTAGCACCACCTGTGCGGTCTCTTTCTGGAAGGATGGCCTCTTGCCTGTTCCTTCCTTGCCTCCAGCAGTCAACTCCTATCCCCTTCCTTCTGTCCCTGTCCCGAGCACTTGGCTCTGGAATTCCATTACAGAGCAGGTCCATGGGACTTTCCCCTTAGGGCCACTAGTGAAGCCACTAAGAGACAGAAAAAGCCAGACAGGGGAGGCAGTGGGCCATGCAGAAAGGGCCTCCTCTCGCAGCCCAGGCCCTGGCGGCTGGTAGGAAGGAGGCCTGGGGTCTCTGCCACAGCTTTCCTCCTGCTCCCCACACTCCAGCTGTGTGACTCTGGCCAATTTCCTGTTTTATAAAATGAGAGGGTTGAATAAAGGAAATGGTTTTCAAACGCTTACTTAGCAGTAGACTTTTAAAAATTTAGACAGGGTCTCACTTCGTAGCCGGGCTGGCCTGGAATTTGTGATCCTCCTATACTGGCCTCCCAAGGCTGGGACTACAAGCGTGCACCACCACACCTGGCCTTCTCCCCAGTCATATCGAAGCTAGATGCAGACCCTGAAGTAGATGAGTGGTGCTCCTGGGATGCAGTGGGGGTTAGGCACTCTCAGCCTCAAAATTCCTGGCTGCTCCCTACGTCTTGAGGAGCTGCAGGACCCAGTGCTGGATGGAGCGCTCCCTTCCAACCCTGTCCTGGAGCCTCAGCCCTGGTGGGGCCTACCTTCTCCAGGCAGAACTCCCAAGGTGTCACTTAGTGATGCCAAGGGGGAGAAACCAGTTTTTCTTTCTCCCCAGGGAATTCTAAGAGGGGTTGGGCTGCTCCAGGCAATGGTGGGTGAGGGAGACAGAGAGCTAGCAGGAGGACCCCCACCCCATCCCCTCAGGGGCCTTCCCTGCCCTTTGGCCAAAGAGAAGCATTCTTCTGGACAGGCCAAGGGCAGCAGCAGAGATGAAGGGGTGGCTTAAGCAGCTCCCCCAGGGCTCCCCAGCCTGATTTGGGAGGATCTATCCAGGGGCTGCGTGGGCATTCATCTAATAGCCATGTAGTGCTGGGAATGCTTGAAAATTATACCATCTGTTAATTATCCTTTGAATTGGGGTTGGGTAATGAGACTCGTTTTCTGATGAAGGCCTGAGCCAATGCAAGGAGAAGCTGCAGCTTCCTGTTCATCCATCTCCCTTTGTAGCTAGAGACTTCCGGGTGGCAGACGGGGGCAGCCTTGGCGCTGGCCCATGGGATGTGGTTCTGGGACCCAAGCAGGGGTTGGCAGGCAAGGAAGACGTGAGCACCAGAGCCCCTCCAGGGCAGTGGCCCTTCTGGCTGAGGCAGTCATTCAATCTGGTTCTTCCCTTCATCCCCAAGCAAATAGCACTTAACCCCCTCCTGGCCTCACCCTAGGGCCACAGGATGAGAACCGAAGCCTCCTGCACTCTCCCTCCTACTTCTGGCTCCCAGAAATGGAAAGGAAACTTCCAAGTTGATCTGTGCCGCCTAGAGTCCTGCAGCCTGCTGGTGGTGAGACCCCCTGCGGAAGGAGTAGCCTCGGGACTTTCCAGCTGAGACCTCCTCCTCCCTGACAGAAAACCAACAGTGGGAGGCCCTGGAGTCTGATGAGAGGAATTTACCCTGCACTGGAGGCTGCAATGGAAAGTGACCTGCGAAGATGGCTCCGGGTTCTCCTGCAGCTCCGCGGGCCTTGCTCACTCCCAGCGCTTCCCAAGGGTCGGCCAGGCCTGCCCTGCGGTGAACATTCCCTTGGGTACAGCGTGGCTCTGGCCCTCAGCCAAATGGGGAGCTTGGCAAAATGCTCCAGGAACAACTGAGACAGAAAAGGCTAACGGAATTGAGCTAGAGAGACAGACAGAGACAGGGACAGGGATGGAGACAGAGGTCTCAGAAGACTTCCTAAAGACTGAAACTGCTTTCTAGAGTCAGGAGCAGCATTCCTGGCAAGAGGAATTCATCAGTAAAATTACTGAATTTCCAGGTTAAGTGTCTTCTCCAGGACTACACAACTGCAATTTAAAGCCAAGCCGGCTGGCTCCAGGATCGCAGCTCCTCAGCAGCAGTGCTCTCCCACTGAGGGAAAGCAAAGAAGGAACTGTGAGCATCGCCATACCTGGAGCCGAGCCTGGGGGATCTGTCGAGGCCCAGCACCCTGAAGGGGAACACAGGGCCGGCATCAGGAGGAAGCAAGTGAACTCCGGCTTGGGCAGAGCCCTGTGGGCTGAGATTCTGAAGCCAATGGGCTGCTGGGGGGCCAGCGGGGGGCGAAGGAGGGTGCTGACAGGCCAGGGCAAGGTGACCTTTGATGGAAGGCAGGGCAGAAGACAATGGTGGGAGTGGCACCGGCAGGCACCCAGTCCCATTTCTAGAGTGAGTTCTGCTTTTTTTTTTTTTTTTTTTTTTTTGCGGAACCGGGGATTGAACTCAGATCCTTGCGTTTGCCAGTCAAGCGCTTATCCTACTGAGCCATCTCCCCAGCCCTGAGTTCTGCTTTAAAAGGGCACAGAGCCAAGACTAGAGAACCTGGCCTTGTTGGGATCCCCAGTGGAGCAAAGGGACCAGGTCCCAGCAAAGGAAGCAAGGCAGGCGTGAGTGCCTTCCCTCCTGGCACTTGCCTGTGGCCCAGCATGCTGCGCCCTCCTTTCTTTACAGCTGGAGGGGTTGCTGAGCAGGTGGCCTCTTCTCTCCCAGCCCAATTCCAGCTCTGGGTGGATCTTCCTCAGAGTTTTGTGGCGTCTTGAGATTGTTCCCTCTCCAAACAAGTCTCCACTCAGCAGCCAAATACAGATTCTTCCCAACTCACAATGGGATTATGTCCTGATAAACTCACAATAAATATATAAGTGGAAAATGCACTTACTGCACTTAACCTCTAAAATGCCATGCAGTAGCCCAGGCAACCCTAACCAAGCTCAGGGCGCTTGCGCTGGCCCTCAGTTCTGCAGGACCATCCAACGCAGAGCCAGTTTTATAATGAGGTTGAGTATTTCATGGAATTTATTAAATTGTCGTGAAAGTGAGAAAATACGATGGCTGTATGACTCCATGTTCAAGCCATTGTAGAAACTGAAAAAGTGCAAGCCAAACCATTGTATGTTGGAGTGCATACTTTTTTATGTGAATTTTATTGAGCAAGAAATAGCAATGAGACAGTTTGAAAACAGGTTAGTAGGACAGTTACGATAATTAATACATTGCATATTGTTGTCTTCCTAGGGAGTCGGTACTTTTTAAAAACTAACACATAAGGGGCCGGGGAGATGGCTCAGTAGGATAAGCGCTTGACTGGCAAACACAAGGATCTGAGTTCAATCCCCGGTTCCGCAAAAAAATAAAAATAAAAATAAAAAATAAATAAATAAAAACTAATCCACTAAGAAGAATATATGCAGTGTATTATTTGTTGAAACTGTACTTCCGATTTGATTTGAAACTGTCTCATTGCTATCTGTTTATCAATAAAACTGTAGGAAAAAAAAAAAACCTAATACATAAGGTGGTGACATTAGCTTGGTGGTAGAGTGCTTGCCTAGCCTGTATGAGTCCCCGGCTTCAATTCCTCTAAAAATGATATCTGTATATTCTGTCTCTGTCTTGATTCCTGGCCACTAAGGGATGAACAGTCTTCGGCGGTGCGCTCCCTCCATCCCACCCTAGGGCCAAGCAGTAGGGCCCAATTTCTGAAACTGTCAGCCAAAAGAAACTGCTCTTCCTTGGGGTGGAGGGGGAATCTAATTATTATTATTATTATTATTATTATTATTATTATTATTATGTGGAACCAGGGATTGAACTCAAGCCCTGTGCCTGCCAGGGAAGCGCTTATTCTACTGAGCCATCTCCCCGGCCTCTGATGTCATTTTTTTTTGGTTTCATTTTGTTTGATTTTTTTCACTTTTTCTTTTTCTTTAATGTATTTTTACAGGGTCTACAGGGTCTTACCACACAGCTCAGACTTGTAGTGATCGTCCTGTTTTCAGCTTCCCAAGCACTGGGATCACAGGTCTGCACCACCACACCCAGCCAGAAAGGCCCTCTCTCAATTCCCAGCACTGGAAACAACAACAATAATAAAAACTCTTTCCATGTTTTGTATTTAGAAAATTTTTATTTTTTTTTATTTATTTGAGAGAGAGAGAGAGAGAGAGAGAGAAAGTGTGTGTGGTGTGTGTGTGTGGCCAGCTCAGCCCACCAGGGGGCGGGGCTGGCTGGCATGTGGTGCTGGGGGATCGAACCGCGGTCCCTGATGCTTTGCCAAGCTTGTTCTAAGTAGGTGCCTTAGACCACTGAGCCATCTCTCCAGCCCCTAGAAAATTTTTAAACATTCAGAAAAATGGAAAAGTCATCCAGCAGGCTGGGGAGGTAGCTCGATGGTCTAAGCGCCTGCCTGGCACACTCAAGGACTAGGGTTTTAACCCCAGTACCACATGCCGTGCTGGTCCCTGAACCCCAGACTCGCCATGCTGGCCACTGAAACCGGGCGTGGTGGTGCACGCCTGTAATCCCAGGGCCGGAGAGGCTGAGACAGAAGGATCACTACAAGTCCAAGCTGCACAGCAGGACCCTGTACCAAATAAATAAATAAAAATTTGTCCACCAAGCCAGCAGTACTGAGCACCTGTCAGTCCTAGTCATTTCAGAGACCCTGGAGAGGGGGGATTCCTTGGCTGGGAGGTTCAGGATAAGCCAGGGCAGCACACACTGACGCTTTCTCCTTTCCCTCTTACAGCCTCTAGAGAATGACATGGACATGAAGGGCCAGCTTCCTATGCCCCTGGGAGGCAGGGCCCCAGAGCTCCCACGACCCTAGGACTTTGGCCACTGCCGTAGCCAGGAGCATGAAGGACAATTCTTGGAATTGCCTAATATCCAAAGGAACCCAATGTTCTGTCTCCTGTGTTCAAACCAGAAGTTTATGTGTTATATTAGGTCATATGTCCTGCTCTTTCTTTTCTTCCCTTTCTTCTTTGATGGCGCTTGTTGAGTCCAGGCTAGTCATCCCGCTGAGGCGCTATATTCTGGGTTAACCCCAATGGTGTCCTTCACAAAGTAACATTGTGAAATCTTACATCTGAGCACGTTGCTTCCTTTCTGAAGACCCTGCCTGGGCTTTTTCTGTAGTACTCTGGGTCAAGTCCAAGTTTCTCATACTGATGTCCAGCCCTCACATGGAGTGGCCCAGCCTTTTCTTGTTCCTCTCCCTTTGCTCTGTTCTGGACACCCTGGCTTCCTTCCAGTGGTTGAACATAGTAGTCTTTCTGCCCCTCCTTCATGTATAGCAATTTGTAATTACATAGAGTATGTCCTCGTTAATTTACTTGGCTAACAGCTGTTTAACCCAGTGGCAGTAAGCTCTAGGGCTGGGGAGAACAAATGTGTCTCAAATACCAAGTCACATGGAACCTGGCACATAGGAAGTATTGTTCAAATAAGTGTATGTAACAGGGATGGGTGGATGGATGGACAGATAGATGGGCGGACAGATGGCACAAAGGAGTGAACAGGTGACCTCACACACCTGGAGCTTCCATCTAAGAGAAGCTGGGTCTTTGGGCTGTTCTACAGGAGGTTCTGAACTCATTCCCTTGAACCCTAAACTGGATTCCCAGTGCCAGCTGCTGCCAAGGGTAGCAGGCCTGATGTCCCAACTGTTAGACTTTCTCTGGGTGCAATTTAGATGTCCCTGATGCCTCATCTCACTGATAGGTTAACCCACTGTGCAAGCGAGTAGCCTAAAAAGCTTCATACTCCTTGGTGACATACGATCCACCTATGATCCAGCTGGGAACGTTTTTGGTCCTTGAACAGAGGGGAAGACGAAGACCCTGGGGCTGAGCTGCAAGCAGCAAATCCCAGAGTAACGTCTGCAATAACTCAGTTAAGGCTGTCCTAGCAAGCCAAGGAAGGAGCCCCTGCTAGCCCTAGCTGTACTTCTGTCACAGGGCTGGGTGGCCAAGTGTGAGAGGTACACAGAGGATGAGAGCCCAGGTGGGGCCTCAAGGGGCAGCCAGTCTAGTACCGAGACAACTGCTGCTGTGGCTGGCGATGGGCCTTAATACTTTTATCTGTGTGAGGAGTTATGGAAGGCTTTTTAAAGGCGGCAGTATCTGAACCACCTTGAGAGGGAGGAGGAATTCCAGGTGAGCAGGAGACAGGGGGAGCGCAGGGAGCAAATTGAGCAAAGCAAGCAAATCGTGAATGGTGCATGGAAGTGATGGTGCAGCGAGACAGGACCAGGCAGGCAGCCGGATTCAGCGACGCGGTGGGGACCAGCAGAGCACAAATCTCACCAGCCGACCAGTGCATCGGCCACGTTCTGATGAACATGGACACTGGCCAAGAAATGTGGGCTTTGAAACTGAGGAACCTTTACGTGTTTCTGCAGAGAGGAGGGCACGGGGGAGCCATCCAGCGGCCTCGATACTCTGGCAGCACAAGGCTGTGCCCCCAGGAGAGGCTGAGCGAGTCCGGGGCAGATGCCACCGCAGAAGCCTCAGAGGAGCTGCACAGGCCCGTGGGGATGAGGAGTCCGCGGCGACTTGCACGTGTAGGTTTGGGGCGAATCATGTCGGGAAGAGACAAGGCCCAGACTTCAGGTGCTGGGGTGAGGTCCTAGTGGAGACACCCAGAGTCCCTGCTGGGGTGGCCAGGATGCTCAAACCAGTGAGATCGGCCGTACAGGGAAGCGGCAGAGCACCCGAAGAAAAGGGGAGAGGCGAATGCCCAGGAAGCCAGCCTTCGGGCCAGGGGCCATCTCCTTTCCCAGTCCCAGTCCCAGTTTCTCGGCCTCAACTGAAGGAGCCTCCTCCCGGGCCCAGGGTGTCCCCTCCCTCCGGGGGTGGACACTGCAGGGGGAGGGGAGGGAGAGATGCCCGCAGAGGAGCCCGCAGAGCCCGATTGCTCTAGCACACGCGGACGCGAGAGAAAGGGCCGGAAGGGATGGTGGAGACGGAGGAGGGCGTCCCTGGGCGCGCTGAGCTGGGTTCCCGGTCCGCAGAAGGCAGGGTGGGGTGGGCGGCCGGCACACGAAGACAAGAGTGAAAACAAACCCCCAAATTGTTTTTCATTCTGAGTTAGGATGGAGGGAATGGACAAATGTTTTCAACGCGAGGAATGCTTCCTTTATTTTCTCCAGCGTTTACAAACGCGTCTCCCGGAAGGGCCACACTTGCTTGTCAGTAATTTACACCTCGGTAAGAATAATTTCCCAGCCCATTGCTGACAGTGGGTCTGCGGCGCAGGCTGGAAGCGCGAACCTGAGCAGGGCCGGGGGAGGAGCTGCGAACGGCAGAACGGCAGCGCTCGCTGCGCAGTTAGGGCAGCTAAAGAGGGACCCTTCCTCGGAGGTCGCTGGGACCCCCACCTCTGCCTGCAGAGGGACATGTGGCGCCCGGGCCGAGCAGGAGCTGCACCTTGCAGGGCTCAGCGACCAGAGCGCCCGCAGTGCCCTCACGGGGGGGGGGTGTCTTAAAAGGGCAACGTCAGAGGCAGCGACCCATCCAGGGCCTGCTGCAGTCGCGGCTGCAAGGATGCCCCCCCCCCACACACACTACCGGGAGTTGTTAGGGAACCCCATGCTGGCAGGTGACGGGAACAGGGGCAGGCCCCTCATCCTAGCACAGGCTCGGACTTGCACTACATTTCTCTGGGGCCTGGCCCGCTCTGCCTGTCAGACGCATCCTGGGAGAGCAGCCAGGCCTATGCCAGGCCCCCGTGGGAGGTGTGGGGGCTGGGGAAGAGGTGTTCCCAGGACCCAGGGTAAACCGGAAGGGCTTCAGGGAGAAAAAGCAGGCCAAGTAGGGAGAGCCAGTAGAGGTTCAGTCTAGGAGCGTTCAGCTGAACAGCTCTCTGAACTCACGGAGGCGTGAGCCTCACTCTGGGTCCCCATAGTTGGCAGACTTTGTCTCTTGGAGCTCAGCTTCGAGCTAACTCTTGGTAGCAGAGGCCAGCCTCCGGGTCCCTAGCTTCTTCTTTCGCCTGTAGCGACTGGAGACTGCATCTTGGACCCTGAATTCCTGGGTGTGGGAACCTAGGGTTTGTGAGGGACCCAGGGCTCTGACTCACTGTCGGGCCTTTGGGGGTTGTTTGCTGAGGTAACCTCGGTAGCTGAGGTTGGGGATTGGGCAGGTGAAGCTGCCAGAGATGAGGGCATCGGCCCAGGGTGGTGCAGGCAAACCCTTGGGTCGGCTGCCAGCCGCTGGCTTCCAGGTGGGTTAGCCCATCTGAAACAAGGTTTGCATCAGCCCCAGCCGCTGCCTGTGGGAGGAGGAAGGTGCACCACACCTTTCCCAGTAGACGGAGTTCTTTGAAAGCAGGGACTGTAGCCCATTCTTTCCTGGGTTGTAAATTGTGCTCCCAGTGGTGCCTGGCACAGGGTCAACACTCAATTAATGAGTGCATGCCCACCTACCAATGGGGAGTTTTTCTTTTCTTTTGCGGTACCAGGGATTGAATCCACAGGTGTGGCTCCCAAGCTACAGACCCAGCCTTTATTTTTTGAGACAGGGGCTCGCTAAGTCACCCAGGCTGGCCTCCAACTTCTGACCCTCCTGAGTAGCTGGGATCATAAGCATGTGCCACCTTGCCCAGCCCACCTGCAAGGAGCCTCAGCCATGTCACTGTGGCATCCCTCTGGTTTCAGGGAGCAGGGTGTGTACGTCGTGCCAACAAACAAACCCTAGCCAGGCAGGGGTTCACATAGGAGTGGCACAGGGCAGACGGGCACAGCTGACACAGGAGCATAGAGGCGCAATGGGAGGCGGCCATGGTATAAAGATGTAGATGGCTCAGTAGAATAAGCACTTGCCTGGCAAGCACAAGGGCCTGAGTTCAATCCCTGGTTCAAAAAAAAAAAAAAAGATGTAGCACCCAGGCTCCAAAGGCAGCCAACTGCAGTGAATTACCTACCAGGTGAGGCTGGCCAGCTGGGGGGGGAGGGGAAGAGCCAGGTCCAGGTACCCAAGGAACTGAGCCCCCAGCTTCTGGCCCCCAAGACCTCTCCAGGGCCTGCAGAAAGGCAAGGCTTCCTGCTATAGGAAGGTCACAAGCACAAGGCGCCAAAGAGCTGAGGAGTTGCGGACAAGCTGCGGAGACCTCAAGGCCAGGGCGAACAGAGAAGACTCTTGCCAGTCTCCAGTGGCCTCCACCAGTGGAGGGGGGTGGCGCAAAACCAGCCTCCTGCGCTCTGTAAGCCAGTTTTCTTCAAACAGCTGAAACTCTAGGAACGTGAACTTGTCCTTCTGAATTACAAGCTGGAACTGCTTGCTCTTCAGCCCACTTACTCTGGCTTTGTTATCTGAGAGCTGAGTGCTAGAGGCTGCTTGTGGGTCCCCAGTTGGCACCACAGGGAAGGCAAGAGCCACCATGGGTCACCCTGCTGGTTTCCCCAGTTTTGATTGGGTAACTGAGTGCAAAATGAGTAGGATCCGCTCCCAGCAGAAAACTGGCCTCTTTCGTTAGTACCAGCTCTAGCAGGTCTAGGGAAGTCCTTACTGAGGAACTAAGGAAGCTGAGGTGAGCTGCTAGCCTCTAACGACAAACACAAAGCAGCACTGGGGAGCCAGGACTTCAACCTGGCCACTGTCCCATCTCCCCTCTTTCTGCATTCCATAATGGAACAGGTCTAATCAGGTCCCCACCCTACCTTCAGGGATCATTGAAAAGATAAAAGGGATTGCCCGGAGGAAGTATGTTACCCTGCCAGGAGAGAAGCCTTAGACTAACAGAAGCTGTCATTAGAGTCGAAGGGTGCACACTCAGATGAAAGGCAGCAAGCCAAGGAGGAGACCAGGCAGCATCCTCCCAGGGAACAGGACATGGTCACTGGGGCAACAGCGGCGCTCCCGGGAAGGACTGAATGCTGCCTGCGCCCTTCTGCCCTGCCAGTTACCTGGAGCTCTTGGAGCTGCAGCAAGGGGCGATCACGTGCCAGGTGTCAGGCACCGACCCTGGTCTTGAAGCTTTGGGCTCTACTGGATTGAGACAAGTCCCACCTACTGTAAGGCCTTGCAGTGGCCCACCCCCTCACGGAGCCTTTCCTGGGGAACACAGCCAGGAAGCCTTAGCGTTCTGCTGTTCTCCAAGCTATGCCCACCTCTTTCAGGCAGGAGAGAATTCAAGGGGGATCTAGTCCTGCCAGCTTGTCTAAGGCTCCAAGTTTCACTTGCCCTGTGTTACGACTCACGTACCCTGGCCGCACCCACTGGCCGAGAGGCTCTGACTTGCTTAGAGCCTTAGCTGGGACACAGGGCAGGAGTGTGGCCCCAAGAGCAGTGTCAGAGGCAGGTGTGAGCCTCAAGGACACGACAAGAGTGTGGAGCCCTCCCCAGATGCTTTATTACACGGTTTCATCAGTCATCATGGTGGACCCCATGCCCATGCGAGGAGACAGGGACATGTGCCGTGCCCAGCGGACGGTTCCTGCGAGCGATGCAGTCAGATGGGCAGGGTGATGGGTCAGTGCGTGGCCAGCCTGCTCTGGACGGCCTCCGAGTCCCCGCAGACAGAAACGAAGCCCAGCAGACTGCAAGGAAGGAGAGTTCAGGCCTCGGTGACCTCCATGCTCTGCAGCTGGCTTTCCAAGGTGACATCCCTTGCTGCCGCTTTCTTCTTGCTGCCCTCGTGCTGCTTCTTCTGCTTCTTTGATGGCTCCTGGTCAATGGGTGCCGGCTTCACAAAGGGGATCAGCTCTTGGAGCCCTGGGAGGAAGAGCCAGCCAAGTGACCTGTCATTTCTCAGACACTCAAAGCCCAAGGACCTCAGGGGAGAAGTTAAGACAATGGCCCCTTTGAACAAAGGGCCACCCATACTAGGAACTGGTTTGGGCCCATCTTTCCTCCTGAGTCTGAGGCCTCGCAGAATGACGGTATCACCCCTGCACTGGTTTCTTTCTCACCAGGCCCAGCAAGGCCCAGGACCCGAGAACAGGCAGAGTTACTCGAACAGGGTTCTCATGCGCCCGGGCTGACAGAAGAAACATACCTTCTGAAAGGGGCCTGTTACAGAAGCACGAAAACAGCAGAAGCAGAGCTGGGAGTGGTACCTGGAGGCATGAACTCCTTCAGTTTCTCAGGCACGAGGATGCCCTTCTCTGTCTGATAGTTCTCCAAGATGGCACAGATGGTCCGGGTAGTGGCACACATCGTAGCATTGAGCATGTGGACAAATTCCACCTGGGAAGAGAAGATACCAGAGGGAAGTTAAAAGTCAGCCCTCTGCTGATCCGATGACTGGGAACCATCCACTTTATAAAATCTCCCAACTATAAATATCCGTATCAAAATGACTACCTTTTTTAAGACAGGATCTCATTATGCAAATCAGGCTGGCCTTGACCTGGTAGTGATCCTCCTGCCTCAGCCTCCCAAGTGCTGGGATTATAGGTGAGCACCAGCACACTGCCAATTTTTTTTTTGCGGAACCGGGTATTGAACTCAGGCCCTATGCTTACCAGGCAAGCGCTTATTCTACTGAGCCATCTCCTCCGCCCAATTTTTTTTTTAAATTTATGTGTGTGTGTGTGTGTGTGTGTGTGTGTGGCCAGCTCAGCCCACCAGGGGGCGGGGCTGGCTGGCATGTGGTGCTGGGGGATTGAACTGCGGTTCCTGTGCTTTGCCAAGCTTGTTCTAAGTAGGTGCTTTAGACCACTGAGCCATCTCACCAGCCCAGGCCCGATTTTTTTTTTTTAAATTTTATTTATTTATGTATGTATGTATGTGTGTGTGTGGCCGGCTCAGCCCACCAGGGGCGGGCTGGCTAGCATGTGGTGCTGGGGGATTGAACCGCGGTCCCTGTGCTTTGCTGAGCTTGTTCTAAGTAGGTGCTTTAGACCACTGAGCCATCTCACCAGCCCCAGGCCCGATTTTTTTTAAACCTGAATTCTCTTTAGGCTAATTGGTTAATCCAGATGGATTCCACATGTCGGCCTGAGTGAAATATGGTAAGTCCTGCTATTCCAGGAGAGCTTGCATGAAGGAAGAAAATACCCCTGCGGTCACTGCTCTTAACCGTGACAAGCGAAACTCAGATCAGGGCTTGAAGTCTGGGCCCGAAAGATGAGTGTAAGCCTGACCTCCTTGGGCGAAAACAGGGAAGACCCTGCCACCAAGTTGCTCTGTGTAAACAGAAACCATTTTTTTCTCTGGAGTTAAGGTAAACAAAGTCAAGAAGAAAAGCTAGAGTCACCTTGTAGAATAGGGCCAGCTCAGGCTCTAAGAGAGCCCAGTCCAATGCAGAAGTCATCTCTAGATTTTCTCAAGATGCTGAGGACTCCTGTGCCCCCAGGGCCAAGAAAGAGCCCAGGACAGGACAGGCGTGTGCTGTGACAAAGGCCCCACACCCACCTCAGCAGGGGCCATCTACCTTGTCCATCATCTTCTTGGTCTGTCCATATCGGATACGGAGGCGGCGAGCCTGGTAATCTGTACAGTTGGAACAGGAGACTAACTCCCGGAAAGCTCCTGAGCCTGGAAACCAGGCCTCCAGGTCGAGCTTCTTACTGGCAGCATGATTCAAAGAACCTGAAAAGAAAACCCCAGGACTCAGGAAGGAGGGCAACAGCCCCGAAAGCCAACCTCCCACAAACCACAGAACTCTTCACATCCTGTCCCAGCAGTGGGTGGTGTTTGCTCTTCTCATCACCCAGTAGCCTGGTGGCAAGGGTGGGGCAGGTCCAGGAGCTGGGCCGTGAGCTGGCTCTCGAGTTCTGTGTGGTGGCGCAGCTGCTGAAGGCAGGGTCTGTAGAGGCAGGAAGGGGTGCCAAGGGATGCCCTACCCGAGACGATATTCACGATGTGGTACGGGATCCCCAGAGCCTGGTAGAACTCCTCTGCGGTGGCGATCATCTCCTCAAACATCTCCCATGACTTGTTGTCGTGAGGCGACGCATACACAAACTGCTCGATCTGCAGACGAGGGCCCAAGGAGACAGGGACAGTGGTGCAGTGAACAAATCGCAGAGCTGAGGTAGAGACAGCCTGGCCAGGAAGACCTGTCTCTAGGCCCCAGCAAGAGGGATTTGTGTGCCAAGAGACTGGCCTGCAATAATGAGGCCACCAGCCTGACAGCACCACCATGGACTCTGTCCTCGCCAGCAATTGTACGAAGTGATTTACACAGCAGACTGCCTTAGTCCACTCAGTTGGCCTAGTGAGGGCGAGACCACTGCTCTCTGTTTATAGAGGTAGGAAGAGAACAGAAGAGGTTAAGCAGCTTGCCCACGGTTAGAGACAGGGGCAAGTGGTCTCTAGCCACTTGGTGGCGTCAGCGCTGGTGCTCGGGCAGGGTGGCTACAGTCTGCACTCAAAGCCACTTTATCATGAGCTCACAGGTCCTCCCCCCAGAAAACAGTGCTGGGATGAGAGGGAGAGCCGTACAGAGCCAGGCTGGGCCTGAGAACACGTTGTCGTCTCTCCTGAGACCTTGTGGACAGTGGGATGAAGGCTCCTGCTCCCTCCTCTACAACCTTCTACTCACCTTCTCAAACTGATGGACTCGAAAGATGCCACGGGTGTCGCGGCCATGGGAGCCCACTTCCTGGCGAAAGCAGGTGGACAGGCCAGCATACTTGATGGGCAGGTCTTCTGGCCGCAGCCATTCATCCCGGTGCAGAGCGGCAATGGGCTGCTCTGAGGTAGCAATCAGGTACTTCTCATCATAGGAGTTGTCATCAGACTTTTCACTGCCTTTGCCAATCACCTGTAGGAGAGGCCTATGCTAGGCAAGACTGAGGGAGGACACAGCCTGCTCAACAAACTGCAGGAAGGACGTGAAGGGCGGGGAAGGAACAGTTATGTCTGCTATGGGGTCTCTGCTATGACAGAGATCAAAGACATACAAATTATGGAGATCCATTTTACAGCGTATAATCCCAGAACTCTGGGAGGCTAAAACAGAAGGGTCACAAGTTCAAGTCTTGCCTGGGAAACTCAGCTACGTAGCTAAGTCTCAAAAAACTAAGTGCTGGGGGGCCTGGCCCTAGCTCAGGCCTTTAAGTGGCTGCTTCCACAAAGCTGTCAGCCTCAGGTTGCTGGAGTTCGAACCTCACAACTCGCCCGCTGGCCAAAAGTGCCCTGAAGGCGTTCGAGGAACAAAAAAAAAAAAACAAAACAAAAAAAACTAAGTGCTGGCCAAATAGTTTAGCAGATTAAAGCATAGGGGAAGGGGGTTCGATCCCCAGGCCTGCTGTGCTGGTCCTGCCCCTGGGGCATGCTGAGACAGCAGTTGAGACTGGGCGTGGTAGTGCACCTATAATCCCAGCTCTCAGGAGGCTGTAAACAGGAGAATTACTAGAGTCTGATCTAGAAGTAAGACCCTGAACACCCTATAGACCCTTCCCTAAAATGCAAAAAAAAAAAAAAAAAAAAAAGGGCAACAAAAAGGCTAAAGGGCTGAAGAGACAGCTCAGCATACAGGCCCTGGGTTACCTCCTAGTACTTAGGGATAGATACACAGATTGATCCATCTATATATATTACATATAGTCTATATATACATATGTCTACAGATTATACAAACATACACACACACAATAAATGATTCATGCTGACAGATGGGCAAGAAGCCTAGGTTGATTTATAAGGCATTTACTAAGTGGCAAGTCTTTTTGGCATGCTGGGCAAAAGTCTCTGCTTTCTTGGCACTTAGTCTAGCGGTACTAATCCTTAAAGATTTAATCATGGTACTGGGCATGGTAGTATATGTCTGTAACCCAGCACTTGAGAGGATGATGTAGGACTGCAAGTTCAAGGCCAGCCTAAACAACTTGGTAAGGTTCTGACTAAAGTAAACACTTTTAAAGAGGCTGAGGTATATAGCTAAGTGATAAAATACATATAAGTTCAATCTCCAGTACCACAAAATATAAATAAATGAACAAACAAACAGATAATATATGTGTTCAGCTGAAGAAAGTAATGGACATAAAAGGCACAGCATGGGGTGGGGGGATGAGAGAGCTCACTGTGAGGTGCTCGCCCTCAGGGGAGGAGCCCTGGGTTCAATGTTTAGAATGGGGGTTGAGGTGGGGCGGAGTCTAGGTGGGATGAAGTTGGCTGTATTTCAACAGAGGGACGGCTGCCAATCCACAGCTATACTGATTTTACGTAACATTAGGCAGCCAACTATAAACCAGATGACCCTAACTGCACTTGCTAATAAGAACAGAACTTTCACTTCCGAAGGAGTAAGTTATAAAGAAAAGGGACAAGTGAGAGGCAGATTTGCCATAATGGACAGCTCATAGCAATTTTTTTTAGGTTACTTTTCTTTTTTTAAAAAAATTTTATTTAGCAGAACATTCGAGAAAAAATTTTCATTTGCATTACTAGGAAATGAACCCAGGGTCTTTGCACTGAGCTACATCTCCAGTCCTTTCTTCCTTCTTTTGAGTCAGGGTCTCATTGAACTGCTGAGTTGTTCAGGCTGGGCTTGAACTTGAAGTCTTCCTGTCTCAGCCTCCCAAAGTGCTGGGATTATAGCCATGTGCCACCAAGCTCAGCTCTGGCAATTCTGAGTGCTGGACAGACTACAGTGCCATGGTAAGCTGATTAGTATGACAGCCTGCCTAATCTCAATGTGAGGACTCTGGTTCCTTAAGATGGTCATAGTTGGTGAGGAGCCACAAGCTGGAAGTCACGCCATCCCACGTGAGGACATCTTGCCCTGTGGAAGCTTCCAGTCTCCAGTCAGCAGGGGGAGGACACGCAAGGGGGCTCCGAGGCTGGTGTCACACTGAGCACTGCCTTTTGTCCAAGCACCCAACAGACACCTGGCGACAAGGTGTGCGCAGTTATATGTACCATACAGGGAGATGAAAATGCCCCGCAACCGCGTCTAACAGGCGGCACCAGTTGTATGTGGCTGTGTACACGACAAATCTGCTCCTCAGCCATACTGGGCTGACTTAAATACTCGCTAGCTACAGCTATAGAACACTTCCACTATGGCAGAAAGCTGTTGGCTACACTGCTCTGTGTCTCTGAAGTGAAGCTTCCCAATTTCTCTATTTTTTTTGGTTGAATTATTTTTCAGGGTAGGTTTGTTTTTGGTGCTGGGCACCAAACCCAGGGCTTCCAGCTTGCTAGGCAAGCGTTCTACCGCTGAGCCAAATCCCCAGTCCTTGGTCTTATTTATTTATTTTTGGCGGAACCGGGGATTGAACTCAGGCTCTTGCGCTTGCCAGGGAAGCGCTATTCCACTGAGCCATCTCCCCGGCCCTCCAAATCCCCAGTCCTTGAAGCTTCCCAATTAAGACATTGGTCCACCACTCCGCCCAGACTACTCACCTTATAAAGTTCTTCATCAAACTGGCTGAGCTGAGCCACTTCCTGCATGACCTCCTTCCGCATGAAGAAGGGGGTGTAAATGGGAACATAGTTTCGACTTGCCAGGGTGCGAAGGGCAAACTGGATGAGCGCTTGTTCCAGGAACACCAGAACCCCCTGAAGGACAGAGGACAGCACTGTCGGCCCTGTCATCGTCCCACTCATCTGCTAAAACTCACACCAGGGGCACCTGGGCACTTCTGTGAGGGACACACTGCATGCCTCGAAGAACCAAACTGCCAGGAACTTCGTTCTTAACAGTACAAAGCCCTGAAGTGTGTCACCAGGCACCTTGGCCAGAGAATTATCTTTTTGTGTTTGCTAAATTCTGACCAGGGTCTCACTTATGCAGTTCATGCTGGCCTTGGACTCACTACATAGCCTGGGCTGGCCTCGAAACGGCGGCTATCCTGCATCAGACTCCCGAGTGTTGGGATCACAGGCAAATCAGAGAATTACCTTGAAGAAACCGCAGTAAGGGAAATGAATTCACCCAGAACTCACAGACGAGTTGCCCTAAGCTAATTCCTAGGTGGAGATGCTTAAGAGCACACTATTTCTAAAATCATTCCTTGCACCTCTAGATGCCAGCATGGGCGTGTGGCCTCCATCTGCCTCTTCTCTAAGTACCCCGAGCTGCTCAAACCACAGGATTGTTGCACTGGGTTGCGACTCTGTTGTTTGTCTGACTTTCCCTCAAAGGCAGAGACTGTTCAGATTCAGACAGCAAAACACACTCATAGCAGAGGATCACTGAGTGGCTTTTGTTCCTCGGAATCCAGATAAGCACTCTCTCCCATACTGAGACAATTGTGTCTAATTGCTACGTATTTACAGACAAGCTGCCAGTACAAGTGGTGGATTTCTGGGCCTTTTAAATATGATTATGATTTTCTCCAACTGTTTCTCAGTTCCTTCTTCACTCCACAGGGCCCCAGCTCTTACCTTCAGGAAGTACCCGCGACTCCCAGCCACTATGGCCCCCTTTTCGCCTTCAAAGCCATCGACCATCACTACCAGGTCCACGTGAGAGTACTTCTTCCTGACTGTGCAGTCACCCCAAATCCTTTCTACTTTGTTGTCTGCATCCTAAAGAAATAAGACCACCAGATACATGATCTCCTAATTCTATAACCTCCTCTTTTCCAAACTCCACCCAAGAACAACTCAGCCACTGCTTAAATCAATGCTACATTTTGGTTACTGCATACAGTAACTAGTGAAGGGAATTTGCTAGTCAACTGAGAAACAGTCTAGAAGCCATTCTAGCCATGGAAGTGGGAATCAGGATTTTCTGGGAGATCCATGTTAGTCAACCCGGCTTTGTTTTGTTTTGTTACCCTTTTAAATGACTCCTTAAAAATCCTGCACTGGGACAACTGGCCCAGACAATCGGTATTGCCCGGGGTACAGGGGAGAATGTAGATTATTTTTCAAGGCCCTTATTGGTCTCAGGGCCACACGAAGTGGGCTCGGGCCCTGACCTCCTAGTCAGCTCCGGCTCCCTGGCCTCCCGCACACCCCAGCCTGTAGTGAGTTTAACATTCACCAGGGAATGAATGAAAGAGGCACAGATGGGCCCTGCCTCGCCCGGGTGTCGGGGAACAAAAGACTGGGCTCCAAGCAGCTTTGTGTTGGGGAAGCGCCCGCCTTGCAGGGAACTTTTATCATGCAGATTTCCCTTCAACCTGCAGCTTCCCAACTGGGTGTGGGTGAGGGGTTAGGATGATTTAGCAGATCCCTCCCACAGGACTCGCTGCTACCAGGGGCAACAGGCTGTGGAGGACAGCAGCCCCATTTACAAGATTTCTGTGCCAGCAGTCTCCTCCTACCTGCTGTCTCTGCTACTTCCCAATCAGGCAAGGATCTGACTCCCAGACTGCTCAATTGGTGGCAGAGGAAGTACAAAGAGCGGCCCGATACACAGTACCAGTGTCACACAGCCTGCCACCCCAGACAGCCAAGGAAGGGTCCTCCTGCGAGGCACTGCGCCTACCTCGTCATTACTGATGGGCACAGAGGGGTGCAGCAGGTTCCCAATCTCTCGAAGATTCTCAAACCGCTCTGCCTCCAGCTTTAACCGCTCTGCGTCACACTTCAGGATGGCTTCATCAATGAGGAGTCGGACTTTTTTAATTTGTGAGACTTTCAGGTTCTACAAAGGCACAGGCTGCTCTCAGACCCAGGACGTGCAAGTCAAGGGCAGTGCAGGGATAAATTACTGGTACCCTAACTCCGCAGTCCTCCAGTGACAACTGTTCTCACAGCAGAAGCCTTTTCTTTTCTTTTTCTTTTTTTTTTTGGCGGAACCAGAGATTGAACTCAGACCCTTGCGCTTGCCTCTACTCAGTCATCTCCCTGGCCCCCTCATTTTTTAATATTTGGTACTGGGAATCGAACTCATGACCTTGCGCTTGCCAGCTGCGTGCTGTACACTGAGCTGTATCTCTGGCCTGTAAAAACTATGCTAACAGTATATATTTCTGTAAGAGAACATTACCTAATCTGTACCCTGGATTTTCCTGACTGAACCAATCTAACTTTCATTCCGCACACGTTTGTGTTCTCTGGGAAGGTAACTCATTAGGTGCCAGACACCCTGTCTCGAGCTCATTCTGTGTACCTCACTGCAGACGCTCCCAGCATGCTCTGATTTCTTGGAGGAACCTTAGCAGGCCGGGCTAGACAGGAGCAGGGCCCCAAAGCAGGACTCTGAGAATAGCGACTTTGTTTAAATTCTTAGCTTTAAGAAAGGTTTAGTGATGAAAACACTTGAAAATTCCTACTCTAAGCACACTACAGTGAATATTTACTGAATCTCCATGAATTCAGAAATGTTTCTACTTTGTGAATAGAGTGGAAAATGGAGTTACCAGAGCCAAACATGGTTCAGCTCTTCTTCCCTTTCTTCCTACCCTTGGTCTTCCCACTCCGTCTGTTCGTGTGCTTCTAATCAGTACTCAAGACAGAGCGCTGCCACAGTGCTAGGGACTGCGCGGGCTGCGCAGTGCTGTGTGGAGCAGGGTACACTGCGGCCCAGGATTAAAGACAAGAGGGCAGTGATGCCAACCTAGACAGAGACGGTGACTTACCGCTAAAGCGTCCGCAGTGAGGGCGTCGAAATCTAACACGTCCTCGGGAACAGACTCGTCATCTCCCACTGGCTCTTTTTTCTGCAGGAAGGAAAAACCTGAACTTGATTAAATGAAAAAAGCCCCTCTGGCAGAGCTTTAATAAGCCCACACCAAATCAACACATAAACTAAACACCAGAGGTCACACAGCCAAGGGTAATGCGACAGGAGAAAACTGAGTGCACTGCGGGCCTGGAGGCCACGTTTCAAGTCCTTCTTCTGCGAGCTCCTAGCTTTGTGCCCAGACAAGTCCATTAATCTGCAGGACTGAGGGAGCTGACATCAAGACCAAGAAAAGTACGGCTTTCCCTGGTCATGGAAAAACCATGGAGCTCACAGGAGGATGTGCTGGAAATGCTCCGGGGCCACAGCGGCAAGAGGGCCGCGAGCAGCGCTGAGGGGGCATCCTTGTGCTTGCTCCCTAGGAACAAACCCAGCACTCGGGCTCTGAGGGCAAATGAACAGACTGACGGGAGTACGAAAGCCACGGCAACAGGTGAATGAAAACCAGATCCACAGCTGAGCAGTCGATGCCGTGTGCATGGCCGGGGCCCAGCCTTCCCCCTATGCTTTACCAGCCTTCCTGATTCCAGTGCCCAGGTTGGCCCTGAATTCGCAATCCTGCTTCAGCCTCCATAGTGCTGCAGTATACTGGGGTCACAGGTGGGTACCCCACGCGCGGGTGTAATGGTTATAGAGACAGGTGGCGCGTATGGTAGCAGCGGGTGCTACCTGAAGTCTCTGAGGCAGCAGATCCAAGTTCTGAGTTTAAGGTCTGGCTGTGCGACTGACTCAGTTGCTGATTGTAGGGACTTTCCTTAATGACCTACAGTGGTCTAAAGCACCTGTTTGGGCAAACTTGGGCAACCCTGCAGGGACCTCGGTTAGATCCCCAGCACCACATGCTGTGCCAGCCCCGCCCCCAGGTGGGCTGAGCCAGCCACACACACACACAAAAGATACTTAATATCCTAAATCTATTCTCCCACTTTTTAAATAAGACTGATAAAAAAATAAATGTAACACCTACACTCCAGGCCGGCAGCAAAGATCAAATCCAAAATGAAGAAGTACTGGGCTGGTGAGATGGCTCAGTGGTCTAAAGAAC
This sequence comes from Octodon degus, assembly GCF_000260255.1. Lineage (NCBI taxonomy): Eukaryota > Metazoa > Chordata > Mammalia > Rodentia > Octodontidae > Octodon > Octodon degus. The sequence goes on from NW_004524660.1 coordinate 2,513,195, forward strand.
CTACTTGGAACAAGCTTAGCAAACCACAGGGACCGCAGTTCAATCCCCCAGCACCACATGCCAGCCGGCCCCGCCCCCTGGTGGGCTGAGCTGGCCACACACACACACACACACACACACACACATAATAAATAAATAAATGTAAAAAAAAAATGAAAAAAAAAAAATGAAGAAGTACTTATGAACACTTACCAGTGCTATGCAAATTAAGGCGCTGCTACAACGAACAAGAGTAAAAAGGACCTAATGGCCAGCAGGAAAGTTGGGCCTAAGAGCCCTATCGCAAAGGAAAACACTTCTCCCAATTTATTGCTACAAAACACCTGCCAGCTGAGACTGACTGCACGCAGGCCCCAGAGAGTATCTGGGCAGGGGTACACGTGGGAATCAGCAAGCTACAGGGTCTCTGACCTGCAAATGATTGAGCACCATGAGGAAGACAACCACACACAGCTCAAAACCCACAGAACCACCCTGCAATGTGAAACTAGGGGGCAGCGTGAGGCAAGACGGTGGGCGGGTCGGACAATGAGCAAAGAACGCTATGTGCATCTATAAATTTGCTAAAATAAAATTCATTCATTAAAAAGAATTGTAAAACAAAAATTGTCAAAGAGCTGGCACAATGGTGCATACCAATAATCCCAGTCATTTGAGAGGCTAAGGCAGGAGGGTCACAAGTTTGATCACAGATTGGGCAATCTGGTAAGATTCTGTCTCCGAATAAAAAAATTAGCAGTTGGGCACACACCTGTAGTCCCAGCATTGGGCAGCTGAAGCACGAGAAGAGCCATGAGTTTGAGGCCAGCCCTCGCCACTCAGTGAGTTAAAGCCGGCCTCAACTACATAGCAAGACCATGTGGCAAAATAGATAAATAAAAAGACAAAAAATTAGAAAGGACTGGGAGTTGTGTGTGGTACCAGTAATGCCAACACTAGGGGGTGGAGCCTTCACAGTGAGCTCGAGGCAAACCTGATACCCCGCAAGACTCAAAAAAAGGGGCTGAAGGTAAAGTTCAGGGCAAAGGCCCTGTGTTCAGTCCTCAAACTGTAAGAACAAAAACCTGTCCAAGAGAAGGGTGTAGACTATCATGAAAACAAAGTGCTTGAAGCCCCGGTTATCTTTCTGTCATACTTTTTTATTGATTCTAGTTTCCAAATTTCACAATTTTTGGCATCAGTTTCCAGACTCATCTGAAGGGGCCGAGGTGGCAGAGCGCATTCCCGTGTTTTTTGCTTTCTCTTTCTTGCTTGCAGCGCTGACCTGCGCACTGGGCTAGGGCTACAGCCCAGTCTTTTTCAGCTTTTCACTGTGAGACAGGGCCCCTCCAAGGTGCCTAGGTTGGGCCCTGCTAGTGACCCTCTTGCCTCAGCATCCCTGAGCGCTGCAATTACAGCCTAGGCCACCGCACACATCTTTAATGTGCTTTTTGGACTAGTGCCTAAGGGCCAAGAGGTATTTTTTGAAGAAAGATTAAAACCAACAACTACTTTGGATACCAAAGCAAAAGCTGAGCTGAAATTTAATATTTTTTAAACATCAGGAAGTTTGGATCCTTTTTTGCCAGCCACTGAACAGCACAAGGGTTGAGCAACCATAATGTTCTGAGCACTGTGCCAAGTTGACATTTAAAAGAAATTTACTTTTTTAACAATCTCATTCTACAGGTTAATGCGCAGCCATTTTGCAAGTGAGGAAACTGAGGTTAACTTGTTTAAAAGTCACACAGCTGGCCTGGGGAGACAGCTCAGCAGTCTAATCACCCGCCTGGCAAGCCCATGGTCCCGGGTTTGATCCCCAAGTAGGCAGTATGCTAGGTGGGGACTGGAGCCCCAGGAGTGCTGTGGGGGTCACTGAAGCTGGGTTTGGTTGCGCACTCCTGTAATCCCAGCACTGGGGAGGCAGAGATAGGAGGATCACTACAAGTCCAAGAGTCTGAGCTGTGTAGACTCTGTATCAACAATAAATTCATAATAAATAAATAGATAAATGTCATGCAGCTAACAGGAGGCCAAGGCAAGACACAAGCTACAGGGCTGGAGAGATAGCTCAGCGGTCTAAGCACCTGCCTGGCAAGCACAAACACCAGAATTCTATTTCCGGTACCATATGCTGTGCCAGCCACCAAAACCAGGCATGGTGGTGCAGACCTATAATCCTAGCGCTGGGGAGACTGAGACAGGAGGATCATATGAGTCTGAGCTGCACAGATTATGAATCTGCTTTTTTTTTAGAAGAAACAGGACAATAATGGGGCAAAAATTATGAAGTCTGTCAAAAAAAAAATCCCTTCCTGGTAGCATAGGTTGAACTCAAGAAAAAAATGAAAAGGATGACTTGGTGGAATTAAAATTCCTATTAGTAAGAACAAAAGAGCAAGTGAGGGCTGGTGAGATGGCTCAGTGGTCTAAAGCACCTACTTAGAACAAGTTTAGCTAAGCACAAGGACGGCGGTTCAATCCCCCAGCACCACATGCCAGCCAGCCCCGCCCCCTGGTGGGCTGAGCTGCCCCCCAATACAAAAAAAAAAAAAAAAAAAAGAGCAAGTGAATGCCAGCGTAGCAGGAATCTTATTAAAACAGAAGATGGGGCTAGGGAGATGGCTCAATGGAGTAAGTGCTTCCCTGGCAAGCGTAAGGGCCTGAGTTCAATCTCTGCTTCTGCGAAAAAAGAAAAAGAAACAGAAGACACTTTCCAGTTACCTGCCTCCCTTGCTTTTTAAAATAATTTCTCCCCCTAACAAGAAACCGAGCATCACACAGGTTAGATGTTGAGTTACGACCTCAGTGAATATTGGCCAAGAACCAGACCAAGAACCTCTGGTCTATGGGGCCGGCGAGATAGCTCAATGGACTAAAGCACCTGCTTAAGCAAAGCACAGGGACCACGGTTCAATACCTGGCACCACATGCCAGTCAGCCCCGCCCCGAGGATGGCTGAGTCAGCCAGAGTCTGGACCTGCTGGTGCAGGACTGTAATCCCAGCGCTGGGGAGGCTGAAAGCAGGAGGATTACCACGAGTCCAAGTTGCATGGTGAAATCCTGTAACAACCAAATACATAAAAAGAACCTCTGCTCTAGCTCCCAGCCTGTTACTCAGTTCTCTTACCTTCATCTTCTCTCCAATTGTCTTGCTGCATAAGTTTTTCAGCTTGTTCAAGTTATCTGCCCGAAATCTGCCTAAAAATAGAGAAGCAAAGAATGTATTGAAGAAACACACTCAAGATATTCCTTGATCATGGCTCCTTGGTACTTGCTATGATTTGGATAATTGTCCCTAAAGCCCTCACATGTTAAAAGACTTTTGGTCCTTGTCCTAGCACTCCAGATGGCTGGAGTTACCTTTTAGGGATGGGGGCTGAGGCAGGATTCTGCGATTCTGAGGCCAGCCTGGACTATAAAGTGAGCTTAAGGCCAGCCTGAACTGCATAAAGAAACTCTGTCTCAAAAAGACACAAAAGGGGAGGGGCAGGGGCAGGGCCAGGGATATAGCTCAGCAGCAAAAGCACCTGCCCAGCAAGTACAAGGTCCCAAGTTCGATCCCTGGTACTGGGGGTGGGGTGGGGGGGCCCACTAAGAAGCCCCAGGTTACTGAGCATGTCATCCAGGAGAGCAGTGGAAATCCTTCCCCTCCCCATCTCCCCATCTTCTTCTTCTTTTTTTTTTTCAAATTTTTATTTATGTGTGTGTGTGTGTGTGGCCAGCTCAGCCCACCAGGGGGCGGGGCTGGCTGGCATGTGGTGCTGGGGGATCGAACTGCAGTCCCTGTGCTTTGCCAAGCTTGTTCCAAGTAGGTGCTTTAGACCACTGAGCCATCTCGCCAGCCCCGTCCCCATCTTCTATTTTTGTTTCCTGGCCACCAGCAGGCTAGCAGCTTTCTCTACCACACTCTCACCATCATTTACTTGCTTACCACAGGCCCAAATGCAGTAGAGCAAATCCCCCATGGACTGAAGTTTCCAAAAATGTGTGAGCCCAGATAGATCTTTCCTCTTTGTGAGCTCATTAGACATTTTGCTAAGAGCTATGGAAGGCTGATCAGCACAGTATGGCTCTCAACCCGAAGTCCAAATTCAGGCAGAGCTGAAGGAGCTTCCCCATAAAATTGTAAAATCTCAGAGTTTTAGAACTCTAAGCATAGACTGATGACAACAACAGGCTGTCCCCAGCATTTGAAGAAAAGGAAAAACGAATTCTGAGATTGAAATTTTAAAAATCTTAACATAAGCGCCTATTTAGGCAAGTGCCGGGACTGGGATTCAATCCCCAGTGCCACATGCAGCGCCAGCCCTACCCTGGGGCGCACTGAGCTGGCCACTGAGAGCGGGTATGGTGGTGCATGCCTGAAATCCCAGGGCCAGGGAGGCTGAAAACAGGAGGATCACTACGAGTCCAAGCTGCACAGTAGGACCCTGTACCAAATACATTTAAAAAAAAATCATAAGATATACCACTGTAAGATAATACAACTGAGAAATCTGGAAGATATATACACATAATTATAGTCTGCCCAATTATCTTAAGATCCATTTAAAGAGGGCTGGAGAGATGGCTTAGTGGTCTAAGGCACCTACTT
>NW_004524660.1:2517966-2520409 GCF_000260255.1 Octodon degus
AAAGATCCATTTAAAGATTCTATATATTTCTTTTTTCTTAAAATTTATGTACTTGGTACAGGGTCTTACTATGAAGCTCAGACTCGTGGTGATCCTCCTGCTTCCAGCCTCCCCAGTGCTGGGATTACAGGCGCGCGTTGCCACGCCCAGACTCCATGGAGGGCTCAGTGCACCCGGAGGGAGGGCCTGCACAGCAGGACTCTATATATTTCTGAACAACTAATTTGAAGATAGCATCATGTAATATAGTAACCATTGCTGAATTCCTATTGCTTTGTTTAGTGAAATCTTGTATAGTTTCTAATGCTTTTTCCCCCATCACAATTTTATACACTTTTTAAAAAATTTTTATGTATTTTAGTACAGAGTCTGGGCTGGGGAGATGGCTCAGTGGAATAAGCGCTTCCCTGGCAAGCACAAGGGCCTGAGTTCAATCCCCAGTTCTGAAAAAAAAAAAAAAAAAAAAAGTACAGAGTCTGCAGGGTCTCACTACATAGATCAGACTCATAGTGATCCTCCTGTTTTCAGCCTCCCAAGCCCTGGGATTACAGGCGCACGCCCCCATGCCCAGTCTCGCCCCCATGCCCAGTCTCGACTGTCTCAGGGCACCCAGTGGCGGGGGAGGGGCCAACAGGCATGCCCCAAATTGAAGCCCGGCTGCTGTGCTCTGCAGCTTGTTTACAGAAGACACTAAAAATAAATAAATAAAGACTATTTATATTTGCTGTAGGCATAAGATTTTTATTATCATTAAGCTGATTTCTACATCTTTGTTAGAAATAGTTAATGCTGGGCCGGCGAGATAGCTCAGCCAACTAAGTGCCTGCTTGGGCAAGTACAGGGACCGCAGGGACTGGGGTGGATCCCTGGCATCACACGCTGCACCAGCTCCACCCCCAGGCATGCTGAGCCGCCACCAAGATCAGGTGTGGTGGCACATGCCTGCAATCCCTGTGCTGGGCAGCTGAAAACAGAGGAGAATCACTACAAGTCCAAGCTGCATAGTGAGACCCTGTACCAAATACATGAAAAAAAAAAAAAAAGAAAAGAGTTACTGCTGCTCCCTTTCCACTAGTGTTATGCTTAGTAGCTAGGGTCTCGCTATGCTGTCAGGCTGGCCTCAACCTCACAGTGACCCTCCACCTCAGCCCCCAAGTCCTGCAGTCACAGGTGTGCGCCACCGGCTAGGGTGACGGTCAGTCCATCTAGGCGCCTGCCTGCAAGCACAAGGTCCCCGATCCTCGGTACCACATGCTGTCCTGGTTCCAGAACCCCATACTGGCCACCAAAAGTGGGTGTGGTGGCGCATACCTGTAATCCCAGTGCTGGGGAACTTTAGACAGGAGGATCACTAAGAGTCCAAGCTGCACAGCAAGACCCCATGCCAAATAAATAGATATGCATCACACCTATACCACCACACCAGCTCAGGTGACAGCCCTGACAATTTAGTATCTGTCATTTGGATTCCTCCCCAGCTCCTTCCCTTTCCTTTCTTCCTATTTGCTCTTCCTTTGTATTGGGGATGGAACCCAGGGAGTGCTGGGCTATACCCTCATTGCGCTTTGTTTTTGGCGGAACCCGGGATTGAACTCAGGCCCTTGCACTTTCCAGGGAAGCACTTATTCCACTGAGCCATCTCCCCAGCACCCCCTTTTGTTTTTTGAGACTGGCTTTCCCTAAATTGCCTAGGCTAGCTTGAAACTTGCATTCCTCTTCCTGCAGCCAGGTAGCCCAAATTACCATATTGGTATTGCAGTTCTTTGGCCTGGCTCTGATTACCAAAAGCTGGACCTCTTCAATCGAAGAATTTGGGACAACATGGTAGAAAAAAAGATCAAACTTTGGAGAGGCAAAACTGATGACAAGACATAACGCTGCACCTGTATACAGCTCCTACTTAAGGTTTTGCCAGTAAGCTTTTCTCTTTCAAGGATCTTTAAACTTTAGTACAAATTTATTTTCTGATTCATCTGTACAGATTGACACAGTTATGGAGGGGAAGAAGAGGACTGGGGCTTGGCAGGGACTTGAGGGCACGGAAGGGAAAATGAATATACTGCACCACAAAGGGATAGCAAGGAAGATGCTTGTGGTATGGAACAGTGCTGTGGCCTGGGAGAACGTGCTGCTAGTTAGCGGGCTACACGTGGTAAAGTCACACAGAGAAACACACGAGTGCACGGGGACTGGTGAAAAGTGAGGTAAGTTTGTGGATTGCACCAGTAGTAGCTGCTTGCTTGGTTTGTTGCCGTTTTTGTGGTACTGGGGATTGAACTTGAGACCGTGCACTTGCTAGGCAGGCATTTATGCTGCTGAGTTATATCCTTGGCCCAAACATTTTTTTTTTAAATTTTATTTATGTGTGTGTGTGTGTGTGTGTGGCCAGCTCAGCCCACCAGGGGGCGGGGCTGGCTGGCATGTGGTGCTGGGGGATTGAACC
>NW_004524660.1:2522228-2536703 GCF_000260255.1 Octodon degus
GGGAGGGGAAGGGAGGGGAGGGGAGACAGGCTTGTAAGGTGGTAGCCCAGTGTGAAGGTCATGGGTTCAATACCCAGTACAACTACTAAAACAAAAAAAAAACTTTTTTCTTTCTTTCTTTTTTTTTTTTTTTTTTGGTGAAACTGGGGATTGAACTTGGACCCTTGCGCTTAAAAAACAAAACAAAACAAAAGGACTCTTTGCTGGTTCTGCCAAAAATAAAAAAATTAAAAATAAAAAAAAAAAGAATCTTTGGACAGCGATTTTTTGTGTGTGGAATTGGGGATTGAACTCAGGCCCTTGTGCTTGCCAGGGAAGTGCTTCTTCTACTGAGCTATCTCCCCAGCCTGGACACAGATAATTCTGCACTGACAAAAATTCTTTATGAAGTCCTTCCCAAGGACCAGGGGATGTGCTAAGTATTGTAATTATATACATATTCTGTGTATGTGTATATGTACACATGTGTTAAAAATTACAGGAGGCTACTGTTTCAGGTTAGGCTCCTGTACCAGCTCCCAACAGACCAGATCAAAAATCAAATGGAGTCGCCCATGGTACAGTCCCACATAATCAAACTCATCAATGGTTACCTGCCCTTTTCAGAAATCAGGTGACACACTTCTGAAACGGGACAGTTTCAATCTGCACCACAATGAGGTTTCCTCTGCTTTAATCCTTACATTCTTTAACCTTACAAAGTAAACTGAAGTAATCTGATGTTGACCAATCAATTATATGTCTATTTTTCAGTCTCTTGTCCTCACTTTACAAAAAAAAAAAAAAAAAAAAAAAAAAAAAAAACTTCAAAATCCCCTGTATTTTCTTTGTTTTTGCTTCTTAAAAAAAAAAAAAAAAGGAGGGGGGTTGGCCAAATAGCTCACTGGATGAAAGCACCTGTTTAGGCAGACCCAACAGCAGGGGCAGGGGTTTGATTCCAAGTGTGCCATGCCAGCCCCACCCCTGGGGAGACCAAGATTGAGACTGGGCGTGCTGATGCACACCTGTAATCCCAGCTCTTGGGAGGATGAACACAGGTGGATTACTACGAGTTCGATCTATGTCGTTAGACCCTGTATTAAATATACATACACACACACACACACACACACACATATATATATATATATATTTTTTTTTTTTCTTCTTCTTTTTAAAGAGAGTACAAGGGGGCCTGCCCCTTAGCTCAGTTCTTTAAGTGGTTGCTTCAACAAAGCAGTCAGACTCAGGTTGCTGTGGTTCAATCCCCACAACTCAAGCCAGCCAAACCTGCCCTGAGATCATTCGGCGCCAAAAAAATAAAAAATAAATAAAAAAAAAAAAAAATAAAGAGAGTACAAATTACAAGTAAAACTGAAAAAAATACAAGTGATACAGAATTTCACTTAACAAAGTAAAATGAATTTCACACTATTTGTTGTAATACACAGTGTTGTCTTCCTACCAGTTACTGATATTACCAGATATATGCATGTAAAATTGGAACAAGAGGGCCCGGGGAGATAGCTCAGCAGAATAAGTGCTTGCCTGGCAAGTGCAGGGTCCTGAGTTCAATCCCCAGTACCACAAAAATAAATAAATAAAATTGGAACAAGAAAAAAAGAAATAAATGTATAAGAAGTAAGAAGTACAAACAATTGAAAAAAGGAGGCGAAACAAATGAAGTCATTAACTGCTTCTTCCATAGACCAGCAGAAATGCACAGTACAGTTGTCCGAACCACCCTGCTTACATACATAGATAAATCTCTTTCCCCCTCTCCCTCTGCTGTTCTTCTCAACTTAGTAACGCTTTCGAGTAAGCTCATTCCCTTTTCCCATGTTTCTGCTCTTTTCATCCCTTCTCAGCAAACCTGCCTCTTCGGAGCGAGGTGTGGCGCCACACATCTGTAATCCCAGCACTTGAGAGCCTGAGGCAGGAAGATCACCACGAGTTTGAAGCCAGCCTGGACTACCTACTGAATTGAAGGCCAGCCTAACTACAAAGTGAGACCCTGTCTCCAAACCAAACCTATCTCTTCTACTCAGCTCATGGAATACATATTTTAATCTTAAAGAATAAAACGCTACTCATTTCTTTATTTTTATTTGATACAGGGTTTCACTATGTAGTTCAGACCTACAGTGACCCTCCTGTCTCTGTCTCCCCAGCACTGGGATTACAGGCATGAGCCACCAGGCATGGGGTACCAGGGATTGAACTCAGGTCCTTGTGCTTGCCAGGCAGGTACTTAGATAGCCACCTATCTCCCCAGACCCCAATTCATTTCTAAAATTGCAAAATAAAGGCAACTGAAATATTCAAATTGTTGTGGCCGGGGAGATAGCTCAGTAGACTAAGCATTTGCTTGGCAAGCACAAGGGCCTGAGAACCAGGAATGCCCAGTTCTGCTAAAATAAATAAATAAATTCAAATTGTTGTCATCTTTTCCTCTGATATACATGTGCACATATATGATACATACGTATATATTCAATTTTTGTCCCTAAATAACTGGCCACATACCCATTCGTCAAATAAAGGACAAACCTCATACTCACATATGTACATTATACACAGGGGATAGGCTAACACATTTAAAAGTCATTTAGCAGCTGACCAACGGCTGGACTAATAAAATCTGACTCGGTGCAATAGTGCTCACTCCATATTTATCCTAAACATAAATGTGGCAAGTTATCATTCCATTTTAAAACTTCAGATGAATCTCACAAGCCACCACATGAGAATACCTAAGGGGTGTACAATCAGCAGGTAACTCAAGCTAAATAAATATTCCTTTTGCACCCAATGCCCTTAAAAACTTAAGAAAACCAATGTTCTTAAGAGCTATCCATCACGCTCTTGGACAGGAACTGCCTTTGCAGTGTGCTGTCATAAATCCGGCTCTCAGCTGGTTGCAGGCTTATTGCATCAGACAAAACGAATCACATGTTCTAGACAACACCGTCAGCCAGTGACAACTGCAGCTAACCTAGGCAGAATGTCCAACGGTTTTATGTAGCTTTATGTAAGATGCCCGGCTCGGTTCTAGGTTATACTCCAACTCTGCGGATGTCTTTTCCGAACTTCCAGAAACCACCACCTCAATAATTACAAGTTTTTTTCCTGCATCACCATGCCCCTCTCCTCCAGTTTTAATTTACCTTTAATTTAATTAAAGGCTTTTCTGGTTCTTAAAAGATATGTCACTCGGTCACAAGACGGGCTTCCTCGGAGGCCCGAGATCACTGCTCTTGGTCTGGAGTGGCTTGCAAGTCCCCAAATGCTTTCAATATGGGAGGAGTTAACTCATTTTGTTGTAGCTGTCTGTGTCAGACAGTAGCCTTCGATCCTATCAAGACGTACGGAGGCCATCCTGACCTTGCTCAGGTTGCGAAAAGGGCAGAAGACGACCAAAGCAACTATTAGGAAAGGGACCCCAAGCCAATCTGCCACGGCCTTCCCCGGGCTACCCAAGGGACCGGAAGGTTTGACAGCTCTCGACGCGCATGCGCCGTGCGCATTTCCAGCCTCAAGCACGCGCGGAAAGGACTGCCGCCGGGAGGCAAAGTGGGACGAGCCTGCGCCAGGCCCGGTTCGGGAATACAGAGAAGTTCGGCGCCGCCGGAGCCCGAGGGGGGATCTGACGAGAGCCAGAGGCCCTGGGAAGTGGCGCTCGGAGTGAGAAGCTGCAGCTCCGGCCAGGAGCGGGGGCTGCCCTGCGCATCCCGACACTTACATCGTCGCCACTCACTGTCTGCCTTCACCAGCTGGTCCACGAGTCCCGGGTCCTTGAAGCGCTTCTCCTGCGTTTCTCGGATGAGGTCTGGGTTTCCGCCTTTATCCACTCGAAACAAATCCAGATCAAGCACCATCTTCCCGGCTTCAGGGCGCACACTCAGGGCCATAAGGAGCCCACGGCGGCGGCTGACGCACTGCGCCGGGCCGACGCGTCGACTGCGCAGGCGCAGCGGGCCACGGGGGCGCGCCTCTTCCGCCGGAAGCGGCTTGGCAGAGGCGGGCGCAAGGGGCGTGGCGTCGGGGGCGTGGCGTCGGGCGTGGCGTCGGGGCGGGCTTCGGGCGCGTCCCTCTTACTCCCTTTCTTTTCTTTTTGTCTTCCTTTCCTTTCCCCCCTTCCCTCCTTACTTTATTCCTTTCTCTTCCCGGTGCTGAGGACCGAACCTAAAGTCTCCTGCGTGTTATCCAAGCCTGTCTGGGAGTGAGGAACACTCACAGCACCTTGTGTCTTTTCTTCAGCTGTGTCCCTTTCTGTCAGGGCTCTAATTGCCTCTAAAAAGTGAATACCCAAGGTTTCTTCTCCTGCCTCAGGTCACGTGGAGCTGTTCATTGAGCCCAGATTTGGAAGCAGATGCCCATACATATGCCAGTTTTCTCTTGAGATTGGCTCTTCCGACTGGATCTTTCCCCCTGAGGCTGTGCTCTGTATTTTGATACAAGAGGACGGTTTCATATTTTGTCGTCAAGGTTACCTCAGCGCTGGAATACCTGTCTTGATTAGATTCTTATATTGTCCCTTTACCAACCTTTAAGTGTAATGAGTCAACTCACGTTTTAGATTAAAAATGTAAATCTTGTGCTTTCTGTTGTAAATATATACTCACCACTGTTCTAAGTTGTTTAGTAACTAGTGGCTGTTTCTTGCTCTTTGCTAAGATAAAATTCCTGTAACCCTCACCAATTCCTGTTACCAAAGTTAGCTTACAGAGATGACTTCAAAAGGAAATTAAATAGGCTTTAACTTCTTGTAACCTCCGGGCTATGCAAGGCTGCCAGCAGGTACTCAGGTGCAAATTAACCAGAAACTGGAACAAAAGCCCCAGAAATGTAGTTTGAGTTGTGGTCCCAATCACTCTGAAAGCATTATTTTGTGTCAGACAATGAATTTGTTTACCAAACTGAATGTGGTTATTCAATGAATTTGCTTATCAAACTCAATGTGGTTCCAGGGTTTAAAACCCCTTCCTGCTTCCTGGGCTGCCGCCTTTTGGTCCTCTCCTGCGTGAGAGCAGACTGGGGGGCCCTGAGCTCAGTAATAAACAGCTTTCCAAATTCCAATCTGGTTGATCTGGTTCCTATTCTGAGTGACCCATAACATTAAGTACATAGGGTTGGGAAAGTGCAGTTGAAATCTTTGAGAGACGCCAGGAGACTCTTCCAAGGGGACAGTATTTGACAAATTTGAAAATGGTAGAAGATAGTGAAGTTGTATCTTGGGGTCTGTTTGAAATCCTTTTACAAAGATTTCATCCTGTTTGATATCATAGCTCTCAGGCCTTAACAATAAAATATCCTAGTTATTTATTGAAGCCAGATTTATCTGAGAATCTCTCTGACTGTTGTAGGCAGCAGAATTAGATAGAAATATTATAGGCAGTCAGGCAGGGCCAGGCCCTCAAGGATACAGCATAGAAGACCAGACACCTTGCAACTATGAGAGAGATGGATGCCCCTGCTGTGGGCCAGACCTAAAAACTAAAGATCAAACAAAGGCTGACCTCCCTAAAGATAAGCATCCGGGATTGATCATCACCTTGAGGAAGCCACGAAGAGTCACTAATCCAACCACTACTGGCTGGCTACTGGATAAGGTCCTGTTCTATATTCATGCCTGCTTGCTATGTGACTTCCTTTCCAATTTGGTCCTGGATTTAATCAATTTTACCAGAGCAATGGTGCTTGTAACCTTATTGGTTGACAATAGTTTTGTCCCACCTCATGCCCACAAATGAGTTCCCATATTCTTCACATTAGATCTGCATGGTTTTACTCTACAAAAAGCCCTGGGAATGGTAACTTCCTGGGGTAACCTGCTCTGGTCCCCCTTCTGTCCCTCTCTCGGTCAGAAGCTTTCTTTCCCCCAATAAGTGTTCTGCTCTTGACTGCCATTTGTTCCTAAAATTCATTCTTTGGTTTTAGAGAACACGAACTCATCCCAGGTACCTTTTAGGTTGAGAGTTTCATTCCCCTGTATCATGATAACAAGAGATTATTTGCAGGATTTGGGAATAGGAAGTCAGTTTTTATACACACACCCTTCCTTATACTTTACAGAAGCTTTAGAACCCTGTCCCCAATATCTTTTCTGAGCTAGGTATGCTAAGACCTTGGTCTTACACTACCTTCATAGTCTCCTGTGATGAGTGAATAGAATGGCTGTGATATAATTATTTTATCTTTGTTCCTGATTCCTGTCACAGACCTCCTAAAACTTTTGGAATATACAGTGAACCCTTGTTACATAGAGTGAACGCTTTAATAACCCCTGAGTTTATGCTAATGAGGTAACTTAGGGTGGGGTCAGTCGCCAAACTGTTGACTAGAGACCTGATACTCTTGGCCCCACTTGCCAGTGTAGGGGAAGGAGGATGGCAGATGCTGGCCATGGAGTTTAAAAAAAAAAAAAAAAAAACAGATTTCTAAAACAAGAATGGGGCCGGAGAGATGGCTCAGTAGAATAAGCGCTTCCCTGGCAAGCTCAAGGTCCTGAGTTCAATCCTTGGTATCGCAAAAAATAGAATAAAATAAATAAAACAGGAATGGATAAGATTCTCAGTTGCTGAACATAGGGGTTGGGGCATGGAAGTGCTGCATCTCCACTTCCCAGACTTTGCTTACCCATTCCTGGCCTTTCTTTCTTTCTTTCTTTCTTTCTTTCTTTCTTTCTTTCTTTCTTTCTTTCTTTCTTTCTTTGAAGCATTTTTTTCTTTCTTGCCAAACGCTTAAACAGTATTGTGATTCTATTTGCTGCTTTTAAAATCAGTTCTCCTTTGAGGGCCGGGGATGTGGCTCAGTGGCGCAGCGCCTGCCTAGTAAGCGCGAGGCCCTGAGTTCGACTCCTGGAACCAAAAAAGAAAATAGTAAAAATAAGACCAAAAAAAGTCCCTTTGGGAAAAAAAAAAAAAAAAATCAGTTCTCCTTTGAATTGCTTATGCCTTGAAGATAAAGATTTCTCTGTAATATAACAGTCAGTACACTCAGCTTCTTTGTTAACATATTCTCACATTGACATTTTGTCATGAATAAAGGCAACAAAAGAAAGCAACAGGAAGATTGCTTCACATAAACAATCATGTCAATAGGAAATCGAGATTCTCGTAAAACAAAAAGACTAGGAAGGAAAATATGAATAAACATTGTATGCAGAATATACCCAAAAGTGTGTGCAGATGGTATACTCATAATAGTTAAATTATCTTATGCATAATTTCTTAATCATCCATTTGTAAAATAAGATTAGAAAACATGAGATCCAAGTCACATTTATTTTCACAATATCAAACCTAACCTCAAAACAGCAATATCGCTGACTCTGAATGGTAAATGTTTCAAAAGTAAAAGGTTAATTGCTTTAATCCTCTGAATAAGGTCTGCCCAAAAAAGAGGTGCTTAATAGTATCTTTTGGAAGACCTGTCCCAGTCTGTATTTACATGACATAAGCAAAAAGATAGCCAACAGATACATCACTAAGATTATCGCCTGTGTGTATAAAGGCATCTAGGTGACCCTTGTTCTATTTACATAGCAAGCCTATAAAGCCACCCACACAGAAGATCATACTTCATGCAACAGAAGCACTAAATTAACTACTCATCTGTGAGAAACTTCCAAGTTCCTGCTCTTTCCACAATTTTAGTACAGCTATTAAGCATATAGGGTCATTAAACAACAACAAAAATAGAAAACAAAAAACAAAAAGAAAACATACATGCAGTCTTTCCAGTTAAACACTTTTAATTACTTATTTGTTATAATTTGTGTATTTGGTACAGGGTTTAGCTATGCAGATGAGACTCGAAGTGATCCTCCTGTTCTCAGCCTCCCCAGCACTGGGATTACAGGTGTGCACCATCATGCCCAGACTCAGTGGCCAGCTCTGCATGCCCAGAGGTGGGGCCAGCGAGGCTTGTGGTAGTAGGGATTGAATCCCAGTCCCTGCACTTGCCAGGCAGGTGCTTAGACCGCTGAGCTATCTCCCCAGCTCAGTTAACATTTTTATAACATGAACGACGTTCAGACACAAAATTTGAACTAAATACATGTGTTCTAAATACAATTTATGGGGGCGGAGGAGACGGCTCAGTAGAATAAGTGCTTGCCTGGCAAGTACAAGGGTCTGAGTTCAATCCCCCGTTCCACAAAAAAAAAAAAAAAAAAAAAATGTATTCAAGGCTTTCTTACAGACAGGTATTAGGTGTATGATCTGTACAGACTTACAGGAATATATATTCCATGTTATGGTTTGTGTGTATTTGTCCCCGCAAAGCCTCATGCAGTCACTGAGGTACAGTTCTACAGTGTGCGATTAATTCATGATCCAAGGCTGGGATTATGGGTCTGAGTACTGCTGGGATTACGGGTGTGAATGTTGCCCCCAGCCTGGGGTGGAGGGCCTGAACGCAATTTAGGGGAGACAGACTTCCTCTCTAGCCATTGTTGCTGCTGCTTCTCTCTTTTGCTCTCTGCTCTTTGCCGCTGCCATGAAGGGTCTCTCTGCCGTGTGCCGCTCTGACTTGGAGCCAGCTGAGTACAGACTGAAACCTCCAGTAACTGTGAGCTAAGTAAACCTTCCCTTCCTTCATTTTGGGTGTCGGTTATTTGTTCAGCAACGAGAGAAGAGTAACTGAGACATGATAAAGATTTTCTTCTTATTAATACATGACAATATAATTGGTTTTTGAGTAAAGATATATTTAACACTTAAGGTTATAAAAACTTTGGAAGGCAATAACTTAGTGAAGAAATGACTGTTCATTTAAAAATGTGTATCATTTCATAACAGGCGCTTGCACTTTCAAATTTATATGCAAGAATACATTTGCCTCTTAAATATCCAGGAAAGGCACTACTTTTGTGTAAAAAAGCAGCAACATTTTAAACCTACCAATTTACTAAACCAGTCATACTTTTATTTGAAAAAAAAAAACGCTGCACAAGATTCTGGCAACAAGTCACGGTGCAGACACGTTTCGTTCAGTGTATTTCTCCCTTAACTTTATTCCAGCAGGAGGTGGAGCAATTTCTTGGCTATGGGAAGCAGAATTATTTCGTGAACATGAACTATGTAAGTAAGCTGGTCTCCTTGTATACAAATCAAAGATTTTTCCTTCAAAGTACCATTTTAGAAGGGCGAAGATCACAGATACATTTAGAATCCCAACATAGCACACCGGTGACAACTGTTTACAAGCAGGAGCTCCTGGACCAAACTGTGATCTGCCTTATCTGTAAGAGGCTTGGCAAGGCCAGAGTGCTCACCAACCATAGCAGTAACAACGAGGGTAATCATAGTGAAGCTTACCCTATCCTGGTGTAGGCTGATGTAACCAACCTAAAGCAGAAGAGCAGCAACAGAGTACAGGGACTGAACAACGTCAAACAGCACAGAATTGTGCAGAAGAGGAATAATCTCCTCCTCCTCCTCCTCCTCCTCCTCCTCCTCCCGGGGATTGAACTCAAGCCCTTGCGCTTGCCAGACAAGCACTTATTCTACTAAACTATCTCCCCAGCCCCAGGAATAATCTCTTAAGAGGACATGATTTTTCCCGACATCACACACATTTACATTTGAAGGTGACTGAGATAATACCTGAGTCAACCTGAATAGGTAACCAAGAGTAGCTGTAATAGTTTTAGTCTGAACTTTAGGAAGGTTACTCGCTAGAATTTCTGTTTTGCCTTGAAATTTTCACCGGTGACAAAAGAAAAGATGGAAGCAATTTGTTCTTTTTTTTTTTTTTTTTTTAAATTTTGTGTGTGTGTGTGTGTGTGTGTGTGTGTGGCCAGCTCAGCCCACCAGGGGGCGGGGCTGGCTGGCATGTGGTGCTGGGGGATCGAACCATGGTCCCTGTGCTTTGCTAAGCTTGTTCTAAGTAGGTGCTTTAGACCACTGAGCCATCTCTCCAGCCCCAGCAGTTTGTTCTTATAACACATCAAATGCTCTTCCGTTTTCACAAATCATGGGTACACTGTCTTCATTATCTTATCAGATATTCATTCTAAATTAGCTGCTTCAGGGCTGGGGAATTTCTTGGCCGTGACATCTGGTTGGAGAAGCCTTCAGTGTTGAATGTGTGAGTAGAATGAGAAAAAGTTGGGGTATTGCTTTTGTTTTGTTTTCTGTTCCACGGTTCTTACTCCTCAACAAGCTTCAAGCCAACTACGAGATCGACCGAGATCTACAACATGGTTAAGGATAATGATGAAGTAAGTTGTCTAGCTTGGCCACTTGGGTCAGTGTGGCTAAAACTAGGGGAGGCTGTGTGTGGAGATGAAGCTGTGGAGTAAGCGCACCTCTCCACCTCCCGTTGCCCTGGCCCCTCATTCCACAGAATAGCGTGTCAGTCTTTTGCTGTTCTTGAAGTTTTGTGGCCTACATGTAGGAACGGAAATGGCTGAGTTCTTTATTTAACTGAGCATTGCAAGGCTGCTCTCTGGAAGGACTCTTCCAGCATAGTCTATACTCCTGCTAAGAGTTCAAGAAAGGTGCCTCTACCTTCCCCAAGTTCTCTCCAACAACCTGCACCATCCGGCCTTCTAACCCTTGCGTGAAGGGATTGTCACAGTTGTTTGGATTGGCATTTTCTAACTACTCTTGAGTTTGTACTTATTTTCAATGACTTGTAGCCTTTTGGATTTCCTTTTTTGTAAGTTGTTTATTCATATCCTTTGCCTATTTATTTTTCCTCTTGGTAGTCTTCCTTTTTTGTTACAGTTGATTTGCAAGGAGTCTTGTTGTAGTGGGTTTCTAACTGGTGGTCAACTTGTAACACCCAGCTGAATGGAACTAGCATGGTTGTGGGTGTGGGAAGCCTTCCTAAGGATTGTTGTCAGCAGCATAAGAGGCAGAACTGAGAAGCTGTTGGGATGCTGTTAGGGATGCTGTTTGGAGAAGCTGTTGGAGCTGTTGGAAGCTGCTAGTTCTCTTGGGCTGTCCTGCTGGGTGACCCTGTCATGCTGGCTTTCTCAGTGAACTTGGCTGCTTCGGTCTCTGGAGGAGCTGGGGACCTTTGTTGTTGCTGAGGACGTTTGTTGTTGCTGAGGATGACTGTGGTTCAAGACAAGGCACTCTGGGCCTCATCTTGAACATCATTTTCTGGCTCTGGAAGGGAAGATGGCATACTGCTCAGCCTCCTGGAGAAACTTGTTGCGTTGGCTTTCCTCATCACTGGAGGAGCTTGGGACCTCACCATTGCTGAGGACGGCTATGTTACCTTTGCGGAAGCCCTGGTGCTTACCTCGAACATTGCTTCCTAGCTCCAGTTTAGATCCCTCAGCTTGTTGGCACAGATTCTTCATCTCACTGGTGTAGACTTTGTAGCTTCCACCACTGACCCTTGGGCCTTTCCAGTGCAGATCTATGAAGTGGGCCTGCATGAGACTTTGTCGTAGGTTCTAGGCTCCAGTTGGACTTGTGGGAGGCATTGTATTAGCTCTAGGTTTTCAGCTGGACTCATGCAGGAGCTTGCTGTGGGATCCAGGCCCTGTGGATTCTTTGGTCTACAGTGTGTGGACAGAGTTCCTACATTCCTTGTGTATAATTCTTTAGGTGATTCATTATAAAATACTACTATTAAATGTGTCCTGTATGGCATTATTTCTCTTACATAGTCTCAAACCATCACACCTGCTATATTTTATTATCTTTAATTGGTTTTAGCACATATTTTTTAATGCAAGTAGCCATCTGTTGACTTTGTTGTTTGATATAATCAAGGTACTCACATTATTAATGTTATTTTACATTGTGCTTTTGGGTTTTATTTAATACTTCTCCCATTTTTGGTCAAAAGGACTTTTTTCTATATTTTCTTCTGCTAGGTTCTGGTAGGTCTTCACTCCATCTTGACTTTACCCTGGTAAGTAATGTCAGACAAAGATTCCATTTTATTTTTATCCACAGAATGAGCGAGTTTTCCTAAAAGCAGGATGCTGTCTTAGATCTATCTATGGCACTTCTGTCGCCTAGGACAGCATGCTGCCAAGAAATACATGTTGGATTATTGAATTTAAAAACATACTTTCAAGTTTCTATCTCTGTTGAGATTTAAAGGAAATTATTTACCTTATATCCTGTCAATTTAAGTGTAATTAGCTTCAAGGAAGTATATAGGCTCTAGAATACCTTCAAAAGTGACACCCTTATTACTGAAGTTTGACAATTAAGACCTAGAGAGCTCAGATTGAAGGACTATTTCCTAGTCAGATGTTCCTGCTCATGGAAGAGGAGAGGAATCCTATAGGGATGAATGCAGTCATCTTGGGTGTAGGATTCCATTCAACTTTATCAGTTAAGATGGGTATACTTTGGTTTCTCTTCAGATTCTATAAACTTTTCATCTTTTACTAAAGATTGGAGACTGAAAGAAGTTTATTTTATAATTTTTTCCTGTATTTTAGGGAAGGGTCTACAGGATGTTCAGGGTCTCATTACTAGATCGACTCATAGTGATTCTCCTGTTTACAGCCTCCCAAGAGCTGGGATTACAGGTGTGTGCCACCATGCCCAGTCTCAATTGCCATCTCAGCACACCCTGGGGGTGGGACTGGCATGGCGGACCCGGGGATCGAACCCCTGACCCCTGCACCTGCTCACAGGCGCTTTAATCTGCTGAGCTATTTGTCTGGACCTGAAAAAACTTTAATAATTGTCTTTTATTAAATATTTCAATCCACAAAAATACACACATCCTATATTATCTGAGATCCTGGGCCTCTTTCCTTATCTGTCACAAACTCTCAATTCATCGGTCATCTTCCCAATCCTTTCCATTCCACTGAAAACTTCAGAACCTCAGTGCTCACTAGAAGCAGGTAACTTAGCTTTCTACCTCACAGAAGCTGTTGGGGTCACCCAACCAACTCCTCCATGTTTCACCTCAAAACTTCTGGGATTCTGTTATTTTGGAAACAGAAGTCCCTCCTCTTAACCTCCCATCTATCTGTTAACTAAATCCTGTTCTTTCCTTTTTATGTTTTATTTTATGTTACTTATTTTATTTTTTGCTTCAGGGTCTCACTATGCAGCTCAGACTCTAAGTGGTCCTCCTGTCTCAGCCTCCTGAGCACTGGGATTACAGACATGCACCACCTTCGAGTGGCAAGGTGTGTGGTACCAGGGATTGAACTCAGATCCTTGCACTTGCCAGGCAGGCGCTTAGACCACTAAGCTATCTCCCCAGCCCCAATTTTATGTTACTTCTTTTTACATGTTAAATCTCCCCCAGTTTTTGTTCCTTTTCTTTTTTATTTTACTCCTAAGGGCGAAAAACCTCACTCTGAAACTACCGCTCTTGAATAATATAAATTAGTTTGCTTAACATTGACTCTTCTTATGTCCTTTCCAGTCCGATAGACTTTAGGGGGCTAAAAACTGCATTTTCATTCAGGCATGGTGGTGCACACTTATAACCCCAGTAGCACTCTGGAGGTTGAGGCGAGATTACAATTCCAGGTCAGCATGGACAATGCTGTCTCAAATCAAAAAATTAAAAAGCTGCATCCATAGACATCTGAGAAGAAATTTAAAGATAATAGTGTGGGTCAGAAAAACCAAGCAGAGGGCCGGGGAGATGGCTCAGTAGAATAAGCGCTTACCTGGCAAGCGCAAGGGCCTGAGTTCGATCCTCGATTCTGCCAAAAAAAAAAAAAAAAAAAAGAAAGAAAGAAAGAAAGAAAGACAAAGAAAAACCAAGCAGGCATTGGTAAAAGGTGAAAGAGTTATATGACCTGAAGAGAAAGCAGGCATCTGGAAGTGGTGGCCAACGGGCCTGAGCCAGCCCCCTCTGCTGACAGAATTGGCTGGGACAGCTTTTTTTCCTCCACACTGTGTAACGTTGGGCAGTGACAGGACTAAGCAGCCACTGCCGCAGGTTCACCCCCCCCCCCCCCCCCGCACAGGGAGTTGCAATTTGTATGGGACCGTTAATTTTGTCAGCAAGAGGAAATTAGTTTACTTCTCAATTATTGAATAGCTCTTAAATTATCCTTTAAATTCTGCATTGTGAGCCAAGTGTGGAGGTGAGCCACACCACTCCGGGAGGCTGAGGCAGAAGGATCACAAGTTTGAGGCCAGCCTGGCTACTTACTAACTCAGTCAGACACTGTCTCAAACAAATAAAAGAGGGGATATATCTTAGTGCGAAGCCCCTGGGTGCAGTGTTTTGTATTGTCACCCAAGTCAGTTTCTCTATCTTTTCAGTAGTCACTGTTTAATTAAATTTCTTTTTAATGTTTATTATCGACTTACGGTCTTTTTTTTTTTTTCCTTCCAATGCTGGGGATCAAACACAAGGGCTTTGTAGGTGCTCTGTCTTGTAAATACCGCTGAGGCTACATCCCAGCTCTAGATCAAATTCTTATACTCAAAGTGTCTTTTTGCCCCGCCACTCCTTCCCTTGTTGGGGTTGAACCCTCGGCCTCAGCACTGAGCTACATCTCCAGTCCTTTTTTGTATTTTTGGTTGGTTGGTCACT
>NW_004524660.1:2536803-2558948 GCF_000260255.1 Octodon degus
TGTGTGTGTGTGTGTGTGTGGCCAGCTCAGCCCACCAGGGGGCGGGGCTGGCTGGCATGTGGTGCTGGGGATCGAACCGCGGTCTCTGTGCTTTGCCAAGCTTGTTTGAAGTAGGTGCTTTAGACCACTGAGCCATCTCTCCAGCCCTGTATTTTTAATTTTGAGGCAGGATCTCCCTAAGTCACTAAGTTCCCTAGGATGGACTTAAATTTGTGATTTTTCTTCTTCAGCCTCCCAGAGGGCTGCGATTACAGACAGGCAGGACTACATCGAGCTGCCTGCTCTCCTCTCCATTTTTTACTTTATGTACCACGCTGGCACAGCGTGTGTGCTGTGGGTGGGACCGCGGTCCCTGCGCACTTGTCTGCACTTGCCTAAGCAGGCGCTCCAGACCGGTGAGCCATCTCGCAGGCGCTAGCCTCTTTAAAACTAGCGATTGGGTAGTCTTTAAAATCATACATTTTCACCTCGCAGCACCGATTTTAAGTGTGATTATATCCATAGCTTGTTGTATTGGGATACAGCCTAATACATAGTCGAATTTATGCAAATTACCAGCTGAATTCCTATGCGATATCTCGCTGTCTCGCTATTGCACTTGCAGCGGGCGAGCCCGGGAAGGCTGGGTGGGGTCTGGCAGGGAAGCGGGGCGGGTGGGGGAGCGTGTGCTCAGGCGCGCAGGGCGTTGGAGTCCGAGCAGTGTGGGATGAGCAGACAGCGTGGGCTGTGGAGACCCTGCTGGCCACATGACTGGCATTTCTTTCTGCGTGGAAAGGGGACAGCGCCTGCGCAGGCTGTTCTGAGAACTAACTAGGGCGGTGCCTTGAAAGTACTCAGCCAGATTGAAACGCAGATGCCAAATGAATGCGCTTCCTTTCCTACTTTCCTGCTTAGAGTTTGGACCTCATCCTACAAGCAAGGGGGATATTCAGAATACGAAGCAGCTAGTATAACCCAGGTGTCATTCAATTAGAGTAGATGTGTGTTATGAACAACGCCTTCAGAGTACAGATGAGTGTGCAGCCGGATGATGACCGGTCCCGACTGCAGCCGTAATGAAGCATCAGACACTTCTATGTGGGGAGGAGCAGGAGGTGGCGAGGTCTGGAGGCTACAGATTACTGTGACGTAGATAACTTGGTGCTTGGTGCTATACCCCCTTAATAGTCTATGCACGGCCCAGACACAACAGCTGAGAGAATTATTTTTAGAAGACCAGTGCCCTCGATTTGAAGGAAAATATTGAAGCTAGACAATCCAGCAACCTTGGGAAGTGGTAGAGCCTGAACAACCTCTAGGACTTTCTCTGCATCTAATCTGCAATAATCCACTTCCGGCCCCAAGCAGCTAACTGTACTTGTATCAGTGGACCTGTTATTCTGTGACTGGCTTCAGGCCACAAGGGAAGCGTGTCCTGCGAAGGAAGCGAGCTAGCATGCTGAGTGCTTTGTGTGACACTTTTTTTGCTCCTTACTCAATCTTAGGGTCACCAGATGCACTTGATTATTGTGGAAACTGAGGATTTGCTCACTGATTTCTCAGTGGTGAGAGTACTGGCCTGGGTGTGTATTCTCTGAAGTCTGTTGTTCTTTTCTCTTCCTCCTCCTTCTCTTCTTTTCAGGCTTCAAGGACACTTACCATTCCCACCCACCCATGCGGCCACCCCACTACGTTCAAGAAAAACAACTCAAAAAGTACATTTTTATTTCAACCCCACCCCCCAAATGTGACATGCCAATAACCCATCCCCTAATAAACTATACATGTTTGGAATACAGAATAAAAAGGAAATCCAACCAGTCCTGATGAGAAAAACAATGATTTCACAAAGCTGAAAAATCTATTACAAAGTCTCTGTTGTATAAATATAGTCCATCTTCTCTTTAATATATAGTTAGACACCCAAAAATGTTTTGTTGGCATAAGAAATCCTCTGGTCCTTAGATCCACCACAATCATATTTGTATTCCCAGGTGTGGACTACAGGATGAAAGAACTTCTTGGGTCGTGGGACTCCAGGTCACCAAATGAGATTTAATGTTTGATCTCTTGAGCCTACATGGTCTTCCTCAATAGGTTGTGCAAACCACTGTGGTCCTGGGTCAAGGACGAAAGCCTTTGCCCATAGCAGATCTAATGAGTGTCTGTTCTACAGTGGATGTGCAGGGCTAGGGGTGTGCTCAGTGGTAGAGCACTTGTCTAGGAAGGGTAGAATGGCAACAACAACAACAACAGAAAAGAAAGTACACTAAAAGACATTGAATTGTGTATGTTTAACAGGCAAATTTGCATGGTATGAATAGAGTTCAATAGAGCTCTTAAAAATCTAAAGCATATAGTTTTTTAAGAGAGTAAAGGGTGGGGACTCCCTTCCCTTAGAAATCAACCCAATAAAAAGGATATCCTTAGAGCCTTATAACTAAATTGGTGAGAAAAAAATATCAGTGGAGTTTTGGGGACAATCAATTTCAAGGGAGCAGAATAAAGAGGTTATAGGGATAAAGTTTTTCTAAGCCCTTTCTGTGGCCTTTGTCACAAAAGGCAGCTATTTATTGTGTGGCAGATTCCCAGGTGTCACTAACTCTGCAGAAGGCTGGGGTCAGGGCTACCTGTGTGCATCCCCCAGTAGAAATTTCAGCCTGGCCACTGGTGCTGAGACGCCGATCACCACAAAGGCAGGGGAGATCTGCTTATCCAAGAAAACCATCCAGCGGGACACAGTGGTGCATGTCTATAACCCCAGCACTAGGGAGCTTGAGGGAGGAGGACTGCTAATTATCCAAGGTCAGCCTGGACTCCACAGTAAGTTCAGGCCCAGCATCTAGATTCACTGAGCCAAAGGGACTCCCTGCCATCATCGATGTTGATGGGATTCCCCTTCACATTGATTTTTATAGGACTAATGTCAAGGCAATGGCAGCTAAGCAGATGGGAAAACCACTTTGTTCACAGACAAACTGCTCAGAAATGCCTCTCCATTCTATTCTGACCATCTGGTCACCACGTGGTGAATGGAAGAGGGGCCCAGGTACAAACCACCGACAGCTGGGCCAGGTTAGTCTAGCCTGATAAGGGAGGGAGGCCTGCCAGTAACAGAAAAAAAGGAACTGAAAATCTTGCTGTGCTTTTACCCTTCTAGATACTTCAAGTTTACATGTTATAGCTAGAATGAAAGAGACAGCGGCCAAGAGGATGCCCATTCTTGTCACCTTTCCAAGGGACTGTTAGAAGTGGAGGCCAGATCTCTTTGTCCTATTGTGGTGCACAAAGGAAATGAGAAGTTCTAAAATGTAAGGACAGGAGCTCAGCGGTGAGAATCACCCCAGCTTAGGGAGTCCCTTGTTAAGCTCCCCTACTCTTGCCTCCTGGAAGACAGGTCTGGTTCTGCTGCTGCGGACTTGGCTTGGGATTCAGCTCCCCTCCCGGCCAGCCTACAAATTTTCAATTCTGCAGCTCAGCAGATAAGCTGAGCTCAGGAACAGACCTCACAACTGCCCCTGGTCGGCGCCACTGTGGGCTGCAGCCCCCAGAACGGGCCCACTGAAACCTTGGCCTCCTAAGTCTTTAGTGTCATAGAGAGATAAAAGTAAGTAAATAAATAATTGAGAGAGTTGATCCACCAGGGCTTTGGCATTGTCTGGATGAACATTCTCCTTTGGCTTTAGTGAGAATATATTTATTACTTAGGAGAACGAAATGAGGTACCTGGTTATAAAACAGAACAAACAACCCGTTCTTTCTTGCCTCTCTTTGTGCTTATCGAGCCTCTTCCTTCCCAGACTTTCCGTGGCCTGCCCTCTGACTGTCCATGGCCGGCAGTGTGAGCTGCCCGTTAGGAGTGAATCCAGGCTTCCATGAGGATCACCTGTCCCCAAGCCCCGACCTCCTGCTCACCCAGTCCCTCCCGAAACGAGATCGCAAGCAGAGGGTATACGACCCGGAAAACTCCCAGCTCTTCCTGCCCTCCAGTGTGTTGCTTTTATCCTCAAGAGAAAAATATTTTCACTCCAGAGCTATAAGAATTATGGTTGGAGGAGGCTATGGCTCTGGTGGCTGGTCTGTTTTAGGAAACAAGATTCAAGCAAGGGAATAATATACAAAGGGTGGGTATATTTGGCGGGTTTGAGACAAGCAGAATGGGAGGTTTGGGGACTCTATAAAAAACAAAGATCTGAAATCCAAACTTCTTCTGATAAGGCCACAATGAAGAGATTTCCAGCAGCAGGAAGTGCAGGATGCTGGCTCCCGATCACACAGGCTGCAAAGTGATATGCCACGCCGAGGAGGCGGGTGAGGCGGGCGGGCCCTCACAGGTCCATATCCGGGCCTCCTGAGGATGTCTTCAGTGGCACTGAGTCAAACCCATCAGGAGTCCTCTGAAAGAGAGATGGTGACAGGAGCTGGCTGCTGCATGGGGTGGGGGTGGGGTGCATGTTTGGGGGACAAAGAAGAGAAATGAGAAAGAGGTGACAGAAGGAACCCTTGTGGAATTCCAGCTTCCAGTGGCTTTGTAGAAATAGAGACGAGACGCTCCCTACCCTTCCTGCTCCTTTGTGGCTCAGCCAGAAAATAAGAAAAATCTTCATTTCCCTGCTCAGCTTCTTTGCTGAATTCTACAAATCCCAGATAGCCTCTAGGAGCCCATAGGTGAGCTGTTTCTCCCACTGGTTAAAAACAAAACAAGGCCCAAAGAGGCCAAGGGAGTCACCCTGGCATGCCACACAAGGGGAACAGGTCCGGGGCCCACACACCTCACCGCCACCCTGCTCCACCAGGCCCACACCGTCGTCGCCTCCCTTGACCACACCCTGCCCACAGCTGTTTGGGTGAACTGGTTCGCGGCAGTAAGAAGCATGGGACCAGGCAAGGCGAGGCCGGGGCAGCCCTGAGGAGCTGTTCGATGCTCTCCGCTGGCCCCACGCCCAGCAACAGTGGTGTCTGGATCGCGTTTATGAGCTTCACACTCACTCAACACCCACGCGGCCAGCCCTCCCTCGCTGGGAATTGCTCAGCGGGAACACCTTAGACTCGGCTCTGACTCAGGGCCCGCCGAGCTGGCCAAGACTCCTGGGGGACAGCGCCCTCCGCTGGTCAAAGGCCAGCCTCACTTCAATCAGAAGTCAATTCTTAGGGCTGGCAAGATAGCTCAGCAGAATAAGCGCCCACTTAGGCAAGTGCAGGTACTGGGCTTTGATCTCTGGCACCTCGAACCACGCTGGCCCCGCCCCCGGGCGTGCTGAGTGGGCCACCGAGTCCGGGTGTGCTAGCACACACCTGTAATCCCAGCGCTGGGGAGGCGGGAAACAGGAGGATCACTACGAGTCTAAGCTGCACAGTGAGTACCAAGTACATTAATAATAATAATAATAATAATAATAATAATAATAATAATGAAGTCAATCCTAGAGATGGCCTCTCCCTGAAAGGGGCAGCGAAGATGATCATGAACAGCATGCATAATTCCATACTCCTTCCAGAAATCAAAAGGCTCAAACAGTTCACTCAGTGGAGTGCATGTTGGAAGAGAGGAGCCTGCTGCCAGCAGCCTTGGGCCCCGGGGACAAGAACAGAGAAGCAGCAGGTGCTGCTTTCAGCGGGGGGACAGCCGAGGGTGGGGCTGGGCGCAGAGCAGCGGTGCCTGAGCAGCGCCAGGCCGCCCAGCATCCTAGGGGTTGGGGTAGGTCTTAGACCCTCCAGTCTGACCTCAGAGCCTGGCCTCCTACCTTGGAGGTAAACGATTTGATTTTTCCAAAGAGAGACTTCTTGCTGGTGAAGATGAGCTCGTCTTCCACGTCTTCTCCTTCCATGATGGCGCAGCTGTCAGCTGCTGGGAGGTCGCAGTCCTTTAGCGTCGCATTCATCACTAATTTGGAATACTTGTATTCAAGTCTGTGACATGCAGACGGAAAGACAAGACCCAGGATGCGTGGATAAGGAAGGAAGAAAGAGATAGGGTGGGCTATAGACAGGTTCTCCCATATTATGGAGAAGGAAACTGAAGCCTAACAAAGTGGAATTAGGCTGGGCATGAGGAAGGAATCTTAGCTGCCAGCTTGGTGATATTTTTTTCTTTTCGCCTGGCCATTTTTTTTATTTCATAACTTAATATACTGAAATCATGAAAACATTATTTGCATTTTTGTTATTTTGCTTTTTATAGTATGACGGAATCGAATCAGGGCTTCATGCACGCTAGGCAAGAGCTCTACCACTCTACATCCCAAGCCCCCATTTTAAATTTTACTTTGCAACAGGGTCTTGCTGTGCTATCTTCACTGGCCCTGAACTTGCAATCCTCCTGCCTCGCTCCGCTGAGTAGCTGGGGTTACAGGTATATATCCTCATACCTGGCTAACAAACTCTCCCTCCCTCCTCCTCCTCTTCCTCCTCCTCCTGCGGCTGAAAAGGACTGAACTTAGAGTCCTGTGCAGACTAGCCAGAGGCTGCGCCACTAAGCTACATACTAATACAGTCCAGTACTGTGGAACTGTAACTGTCCACCCCACCCCTCGCCCTCAGCCTCCCAAATGCTGGGATTCTCTCTCTCTCTCTCTCTCTCTCTCTCTCTCTCTCTCTCTCTCTCTCTCTCTCCACACACACACACACACCCATTAGTGGGTTTCTTGCATGCTAGCTAGGTAAGAGTTCTACCACAGAAATGCACTTCTAGCTGAAGGATTTGCTTTGCTTTGCTTTGTTTTTCCGAATCTAACAGTCATCTATAGATTGCCACATGGCACCATCCCTGCTCAGGAGTGACGATAACTGAGGTGTACACTGATTAGTGGTCCAACAAGTCCCTGGCCAGAGCCACAGGATCTGTGGCCAACTCCAGGGAAAAGCTCCACAAACTTCTGCTTTCAGATGGTCTGCCCGCTCAATGATCCAACCCCACCCACCCACGAGCACTAAGACCCGCCCTCCCCATGTACTTTTGATTCTTTTTCCAAAAGTAGAAGGTCAGGACAGTGAGCAGGATGGCGCTACAGGTGCCTGCGGAGATGCCCACTTTCAGCCAGAAATCGATCGCTTTGCAGATGGTGACCCTCTGCTCAGGTAGGGAGATGCCACCAGAGCATATCTTTGGTTCTCGCCACATGTAAGTGGTCTTCTGTCGGGAAGAAAAACAAGGAACTCAGAGCTCACACCCTTTCTCTCCTGGGAAGTCCCCAGTCAGAGGGCAACCTACCTGGATCCCAGCCACACAGCTACTGACAAAAGTGTGGTAGTCGGCAGTGGAGCAAAGTGGACAGGCGGCCACGCTCTCCCACAGGAAGTGGAAGTTACAGCCATCACAGGTCCCATCAGAGCACATGCTAGCAGAGCAGAAAGGAGAGCTCACTTGCCTGACAGGTGAGAGGGTCTCACTGGAGGCTCGCTGCCTTTATGGCTTGCCTGAGTCATCTTCCCTCTGCCCAAAGTGCTCTACGGGGACCCTTCCCCTTCTTAACTCAGTCTTCGGTCTTCCATTTCCCTGATTCTCTTCCTGCTTATGCTTTTGCTGACATGAGGTGAGTGGAAGTTTTAGCAGCCCCTCAGAGGCTCCTGTCCTCTCTGGGGACATGTGACGTTTTGCAACAGGCACTTTGGTGCAGCTTGGGGGGGGGTGTGGGTGTGGATTAGGGCCTAGGAGGAGTTCAGGAAGGATGTCTGCTTTGTACCTTACTGTGATGTTTACAATGGTAAGAATGGGGACTTTGTGCTCTGACAGCACTGCAAGGTCGAGACGCTCTGCTTGGTTCCTTGGAGCCCTGACCAGTGCTTTCTGAGCAGCATTTCCCACACTGCGCTCTTCAAGGCACCAGTGCCCGGCAAGGCGCGGGTTGGCATTATGCGGGCATACAAAGAGGGAGCGTTCTTCGTGGTCCATTTGTCTGCAAGTTCTTTATCTAGTTCACTGAGCTGTTAAACTCAGAATTGAGGCCAACCTAAGAGATTCCTGGGGTCCCTAACCATGTACTGTCCTGACAATGGCCTCCAAGAAGATCCTTTAAAGTCTCCTTGCTTCATCTAACTCTCCAAACAACCCTCTGGGAGAGCTTACTGTTATGCCTACTTTACAGGTAAGAACCCAGCAGCCCTAGAGAAGATGAGAAATGGTTACATGGTGACATGGCTGGTAAATGGAGCTGCTGATCATGTGGCTGTCAGAGAAAGCTGTCAGCCACCATGCTGGGTCGCTGCCACCATAATGGTCCGGGGACATAAGGGAAGCTTTGCCTCGTCCGTCTCTTGCACTTTTCCTATGTGAAGATCAAGGTTGTGGAGCAATGACTCTACTCCCAAGAACCCATTAATGAATCTCAAACTGTTTGTCTGTTTTGCTCTTTTTCAGTAACCTCTGGCTCTTGGGTTGGAAGGAAACCAACAAAGGTGGAATATGGCCTTTGTCGTATCCCTTTGTAAGGATTACCGTGGTAGAGACACGATTCCAGGAGTAGTTTTCAGTGGATTGCATCGGAGGCGGATGGTGGTTGATCTTCCAGAACTGCAGGACTGGGTCACATCACTGGATCTGCAGAGAAAGCCAGCTCCATGGGAAGAAATGTCACCCTGGTGTGTTATAGGGAGCCACTAAGTCAAGGCAACATGGAATGAGTCCCTCTCTGGGCAAGTCAGGACGTGGGCCCTACCTGACATACAGGCTTTGGTCTATTTATGGAGAGAAGCCTGGGGAGATCCAGTCAAGGAGGAAGTACACTGGGTAAGGACAGGCAAGCTGGTAGCCATTGGGGCCTTCTTAAGGTGGGAGAGAAGTCTGTGTAGATCTTCTATTCTCTCTGCCTCCAGGACAGACCTGGCCCAGTCATGCCCTACAGTTGGGATTAGGAACAACCAGCCTTTACTCATGATGGGCAGATCTGCTAGACCTGAGACTTGTTCTAGCTTGGCCATGGGGTGCGCTAAAGGGAGCGATGCGATAGAAATGGTGGAAGAGCCCTAGGTTTCACTTGCATTAGGCTGGCCTCTCATCTTCACCTAAAAAAGAAGATCACGTCTGGTATCCCCAAGGTCTCCGGGTGGAAAAGTTCCGCTGGAGAGGTGATTCCATCCAGAGTCACGTCTGTTGACACCCCTGCAGAATTAGAGCTCCGAATTAGTGCTCAGTAGTACTATTAGCTCACAACTACTTCAGTTCTTTCACTACCTGTGAGCATCCAAACACACTTGATCTCATCATGTCTCTGAGTAGCTCATGAAAAAGCAAACCAAAGGCTTATCAAATGTCACAGCTAACAGAGGTCAGGAGTAAGGTCCCCATGAAAGCCATTTACCATTGGCCTGGAAGTCTCACCTTACACACACACACACACACACACACACACACACACACTCACTTGAGCCAGAACAGTTGGGCTACTCACCGACAAGTCGATCAGCAAGGCTGACAGGCTGTGAGGATACCCCGGCTTTGTACCCTGTCACCTCGGAGGGGATAATGACTGACTGGCAGACGTAAGCCGTGATGGATTTGGAGAAACCTGATTCACCCTCGGGGATCCGGAGGTCAGTGACATTGTCAGCACACACAGACATTTTCTTACCCTGATTGGGGATGGGGCAGGAGAAGGCGTAGGAAGAAGCAAATGGTCAGAGCGGAATTTCCCAAAAAGGACAAGGAATGTTTTTTGTCACATTTAAAAGTTCCGCCTTCCAAGGGTATGTTATAAAAGAAAGATTCATCCCACATCTAGTGACAAGACATTTGCCATTTTTAAATTGCTAAAAATAAGACCTATGTGTCCTAGCTTTTGGAGCTCTGGCTCCAGGGTCCCCAGAAATTCTTCATGTCCTTGAAGTCACCTGGAAATCCTATACAAGAAAAGTTGTGAGATTGCAGTTCTAACCTACCAGTCCAAGGAACTGGGTTGGTGGTGCGCACTCAGGAGGATGAGACAGAAGGATCATTATGAGTTTGAGATCAGCCTGGGGCTACAAAAGTGAGCACAGGGCCATCCCAAATTGTTTATTTTGTCCCAAAAATAAACAAATAAGACCTATGTGTGCTAGCTTTTGGAGCTCTGGCTCCAGGGTCCCCAGAAATTCTTCATGTTACCAGCCCCATCAGGTAAGCGTGTTCCTCTACTTCTTCCTCTTCCTCTTCTTTTTTTGGTACCAGGATTGAATTCAGACTTTGTGATTGCTAGGCAGGTGCTTTTGCCACGGAGCTCTATCCCTGGCCCTTCTTCTTTATCTTAATTTATATCGTATCTTAATATATTTTTTAGATAGAAACTGAAATGTGTAACTGATCTCACAGCTGGTGAAATTTATTTGAACATCTGGCCCGATTCACATTCCTTTTTTGCCTCCCCGGTGCTGCGATTCTACCATGCTTACATGAGAAGCACTTTCCAGACAGACTAGTAAGGGTTAAAACAGGCCCTGTAGCCAGTGCCCTGGCGCTGAGGGCAATTAGAACCTTCCCATTTTTTAAAAGAAAATATGTGCATAGAGAGAAAGAGGTTTCCCTTCCCCAGTCTTTAACAATCACACTTTGCAGAAATCTGGAAGAAGGTAGGAACTGAGATGGCTTCCCTAGACTTGTGTGATATAGGGCGTATCCCTTCAAGGATGTTAAGTTTAGGCTGGGGAGATAGCTCAGGGGCATAAGCACCTGCCTGGCAAGTGCAAGGTCCCAAGTTTGATCCTGGGTACCGCAAAAATAAATAAATAAATAAATAAATAAATAAATAATAAATCATTTGTTCAATTTTTTAAATACTTAAATGGACTAAACATTTATTTATTTATTTATTTATTTATTTATTTGGTACAGGGTCTCACTATGCAGTTCGGACTTGTAGTGATCCTTCTGTTCTCAGCCTCCCCAGCACTGGGATTACAGATGTGCACCACCACGCTGCGTCTCAGTGACCAGCTCACTGTGTCCAGGGGCGGGGCCAGCATGACATGTGGTGCTGGGGACTGAACCCCAGGCCCTGCGCTTTCCACTGAGCTACCTCACCAGCTCTGGACTATGTACTTATTTTTTATTTTTGGTACCAGGGATTGAACTCAGGACCTTGCACTTACCAGGCAGATGCTTAAACTGCTGAGCTATCTTGCTGGCTCCTGGCCTACATATTTAAAGCATAACTTTTTGGCGTTACAAATTTTATTACAGTAGAGCTAAATCTGGTATCCATTCACTTTTTCTAGATTTTTTCAGGTAAAGAACTTGAGCACAGAAATAATACTGTATAATAAAGTAGGCTTTGAGCTGAAGATCTATAATATGACCACACACAGTAGCCCTGAAAATATTGTCAGGCAAGTTCTTATTCTACTGAGCTATCTCCCTGGCCCAGCCCTGAAAATATTAAAGGAGCCAAGAAAGAAAATCAGATCCAATACCCCCCACCCTCACCTCACTCCCAACTCACTGAATGAAACTTTCACTATGTGGGGTTCATTTTCATCAGTCATCTTTTCTGAATAACCTCTACTTGTTACTTCTGTGTGTGTGTGTGTGTGTGTGTGTGTGTGTGTGTGTGTGTGTAGACTTGAGGCAGGGTTTCACTATGCAGTCCAGGACAGCCTTGAATTTACCAGGTAGACTAGGCTGGCCTTGAACTCTCAGCAATCCTCCTGCTTCAGCCTCCCAAAGTTCTGGGACTAACAGGTGTGCACCATGACACCCGGCAACTTGTTCTAAGAATTCACTTTAGTCGCTTCAAAGACTTTTATTTATTTATCTATTTTGTGCTGGGAATTGAACTCAGGACCTTGTGCATGCCAGGCAGGCACTTGTGCCACTGAGCTATATCCCCAGTCCTTCAAAGACTTTTAAAAATAAGGTAGATGCCCGTATCTAATCTTTTATGGACTCCTTTATTCTTTGCCATGTTCTCTGCAGAAGCTTGCCGATGCTTTTGTGTGCTTGGAAGGGCAGCAGCTATGTGATGCAGAGCCACAAACTCAGTGTCTTAAGTTAGTGGTGGTGGATCCGTGGCACGTGTGCCACAGCTGGTTGTGTGTGTGTCAGAGAGCGCTAGAGGCTCGCCATCCCTGTCCTGGCTGGTCCTTGTACAGATACTCAACAAATCATCATTTTGTAGGGGAAAATTTCAGAAACACTTTTTTTTTTTTAACATTTATTGTGTGTGTGTGTGTGTGTGTGTGTGTGTGTGTGTGTGTGTGTGGCCAGCTCAGCCCACCAGGGGGCGGGGCTGGCTGGCATGTGGTGCTGGGGGATTGAAGCACGGTCCCTGTGCTTTGCCAAGCTTGTTCCAAGTAGGTGCTTTAGACCACTGAGCCATATCTCCCGCCCCAAACACTTTGTTTTAAAACTTTTTATTTTCCTAAACATTCATCACCTAGATTATTTAATTTTAGGAGAAAAAGTCCTCTGGGGGAATTAAATCATGCTCGCTGCCCTCCTGTGTCCACCTCTGGCCTCTGTTTTGTGCCATGGCAACGGGCAGTGAGCTCTCTAAACTCCCACCGCTCATCATGGCTCATGTGGCAGGGTCGCCCACATCCTGCCTTCAGATTTTGGATCCAGAATATTTGCAGGAGCATGAAACAGCTGGTGGTCATCTTCTTTTCACATAAAGTTTTTTTTTTTTTTTTTTTTTTTTTGCGGAACCGGGGATTGAACTCAGGTCCTTGTGCTTGCCAGGGAAGTGCTTATTCCACTGAGCCATCTCCCCGGCCCCTTCACATAAAGTCTTTCATGTCATTTTCTTTTCTACTGTCAGCAAAGATACTTGAATATGAACTAAGGATTGTCTGTTTTATCCCAACCGCTAGAAAACGAGTAACAAGCAGAGTAACTTCTGAAGCCCCCCTTTTTTTTTTTAATGAGATGGGGTCGCACTGTGTTACTCGGCTGACCTTGGCCTTCTGGGTCCAACCAATCCTCTTACTTTATGAGCAGCCAGGACACTAGGTGGGTGCCACCATGCCTGACTCTTCCTGTGTTTTGTTTTTGTTTTATTGTCAATGTCTTGCTATATAGTCCAGGCTGGCCTCGAACTCACTTGTAGTCCAGGCTGGCCTCATAGTCAAGGCGACCCTCCTGCCTCAGCTTCCTGAGAGCTGGGATTATAGCTGTGCATCACCATGCCTGGCTCTTATCTGAAATGCTTGAAACCAGAAGTACTTTTGTTTTCATAGTTTTTTTTTTGGGGGGGTTGCAATATTTTCATATACTTTAACAGTTGAGTAAATCTAACCTCTTATGAAAAACCCACTACTATTATGGACTACTGGACTATATTGGAATATTTTGCTGAATTCACACACCTATAATATTTAAATGATAATGGAATACTCTGACAAAGCTAAACAAAAAAGGGGATACAAATGAACAACCATTTTGTATCTGTATATTCAAAATAGTTACGATAGATACACAGCTACATTCTCTTAATTCAATGAATAGAAAGATTTGTTCTATCAGTGTTTGTGGACAGGATATCATGTCTGCACCTTGTACAATGAATAACCAGTAGGACAACAGTGTGCAATGTGTTAAGTA
This sequence comes from Octodon degus, assembly GCF_000260255.1. Lineage (NCBI taxonomy): Eukaryota > Metazoa > Chordata > Mammalia > Rodentia > Octodontidae > Octodon > Octodon degus. The sequence goes on from NW_004524660.1 coordinate 2,550,290, forward strand.
TTGAAACTGTCCTACTAATTGGTTTTGAAACTGTCTCATTGTTATTTGTTTCTCAATAAAATTATTTTTTAAAAAATCTAACCTGAAAATCCAAAATCTAAAACCCTTGTACAGATACTCAACAAGGCATCATTTTGTAGGGGAAAATTTCAGAAATACCTTATTTTAAACATTTTTATTTTTCTAAGCATTTATTGTCTAGATTATTTAATTTTAGGAGAAAAAGTGCTCTGAGGGAATGAAATCATTTAAGAAACCTCTAGCCCCCAGGCCCTCGCTGCCCTCCCGTGTCCACCCCGGCCTCGGAGCCGCTGGCCTCCCCTCTCCAGTTCTCCCAGCTTGCAGCCTCACCTGGTTTCCACAAATACTCAGGGTAAAGTGATGGAAATACTTGAGGCCTTTCGAAGTGAAGCTTGGCGTTCCAGCCAGGGAAACCGTGCTTGCCAGCGCCGAGAAGTTGTAGGCGAAGACCCGGGCTGGGCTCTTGAGTGAGAGGGTGCAGTCGTTGTAGCAGAGAGAGTGGATCTGAGGGAGGAGGAGGGGCCTGGTGAGCTCAGCTGGCCACACTGGCCTGGAGGGGCTGCAGCCGAGAGCAGTGGGCTTCCGCCTGCCCCAGCGCAGTCCACATGGGGTGGAAGAGGAGAGCGCATGGGGCGGACACCAAAAGAGGCGACGCTGGCGCTCTAGGGGCCCAAGTGTAGCTCAGGGCTTAACCACTGGCCCGCATATGACGCAGGGGTCTGGAAGAAGCTTTTTTTTTTTTTTTTTTGCAGAACCAGGGATTGAACCCAGATCCTTGTGTTTGCCAGTCAAGCACTTATCTTACTGAGCCATCTCCCCGGCCCCTGGAGGAAGCTTCTTACACGGTTGCCTAACAGCAGCTGTCACAAAGGACTCTGCCAGCCCCACCAGCTTGCAGAGGCCACCACAGCTTTATGTAAAAGGTCCAGCCACAAGGATGTCTGCTCAGCAAGGGCCCAGTTCAACCTTGGACTAATGCCACTCTTGTTATGAAGGATTACTGTTTTGTGGCCAAGGAATACTGGTGTTTTTGGTGGAACCGGGGATCGAACTCAGGTCCTTGAGCTTGCCAGGGAAGCGCTTATTCCACTGAGCCATCTCCCCAGCCCCAGGAATACTGTTTTGACATATCTTCATTTTTGTCTTAAATTTCTCCTTGTTTCAAACTTCTTGGAATATGCCCTTCGTTTGCTATGGTACGCATATTCCCCTTGTGATGCTTTGGTACTCCGAAACGAAGATCAGCACTCCCTGGAGACCCTCCGAATCCTTTCAGGGCTGAGGACTGAGCTCAGGGCCTCATGCATGCGAGGCCTCTGCCCCCGCCTCTGCCCTCTTTCACTATCAAGACGACCATGGAGCATTCACTAAATTAAGGATGTTCAGGATGGCAAGAAAGAAACTGATGCCCCCCGCCCCATGTACAGCTCTGCCAGCCCTGCTTCTTATTTCCTCAGCTTCTCTGTGGGAAAAAACTCTCGAACGGGGCTTTATTTCTCAGTCCCCGTTTGGGGTCCCCGTTGAGCAAGTCTTACACGCTGTTATTCCCTCCCTGACCAGCAGAGGGAGCTCCAAGGAAAGAAGGTTGTGGCAAGGGGGGGCAAGAGGTTGTGGGGTGGTAGGGTGGCACGCTTATTTCACAGCTAATAGGAGTAAGTGTTTCTGGGTAGGTGTTGAGTTCAAGTTGGTCTTGAGCTATGTAGTCCAGACTGGCCTTGAACCTAAGGCGATCTTCCCACCTCAGCCTCCTGAGGGCTGGGAGTATAGGCATTTGACTCCTGGCCTGAGAATAGGACATCTTGTAGATGTATGCTGTGGTTGTGAGCAGTAAAAGGCAAACTCATTTAGAAGCATTCGTGAGTACCTAAGAGCTTTTAGTCAGACATACTTTCTTGAGTACATGTGGAAGCAAAAGTACTGGTTTGCCACTTTAGAGAGGAATCTTCACACCTGTGAAGCTGAGACGCCACTGGGTAGAAGACAGCAATGCCAGCCAACTGTACATCCTGGCAAAAGTTGAATTACTCCCCCAAGGAGGGGAGACAGCTCAAGATACCAGGTCGGATGGGCTGGGTGGAATTTGAGCCATAGGCCCCACTCCTCTTTCCCTTTGGGTCTCTGCACAGACACCAAAGAACCCCCTGTAGTGGAACCCCGATCCACTACAGATGACATTTGCCTGTGACTAAGGGCCATCCTGCCCTGCTGCTATGAACTCACCACCCATGGCCAGGGGTCCCAGGATGCCCACCGGGAAGTGTGCTGGGGGAGCCTGGGGGACCCACCCCCAAGAACCCCATCCGGGACCCCACACCCCCTGAGGTCATCCAACCAGGGGGCCGAGGTTAGGGTACAAGGCAGGCAGCGGGCACCTTGTTGCTCTTGGTCCCTGGGCCACAAGCCACACAGGCCTGGGCCCCGTAAGGCTGGTGAGCTTTCAGGACGGTATCGGGCGGGCAGGGATGGCAGGTTCCAGAATCTCGGTCAATGTAGTAACCAGCGGGACAAGAAGTGCAAGAGGGGCCCATGTCAGAGTCTTCCAGGGCACAAGGGCGGCAATAGGAGGCCACCCCGTCCATGACATTCGTGATATTGATGGAGTAGATCTTGGCAACGTCACTGGTGTACTTTCTGCCCTGGGGACAAGGAAATAAGAGGGGGACAGTGGAGGCCTGAGTTAGTGGCAATGGTGGAAATGACAAAGTGCTTCTTAATGTGTTATCCCATGGCACTGGAGAAAAACCCTAGAGGCAGCCTGCTCTTTTTACTCACTTAGCAATCACTCTTTTTTTTTTTTTTTTTTTTTTTTTTTTTGCGGAACCGGGGATTGAACTCAGGCCTTTGCACTTGCCAAGGAAGCACTTAATCCACCGAGCCATCTTCCCGGCCCCCCAAGAACGACTCAATTTTAAGTTACCTGTAAAAATAGTAAGTACCATGGGAAACTCTGTAGTGGATACATTTACATGAAAAAGGCAAGACTTCTCTTTATAATTAGGGGAAATGCATGTATTTGTCAAAAAACAAAGACTATATAGGAGATATTTCAGACATTTACTGGGCTATCTCTGGTTATTATGATTTTGACAGGTTTTTTTTTTTTTTCTTTTTTGGAAGAACTGGGGATTGAACTCAGGCCCTTGCGCTTGCCAGGGAAGTACTTATTCCACTGAGCCATCTCCCCGGCCCAATTTTGACAGATTTTATTTCTTGTTGCTTATATCTATTTTATTTTCTAAGTTTTCTTTAATAAACCTGCACTGATTTGATTTCTTTCTTTCTTTCTTTCTTTCTTTCTTTCTTTCTTTCTTTCTTCCATTATAAGGGATTGAACTCAGGACCCTGTGCTTGCCAGGCAGGCGCTTATCTTACTGAGCTATCTCCCCAGCCCCAATTTGATTTAAGAAAACAATTATTACTAAAAACAACAGGTCTGACTGCACCATGGGCTGAGACTGCGAGGAGAGCCAGGTGAACCAAACTGAAGGTGCTCGAGATGTTATCGTCCCTGGAGGTCACTGAGACAAGGCTGGGTTGATGCTCGGAGGACTGCACTAGGCGGTTCTTGGCAGGACTCCTGCAGGCCCTCCTGACCCCTGGATTCGAAAGCCTGGGCTCCTACGTGAGCTCGCAGGGGGAAGGTCGGGTAGGAGAAGCAGCTCACTGTGTCATGAAGCGTGGTCCTCTGAAAGGCCCAGGTGAAGCTCATGGTGGCGTTCTCCTCGATAATGTAGGTGTAGGACTGTTTGCCTTTGGTACCTTTCCATGTCTCCACCGGGGTGTTGGTCCTTGAATTCATGCCCTGAACCCAGCAGGACAGACAAGTGAGGAAGGTATGGTGGCCGGAGGGGTGGGGGTGACCATCCCACTGTCATTCTGCAGGCTATCATAGCTGGTTAGACCCATGGGAAACTGGAGGTCCTGGAAGGCACTCCAGGCCTTTCCTCTGTGAATTACTGTTGGCAGGCATCCATCATGTGACTTATCCCGGGGGCACACGGGGCCAACTCTGCCTGGAAGCCCCATAGACAGCAAAGAAAGGAAAACCTACCACCATGAAGTAGAGCTCACAGCTCACGGAACAGATGGTCTCAAAGATAAACGTAATCCTTGCCACCTCTTTATTCTCTGTGTCTGCCGTCACTGACTGTGGAGGTCTGTGTGGGCAGAAATTTTAAGGTCAGTTGCAGAAGCCAGACAGTGCTTACTGAAGAGTCCAGACAGCAGCAGGGAGTCACCTGGGGACAAGATTAGGTTCTGAGTACGTGGGAAGGACTTGGACCAAGCTCAGTTCTGCCATCCACACCATTAGAGCTTGCCCTAGCCAAACTAGTCCCTTCAATTCTAAAATAGAGGTTATTGTAGGGCCGGCGAGATAGCTCAGCCTACTAAATGCCTGCTTAGGGACTGGGGTTCCATCCCGGGCACCACATGCCCGCCCCTGGGGCGCACTAAGCTGGCCATTGAGACCAGGTGGGGTGGTGCACGCCTGTAATACCAGCTGAAAACTGGAGGATCACTAGAAGTCCGAGCTGCATAGTGAGACCTTGTACAAATACATTTTTTAAAAAATAGAGGTTATTATAGTGAGATCTAAAGGCATAACATGGACATGCCTTATGAGCAAAACCTCAGGCCCTCCTTAGGTCACTGAATCAGAATCTGCACGTCACCAGGATTCCAGGTAGTCTGAATCCACACTCAAGTTGGAGAAGCACCATCACAGGATGCAAACTGTGTAGTTACTCAGCTTTGTCAGGCTTATATGAGACAAACAGAAGACACTGGCTTCTGAGGTGTCTGAAGCCAGTGTCTTCTGTTTGTCTTTTGAGAAAGCAAGAGCCATGTCCAAGCAGGCCAAGGTTGGGTGAGGAAGCACATTATTTTGGAGTTATGGCCATGATAAATGTCTTCCAAAGGCCTGTGTGTCTTAGTCCCTGGCCTCTGGCACTACTGGAAGGCAGTAGAACCTCTAAGAGTAGGTCCTCATGAAGAAGTCAGATCACAGGAATACCCTCTTTCTTCTTGCTTCCGGTTGTCCTGAGGTGAGCGGTCCACTCCACTACCTGCTTCCCATCATGCTATGCGGCCTCGCCACAGGCCCACAGCAACTGAGCCACCTGCTCGTGCCCTGGAACTGCGAGCCAACATAAACAGTCTCTGTGACACTGGTCATGCCAGCCATTTTGTTACAGTACCAGAATGCTGACTAACACATATGGTCATCAGATTTACAAACTGGAAAGCATTCGTTGGAATAGAGTCCACGAAGCCCAAGTTTGCCATCTTGCAAGCGTAGGCTCTCTCTGGCCTAGCCAGGTCATGCGGGTTAAGGAAAGAGGAAGCAATACTTTTTGAACAAGTGCCACTGGCTGACCACTATCCCAGGGAGGAAAAGCAGGGACTTCCCAGGAAGAGTGACTTGGCAATAAAGAGCCCATTCGGTGGCTCTTCCTCACCTTCAAAGCATTCACAACTGAAGAGTTCATTTTGGCTTTAGAAATCCACACATGGATTTTCCTGGTTTTTTGTCTGTTTTGTTTTGATTTGTTTTTGTGTCTGTTATTTTGGTTTCTTGCCACAAGGTCTTGCTACTTAATTCAGGCTGGGCTTGAACTCACTTTGTAGCCTGGGTGGGCTCAAACCCATGGCAATACTCGTGCCTTGGCCTCCCGAGTACTGGGATTAACAGTGCGCACCACCACGCCCGGCTGGAGCTTTAGCCGTCTGCCTGCAGCCCACGGAGCTGCAGTTCGCAGGGCCTTCTACACAGCTGTGCTAAGCAACGCGCAAGAAGAACCATTACAACCTGAGCTCGTCTTGCGTGGCAGATGAGTGTGCCAGGTGGGGAGCCTGAGCCCGGAGCGCCAAAGCGAGCCTCCCAGCTCGCCAGGCTGCCGAGAAGCGCAGCTTGGCTGTTCAAGCGTCCTGTCTCCCAGCCAGTGCTCTGTCCGTTATATCGTACTGTCTGGCATTCTTTGGTTTGTTTGTTATGTTTTTAATTTTTTATTTTTTTTTTTACTTTTTTTTTGTGGTACCAGGGATTGAACTCAGGACCCTGCACTTGCCAGGCAAGTGCTTTGTTTTTAATTTTTTAAAACAAATTTTGTGTGTGTATGGTCCTGGGCCCCTTCACATGCTAGTCAAATACTCTAGCTCTGAACAATAACCCCAACCTTTTTGTCTTAATTGCAAACAAATTGCATGTGGTCCTATCCTGTCCTCCTAAGCTGCTGGGACAAATGTAAGGTAAGACAAACCTTTCTCAATCTTCCTGCCCCAAGTAGAAATGCACTGTAGATACCTCTGGCTCTATTTTTAAAAGGTTTTAAAGTCCTATTTGATGTGGCCAATCAGTGTTGAAGCACAGGTGCATAAATTAGCAAGGGCAGCAACTAAGAAAATGTGGCAGCGTCCGGGTCAACCAAGTCAAAGCGTCACTGTCCTCCCTCTGCTCTGTGAGGGCGTCTGAAATGAAGCGGAACCCAGCCCCAGAAGCCCTCTCCTCTACGCCAGGCTGAAGCACATGGGATTTGGATGTGGCCACATTGGCATGGGCTTCACCTTGGCTTTCTATTCCTCACCTAAATCCTGGCACCACCAGAGTGAGAATCATGAAATCATTGTCGGAGGCTCCAACAGCTGTATAGATGTGGTCACCAGCCACCTCCCAGCCTGGAAAAGAAAAGGGACAGTTAATGCCCTTGTGCTCATGGATGCAGGACAACTGCACACGAGATGACTCTGCGGAAGGGAGACGTGGCTCTGTCCTTTGAGGCACCGGAGCTTGCCGAATGAGCAGGTACTCACTCCCCTGCTGCTGCAGGCTAAGACTGAAGCGCTCCAAGAAAGACCTTTTGGGCATATGTGTGCTGTATTGAGCTCTCTTTCTATCTCTGAAATAAGCCCTGACAGAATAGATGCGCACAGGAACAGAACTTTCAAGGGAACATATGACATGGTCAGCTCATTTTTCTCAGACATCACTATTATGAAGAACCAGGAACTGGGAAAAGCCCTGGTGGGAGTGCAGAGAGGCAATCACCTGTCAGGCCTTTGTACTCAAAGTTGATCCCACTGAGGACAGTCGTCTCCATGTTTGCAGGTAGCATGTTCCACCATTTGTATTCGTACCCCAGGACAGCCTCCATTCCAGCCGGGCAGTTGGTACAATCTGGGGATACCACAAGACCCATCCTTCAGGGGAAGGCTGCCACCTCCCTGCCGGAAGCTGACCCCAAAGCATTCAGACAGTGAGCCCGAGATGTAAATGCTGACCCTTCACGCTAATAGTCCAAACATCGTCCTCGACCACCAAAATTTTCACTGCAAAGTTTTGGTACGTCTTCTACACTGACACACATCGTTTACACTCTCATTGCATTGTTTTTAAGATACAATATGTGTACTTATCTCCCAGCTCATTTTTTACAGCGTGGCTTACAGCTTCCAGTTCTGTCAAGTCGGTCATCTCAGCCCCACCCTCGCACCTTCTAGTTGGCAGCTCTGCCCCGTACCGGAAGCCTCTGCTGCGAGTTCTTTCAGGCCCAGGATACATTTGCAAATGCAGTGCAAAGGGCCCTGACCAACAGCCAGGCTTAGCCCGGACCTCCCTTCTCCTGATTCTGGGTTCCAGAGCTGGCTCATTCTTTACTGCCTCCGCTGCCAGTGTTCAACTACTACTCCGTGTCCGCACGACCCACCCACAGAGTGGAGATAGGGCTCGATGCCACGTGGGCACCAGGGCAGGAGGGTTTACCAGAGCCATTGGAGTAAGTGCCATAAGGGCAGGGGTCACAGGTGCTGTTGCTGGTTTTGAAGAAGCCGGGGTTGCAGGGTGGGCAGACGGTCTTCATGCCAGAGGCTGGGAGCTTCACTGCCCCCTCCATGTCCTCATCACAGATTTTTGGCTGTGCCCACTTGTACATGAGCTGCGTCTGCAAAATGGAATAAGCACAGTGTGGCATGTGGGATTTAGCACACATTTGGGACCCCCCCCCCCCCGGCTTGGGAATGCAAGGGGGAGGGGGAGCAGGAAGGAAGATGAGAGCTCCCGGGTGAGGGCTGACTTTGTTTTGGTCCCTGATGTATCCTGAGCATCTAGGCCAGCCCCCAACCGACCTGTGCTTGCGCTTGGTAACTGGGTGAAGATACACGCTGACTGGCTGAGGAAGGATGAATGTACTGAGAATTCTGCGACCCAGGGATGGGGGGCCAGTTGTCTTCGGAAAAGGCTCTGGCTCCACCATGGGCTCTTACTGCTACCAAGGTCACTGAAGCAGCAGCTAGTGACAAGCCCAGAACACAAAGCGGCAGGAGGTGGAGGGGTTGCACAACCCTTGGGGAAAGGGAGTGGCTCAGGCACTCTAGTTTCCCAAGTGGTGTAGTCTTTGCTCTCTCATTTAATGAGTGCATGTTCACAGGAAGTCCAGTGCCTCCACGTGCCAAAGGTGGCCCCTCCGTGAGGAATGAACATGGCTCCTGCCCTTCAGGAGCCCAACAATATGTAATGACAACGCAGGTGGGAGAAGGGACAAGGCGAACAGCCACCAGGTCAGGGGACAAAGAGGTGGTGTTCCAGCACCACTAGAGCATCCCTTGTCTTTTTTTAAATTTTTTTTAACATTTATTTATTGTG
>NW_004524660.1:2559123-2563218 GCF_000260255.1 Octodon degus
TTTTTTTTTTTTTTTTTTTTTTGTGGAACCAGGGATTGAACTCAGCCTTTGCGCATCCCTTGACTTTTGATAAAAGCAAGATGTGCAGAGGAAGGATGACCTGAGGGAGACCCTGGGGTGTGAGTGTGTGTGTGTGTGTGTGCACGCGCATGGCAGCTCCATTTTTTCTATACAGCTCTCAGATCGATCACATCAAAAAGGGGAGCCTGAGCACCCTAACTGATGTGGAACAAGGAGACAGTGAAAATGACCTGTGCTGTGTGCCATACATGTCAAAGGATGGGCAGAAAAGGCCTCTGCCCCTTTTATTTAGGATAAGAAGAGGCAGAGTCTTGAGGAGAGTTACTCATTGGTGGTGAGCCCTGGGCTTCCTCCTCACTGTAAGGAGGGGCTGGGGCCAGGACCCAGGCTGTCCCCCTAACCTTCCCCTCCCCTGCCTGTCCCTGTGAGTTTCAGGGAGAGGAGAAAAGATGGATTTGTGCCATCCCTTGGAGCAGCATATTTAGTGGCCCCAAAGAGCTGGCCTTTGTGGCCCCTGAGGGTGGCACAGAAAAGATCACAGGGGCAAGCACAGCCACCAGCTTCGGGTTGTGCACCAGATGTGAGAGTATGAGCTGGTGTGGGGACTCGTGATTGTAGTCCCAGCTCCCGGGACGCTGAGGCAGGAGGATCGCTGTGAGTTCAAGGCCTGCCTGCACCACATAGTGAGTTTCAAGGCCAGTTTGAAATACATGTTAGGACTAAGACCCTGAAATACGGAGTGAAACTGTCTTTAAAAACTGAGGGGGGAGGGGGAAGGGACAGGAGAGAGGGACTGGAATCACCAGGCTAAGCAGAGGGAGGTGGGTGTGAGGAGGCAGAGGCGTGGAGACTTGCCCAGCCTCACAGCCTGCGTGTCCACGTCGGTGCTGCTGCCTGCGCTGTGCTTGGCCTACGCTGCCCCTGGAGCAGGGCCTCGGCCTGACACAGCTCCTCAGGAGCCCAGTAAGGGTCAGGCAGGGCAGCGCCCAGGCTAGGCTGCACAGCACCCTGCAGATCTGAAAGGCTATGTGTGACCCCAGTCCCGGAGAGGAGAGACTAGGAAGGACGGCCACAGTCAGCCACACTAGTCTAGTGGGGAAAGAAGGCCAGGAGTCATTGTCCCTGACATATTAGTGAGCCGACTGATACCAAGAAAGTGAAAACATATTTCTAAGTTCACTGAACATCTGATGCTCGGGGACTGGGTTTAGGGTCCCACCGACTAGCTGAAGATTCTGTCCTGGCCTACAGAGCAGGGTGCAGGGCTCCCCACACGGGAGAGGAGGCGGGGGCCAGAGATGGCTGTGGAAACAAAGAACTGGGTTAAGGACTAGACTTCATCTCATGCTTAATTAGCAAAGGGATGCGTTAGCCAGCTGTTCAGCAGCAAACACCCGTGCACCCTGACAGCCAAGTGGTAAGCCCAGCGCTGAATTCCAGTTCCCATTCCATTCCCGGAAAATGTCTAGTGGAGGAATACAGGCAGTCCACCCTGAGGGTTCAGTCTCAGAGCGCACCCCCCCCCAGCCTTGCCCTCCAGCCTCGCCCTGCCCCCCTCCGCCTGTCTGTGCCTGCTTCCTCCACATCTCTGTGTCTGCTGCCTGGGAAGCCCCGTGGCCCTTTCCGCGTCACACTCAGCCATCCCCACCTTTCTGCAATAGTGTCCCCATTCTGTCACCTAATTGTGTGATTTTCCCTGCCACTCATTACTGTTGGATATAGTGTACCAACCTGTGGTACCTCTGTCGTCTCTTTCCCCAACAAGAATTGCACCTCTTAGGAGCTCCACGTAACCTTGCTTTTGCTAACCGATGTGTACTACAGCTTCGCACAGTGTCTTAGCATGTAGTAGCTGCTCAGTAAATACGTGTTGACTGTTGAAATGAACAGCCTGCTCTGAGAAGCCTTCTGTGACTCCTCGTGCTGAGTTGCATCTTTTAGGCTCCCCGTCCCACGTGCACTCCCTGGCTGCCTTCTCTGGCCCCACTTTCTCCTCTCTTCAGAGTGCCCCCAAGGAGGCGCCCAGGTCCCTGAGCCACCTCCAACTCCCTAGCCTGGCACATCAGCCAGTATGTAAGGGCCTGTTGTTGATGTGGTCAGAAAGCAGTCTTTCTGATTTGAAGGCTTGGGACAAAGAGAAGCAACAGTCTGCACCGGCCAGGCCATCCTCCGGGTGAGCTGGGAGCGGCATCGGCCTCTGCACTGCACTCAGCAGTGGCTGAGGACGCAGCCGAGAAGCTCCCGGAGGACGCATGTGAGCGTGGACAGGCAGCTGTCACGCAGAGCGCAGAGCGCAGAGCGAGCAGAAGGAACCACGCAGGGGCTGGTGAGATGGCTCAGTGGTCTAAAGCACCTACTTAGAACAAGCTTAGCAAAGCACAGGGACGGTGGTTCAATCCCAGCACCACATGTCAGCCAGCCCCGCCCCCTGGTGGACTGAGCTGGCCACACACACACACACACACATAAAAAAAAAAAATTTAAAAAAAAAAAAAAAAAAAAAGAAGGAACCACGCAAAGGAGAACCATGGCTTTCGAAACAGCATAAATGAATAAGCAGGGAAACAAATGAGGCAATCCTGTTCCCGATCTGAGAGTGAACAGAGCCACTCTGCTCTGCTCCTGCCCTGCCCTGGGGGAATCACACAGGTCTGCAGGGGCCTTACTTGCGAAAACGCGGCAAGCGCCCCAAAAGGCGGGAAAGGCAGAGCGCAGGAGTCAGGCCACCTGGGCCGGGGGCTGCGTCATGGATACCCACCTCTCCGTTGGCATCGCAGGCCGTGTGCGTGTAGAAATAATCTTTGTCTGTGCAGGCCGGGCGCATTTTGCAGGAGGAGGATCCTTTTTCTAAATTGCCAGAGCAAGAAACGACATTTGAGGTTACATTTAAAAGGCAGCGGTGCAGGGTCCTGGAGCTCGCAGCCCCTGCGCCCCGCCCTTCCTGCTGCTCTTGCGAGGTCCTTCCGCGCGAACTTGCCCCTGCCAGCCAGGCACTATGCCTGTGAGCTCTATCCCTGGCCGGATTGACAAATTTTAAAAGATACATCTGTTGCAAAATGCATGCTTAAAATTAGTGCGTTTACCCACGGTAGTGGTACAGGCCTGTTATCGCACACCTGTTCTCCCTGCACCCTGGAGGCCGGCGCAGGACGACTGTCCTGAGTTCGAACTCAGCCTGGACTACATAGCAAGACTCTATCTCAAAAACAAAACAAAACAAAAACCTCCATTTGAATCCTATTAATTGGGAATTTAACCAGTTTACAAGCGTGATAATTCACCTCTACTTCTATTCATCTCTTTTATGCTATTCTAATGCTTCTTTGCTGTTTTCCTTTTCCTGGTTTTTTATTTCTTTTCAATTTCAAAGCTTGGAATGTGTATATTACATTTCTTTGTCATTGTTGTTTTTGGCGGAACTGGGGATTGAACTCAGGCCCTTTCGCTTGCCAGGGAGGCGCTTATTCCAGTGAGCCATCTCCCCAGCGTTATATTACATTTCTGTTCATAACTCAATGAAAAGTTGACTGTGAACTACCATCTGAGGCAGTAACTACCGTTTTTCCCAATTCAATTCATCAAAACTTTTTTTTTTTAATTGAGACAAAAGTTATTTTTGGTTCTGGGACTCTGATATTTACAGGCCTAGGGAATGCAAGGCCCAGCTCAGATACCACATCAGAGTCCCGGCACTTGTGCCTTTGAGCCATATCCCCTCAAACAATGTCTTACCTACTCTTCTCAAAGCAGTGCTTTGGATGATTTTTTTTCTTACAATGTCAGCATTAACTTTATGAACATCACCTTATCAGATACAAGTTACATTTCTTGTTATGTAGGCCTTGCTTTATCTTGGTCTTAACCATCCAGCAGAAAAGTATAAAAATGAGGTATAAAAAGTAAATCCATATTAATATTAATATACTGACCTATAAAAGGCTCAAGTCAACAACTTCTGACATTGCCAGTCCTACAAATAACCCACTACGGGGCTGGTGAGATGGCTCAGTGGTCTAAAGCATCTACTTAGAACAAGCTAAGCAAAAGCACAGGGACTGCGGTTCAATCCCCCAG
>NW_004524660.1:2563318-2605970 GCF_000260255.1 Octodon degus
AATAAATTAAAAAAAATAACCCACTACTATTATGGACTACTGAACTATATTGGCTTATTTTGCTGAATTCATGCACCTACTATATTTAAATGGCAATGGAATACCCATCTCTGAAAAAACTAAACAAAAAAGGGGGTACAAATGAATGACTATCTTGCATTTGTATATTCAAAATAAGATAGATATACAGCTGCATTCTCTTAATGCAATGAATAAAGAGATTTATTCTAATAGTGTTTGTGGACAGGATATCATGTCTGCATCTTGTACTATGGATAATCACTAAGACTCCAATATGCAATGTATTAATTATTGAAACTGTGCTAGTAATCAGTTTTGAAACTGTCTCATTGCTATTTGTTTCTCAATAAAATTATTAAACATTATGAACAAACATGCTAATTTTATTCTGTTGTAATTAAAAGTAAGAGAAATAAAATTATACCATTTTTTCTTTCATCAGATTAGCATTTAAAAACGCTTCCCTGGCAAGTGCAAGGACCTGAGTTCAATCCCCGGTTCCGCCCCCCACCCAGATTAGCATTTAGACTTTTTACAGTATATGTCCTGTCCATGATGATGAAAAAACTTTTATTTTTCATATATTCGACTTGATTAACAACATGCATCTTTGCCACTACACTGATTACTTGGCATGCTCTTCGACCATTTAAAACTACATAAGCTGAAAATTTTAGATCTAGCTTAGGAATCTATTTTCACATTTAGTTTCACTGCCCCTCTGTAACAATTTTAGACTTAGTGCTTTTGAACTGGCTTTAATGCTTACTATTGAATCTTTTTTTTTTTTTTTTTGCAGAACCGGGGATTGAACTCAGGCCCTTGCGCTTGCCAGGGAAGCACTTATTCCACTGAGCCATCTCCCCGGCCCCACTATCAAATCTTTTATGCGGTTGCCTCCTTATCTTTAGTTTTTTTTTTTTTTTTCTCCAGTCATTTTTTAATTCATGTTCTCTGTTCAAAACAATTGCTTTACACAGTGCGCAGGGCAGTACTCCTACTGCTGCTGCTATTTCTAATATAAGTACTTCACCCAGTGCAAACAAACATTTGGCAGCGATGGGAGCTTCCCCCTTCCTGTGTGTTAGCCAACAAGCGGTGTGGTGTAGTGAAGGGAGATCTGAATCTAGATGGAGCTGGGTTTGGATTCTGTGTCATCGCTGACAGCTGTGTCACCTTAAGCAAGTTGCTTAACCACTCTGAGCTCAGGGTCTCTCAACCACAAAGCAGGAATAATATTACCCACCTTGGAGCCAACACTTGCCTGGCACGGGGTAAGCAGATACCCACCAAATGGCAGTAACTCTTACTACCTGCGTGTCTGCAGATTATTTTATTTTGGGACTGGCACAGGAGATGTGATTAGGATTAAAAATCTTTTCCTGCCTTTCAGTGAAGGGCTGATTTCTCAGCTGCTCTCTTTCTTTTCCCAAACGACTTCCTTGATTGGAGAATCTCCTCAGTACAGTCTTGCCGGCCTGCACTAGGGCGTTTCCTCAGCTGTGCACCTCCCCACCTCTTCTGCCCCCATCTTGTCAGGCAAGAGGGAACTGTGAGCTGAGAAACAGCTGGGGTCTTCCCAGCTATTTATTTGATTAACAAGCAGAATGTCCAGTTCAGCACAGAGAGGTCCAGGGCTCCTGCTTGTGACTGACTTGGCCAGGGGAGACCTGGGAGAGATGCTGAACACGTGCCAGTTCCCAGGACTCGGGCTGTTGAATCTTGCGAAGTAAGAAAGTACATTCTGCGCAAAGACCTTTCTCTGCTCGTCAAATATTTGCTCAACCTGACAGATTAGCAAAACTGGGCCAGCTGTTTACACATTGGCCACTGCTAAAATGGTTTTAGTAAATGATTAACCCAAAGGAGAAGGTAGGCCTCTTACTAGCTCAGCTCCCCCGAAGTGCCCGAGCAGGCGCTGGCCAGGTTGAGCAGCTCAGCCTCCATGTTTGGTTAGTGAGGCGAGCGAAAAGGGAAATGAGTACAGTAGACTGACCCTGGGAAAACTGTAAGAAGAGAAAGCTGTCCTCAGGGAGCCGCCGCCCCTCTTTCTGGACCTTCGTCCTCCTTTCAGTATCCTTTCCCCACACTTAGGTGTACAGAGTTCTCATTTGGACTCCTTTCATCAAAGGAAAATATTTACAGGCCTAATGAAGTCAAGGCCCAGCTCAGATACCACATCAGAGTCCCCGCAAGCCCTCTCCCTTTTCCTGAATGTCTCTGTAGTCATTTCTAAATGGGAAAAATCAACCTCTACACTCTAAGAAATGATATCTCAATTATAAAGCTCGAGGCAAGTGGCCTCTTGTTATTATGGTCTATAACGAGAGTATTTTCATATTAAAAGAAGAATATTCAGACAGACCTTAAGGGGAATGACTTTAGTCTAGTGCATGTCTTCATTTCAAAAATGGGAATAACAATAACCATACATACTTCACAGTGTTATCACAAGGATTGATTAATACAGGTAGAGAATTCATGTCAGGCCCCTAAAATCAAGATGGATTAACAATTTAAACATTTATTTTTGTTATTTTTTATTTTTAAAAAATGTATTTAATAACACTTCCCTGGCAAGTTCAAGGGCCTGAGTTCAATCCCTGGTTACAAAAAAAAAAAAAAAAAAAAAAAAATGCATTTAGTACAGGGTCCACAGGGTCTCACTACATAGATTGGACTCATAGTGATTCTCCCATTTTCAGCCTCCCAAGCAATGGGATGACAGGCGTGCCACCACGCCCAGTCTCTGCCGTCTCAGCATGCCCCAGGGGCGGGGCCAGCATGGCATGCCAGGAATTGAACCCTGGCCATTGCACTCTGCCTAAGTAGGCTCTTTAGTGTGCTGAGCTATCTGGCTAGCCCTTAAAGATTTAAATATTTAAACAGAATCTCTAAATCTACTGGAAGAGAAAGCAAGTAGGCTTCTTGATGACAGGAGTAGGCAGACAGTTTACGAACAAAAATCAAACTGCACAAAAAAAAAACCTTCAAAAAATCCATAACTAGGATCTCATCTTATTGAAATGTTTTTGCACATCAAAAGAAATTACCAACAGAGTGAAAAGAAAACTGACAAATTGGGGAAAAAAATCTTAACCAACTTAGAATATATAAAGAACTAAAAAAAAAAAAAAAAATCAGGCCCCCAAAATCCAAAGACCCAATCCAAAAATGGGCATCTGAGATGAACAAACACTTCCTAGAGGAAGAAATACAAATGACAAATAAATATGTGAAAAAATATTCAACAGCACTGGTCATTCAAAAAATACAAATTAAAACAACACTGAGATTCCATCCGACCCCAGAAAGCATGGCTACCAGAAAGAAATGAAGTCTATGGCCATACCACCATGAACGCGCCCGATCTCGTCTGATCTCGGAAGCTAAGCAGGGTCAGGCCTGGTTAATACTTGGATGGGAGAACGAAATGAACTTATAACAAATGCTAGAGAGGCTGTGGGGGAAAAGGAACACTTTTTCACTGTTGGTAGGAGTATAGACTGGTAAAACCTCTATGGAAATCAGTGTTGAGATTCCTCAAAAAAATTAGAATTAGAAGTCCCATTCGACCCAGCTATTCCTCTTCTGTGTATTTTTCCAGAAGAACTGAAAACATCATACTACAGTAATATATACCCGCCCACGTTTAAAGCAGCACAATTTGTCATAGTTAAATCTTGGAAACAACCTAAATGCCCATCAACTGAGGAATGGATAAAAGAGATATGGTATTTTCACACAATGGAGTATTACTCAGCTATAGAGATTAGCTTGAGGCTTTTTTTTTTTTTTTTTAATGCATTTGGTATAGGGTCTGACTACGCAGCTTGGACTCAGGTGATCCTCCTATTTTCAGCTTCCCCAGTGCTGGGATTACAGGCATGTGCCACCAGGCATGGTCTCAGTGGCCGGCTTAGCATGCCCAGGGGTGGGGCTGATGCCACATGTGGCACCAGGGATTGAATCCTGGTCCCTGTGCTTGCCTAAGCAGGCACTTAGTTGGCTGAGCTAACTCCCCAGCTCTTAGCTTGAGGCTTTTATAGGTAAATGGATGCAACTAGAGGCTATACTCATAAATGAAATAAATCAGACCCAGATGTGTAAATATTGTATTGTCTCCCTAGTGTAAGAACCTGAAAGATTAAACAAAATCTGGAAGGTACAATAGAAATAGTAAAAGGAAAAGAAATTGAGCAAATGAAATAAACAATTGGGATGAGATAAAGGAGAAAAGACAGAAAAAGGAAGGGAAAAATGATATATGTGCATATACAGGATAATGGATGATTGTGCTACTAATTTCCATCAGTTTTTTTGAAGGTAGCAGTTAATGCTTAAAAGTTTTACTTGGCCAGCTTTGCATGCTTCTGTCTGGTAATCTACGCAGCTACACTGAAGACGACAATGCGCATTGTAGCAGCCACTGTTGAATATCTATCATCTTTTTTTTTTTAAATTGTGTATTGTTTCTAATGTCTTATGTATTATTTTTCTATTCTCTTTAAAATAAATAAAAATAAAATAAAAAACAAATGAAGAGACTGAGGTAAAATCACTGCTCAGCTTTTCAACCAAGATCAATACAAAAAAAAAAAAAAAAAGAGGCAGAACAGGGATTTGAACACAGTAACTTAGTTCTGGAATCCGTGCTCCTAAACTCCATGTCCTCCTAACAGCACAAAGGAGTTAAGCCTAATGATCAAATGTTAGCTCTCAATGAAAAATGTTTTTCCTCCAGCTTTTGTCCTCAACATCTCCCCTGTGAGTTCTCCAGTCTTCAGCACGGTGAGCCCTCCTTTGTTTCCATCCTGGGCCCCTGCGGTGGTGTAGTACAGAAGAGCTGCTTCATACTCTGCTTCACCTTTTAGCCTTGAATGCTGCGTCTCTCCTTCCTAAGCCCCGGCCTTGAGCCTTCTTGCCCGGGCTTGCACTCTCCTATCCCAGACTTCCTGTGCCCATGAAATCACCACTTCATCTTTCAAGACTCAGCTCACCTTGTTTGTTTGTTTAAATTTTTTTATTTATGAGAGAGAGAGAGAGAGAGAGAGAGAGAGAGAGAGAGAGAGAGAGAGAGAGTGGTGTGTGTGTGGCCAGCTCAGCCCACCAGGGGGGCGGGGCTGGCTGGCATGTGGTGCTGGGGGATTGAACCGCGGTCCCTGATGCTTTGCTAAGCTTGTTCTAAGTAGGTGCTTTAGACCACTGAGCCATCTCTCCAGCCCCAATTCTTTTCTTTTCTTTTTTTTTTGCGGAACCAGGGATTGAACTCAGGCCCTTGCGCTTGCCAGGGAAGCGCTTATTCTACTGAGCCATCTCCCTAGCCTGTTTGTTTGTTTTTTAAAGACAGATATCTTGTGTAGTCCAAGCTATAGCTCAGGTTGACAGGAAAGTTGCAATCCTCCTGCCTTGGCCTCTTGAGTCCTGGGATGACAAGTGTGTACCACCATGCATGCTCAGCTCAGCTCATACTACAGAAGCTCAGCTAGTGAAGTCTCCTCCCAGCCTAGAGAAAACTAATGACTCCTTCTTTTCCTCCACTGTACGTAATGCCCAGCACCCTGTCCCTGCCCCAGTGACCATGGAAAGTACTGCACCTAAGTGCTTTTGTCACAGTGTTTTCAACAGACGCTGGAGTGTAGCTACAAGCTCTACGAAATGTGACTCTGAATTCTAAACTGGTGACGTAGTCAACAAGGTAACCTTGGTCTTCATCAATCTGGTACTGGGGATTGAACTCAGGACCCTGTGCTTGCCAGGCAGGCACTTATTCTACTGAGCTATCTCCTCAGCCCTTGTTCTTCATAATGAAAACTCACTACCCAGTTGAAGGGGCAGCTCAAGAAATTGATGGCAGGGCTGAGGAGATGGCTCAGGAGAATAAGTGCTTCCCTGGCAAGCACAAGGGCCTGAGTTCAATCCCCGGTTCCACCAAAAAAAAAAAAAAATTGATGGCAGAAGAAAGCAGACTCCCACCTCAGCACTTCACAGCGGCTCCCTGGCCAAGATTCAGTTCACAAAGAGATGATCCAAACGCGCCCGGGCGGTCACAACAGAACCACCCTGCCATTCAAACCCTTGCACAACTGTTGAGCGGAAAGGGAGCCAAGCCAGACCAACAAAGGCCCCCATTGACAGAGGCAGAGCAGGACGGGAAGTAAGAAATTCAAGTGGAGAAACAGGAATTTAGACTTATAGATAAAAACTTCCTCCAAGATCTACACTTTCTTGTTCTGGCTGAAAACTATGCTCATGATTTGGCAAGATCGGCGTACATAAATAGGTCTTTTGTTTTAGAAGTGTAGAAATTAAGCAATTCACAAGGTCATGGCTGGTCTTAGCTAAGCAAACAGCACCTGTGAGGAGTGTGGGTGTCTCTGGGGACATGGGGTCTACTGGAGAGACGGCTTTGTGCTAGGTTCTATGTGGTTCTATGTAAAAAAGAAAAACAGACTAGTGATGAGTGTTTCAAAGGACAAAAGCAAACTCTCTCCCTGCTTATTGCTTCAAACCTGCCTTGGAGATGCTTGTGCCAGTCACTGGCTCTGGCAGAGACCCTTGGTGCCCTGCCTGAATTACCCCAGAGCCTTGACGTCCCTGACACTTCTTCAAATGATGGCTCTTGTTTCTTCAATTAAGATGTTTTAGGAAGCTACCATATCCAGGGTTAGATAGCGAGGCTGCTTCCGAATGGCCCTAGAGCGGTGGGTCTCAAGCTGTGCTCCAAGGCAGCCCAGATTGTTCAGAAATGCCTGCTTTGGAGCCCAGTGTGTGGGCTCACACCTGTGCCCCAGTGCCCTTGTACCCCCACACTGAGGATGGAACCCCGGGACTCTGCGCTCAGCTCTATCTCCAGATTTTATATTTTTAAAAATTTTAAGACAGAGTCTCACTAAGTCATTCAGTTGTCCAGGCTGGGCTCACACTTGCTTGTGACCTTCCTGCCTCAGCTCCCTAAAGTGCAGGCCTTACAGGTGTGTGCCACCATGCCTAGCAGTCCCAGGTACCCAAGAGGCTAAGGTGTCAGAACACATATGCATATGTCACTGCTTTGAATACAATGGATGCTTAGTCTGAAAAAAGATCCTAACTTCCATTTTCAGTTCTTGCTATCAGAATGGTTACACTGTTAGTCTGATTTGATCCACAAAATATAAATACAGTATATTGAAACATGATGGCTCAAATATATACACTATCATTTGTCATTTAAAAATAAAATAAAACATTAATATTTGTGCTCATCAATACAACCACGTGGTTATAATAGCTGTTATAGCTGAGTGTGGTGGTACACACCTATAACTCCAGCATCTAGGAGGCTGAGGCAGGTGGATCACTATGATCTTGAGGCAAGCCTGGGCTACACAGTGAGTTCAAGATCAGCCTGAATTATATAGCAAGACCCTGCCTCAAAAAAGAAAAAAAAAACCTGTAATAAGTTAAAATATATAAATATTTAACTTCTATATATTTTTAAATTTTTTTTGGGGGGGATACAGGGTCTTGATATACAGCTCAGACTCTCAGTGATCCTCCTGTCTCAGCCTCCCCAGGGCTGGGGTGATAGGAATGTGCCACCACACCCAGTTTTGGTGGCCAGAAAGGTGTGCCTTGGGTTCTGGGACTGGCATGGCACGCAGTACTGGGGGTTGAACCAGGTCCTTGTGCTTGCCACACAGGCAAGCAGACCACTGAGTTATCTTCCCAGCCCTAGCTTTTGTATTTATTGACTATAATTATAACCATATAGGTTTTAATGAAATAAAACAGATTGTACTGCTTGGAAAAAGAATTACAAAACCTTTCCCTGTTTTTCCTAATTCCTCTAGGTCTGAGTTGCTTTTTCTTTTTGCCATCAAACCTAACATACTACATAATTTGTTATGCATAAGCCATTTATTTCTCATGCTTCTTGCTTATCGTCTGCTTTCCCTCCACTAGAATGTAAGTTTCATGAAGACAGGGACTTTTTGCCAGTATATTCTAAGCACTAGAATAGGACCTGGAAGATAGAAAAGGTTCAGCAAATATTTATTGACTTATTTCTGGGGCAATTGGTGGATATGGATTGGCAAGGAGCTTCCAGGGTCTAGAAAGGAAAGGTTTATGATTTATCAGCCTTGGCTTGGCCAGGATGGCTCCATCGCCTGGCTCCTCCCTGTGGGTTGTCATCTTCCACCCAACTCTCCCACTCCCCAAACCTCACCTGAATATTTGTCAGAGTCGCAAGGGTGGCAAGAAGTTTCTCCTTTATTTGAGTAGGAGTTGGCCGGGCAAAGTTTGCAGAAAGAGGAGCCTTGCTTGGCTGCGTATGTGCCCGGCTTGCAGGGGAAACATTCTGAAGTGTAGGCCACTCCTAAGGAAGAACATGCAGAGGAGCACGGCTTGAGCCTGGATGCACAGGCCCTGGGGACTGACCACCTCTCCCTGCAAAGGCAAGAGGCCAGAAGTCAGCGAAAGACCCCAAGTTCCAGCCCTGTCCTCGGTACCTGTGATGGCGATGTTTCTCACCAGCACAGGGTTGGAAACTCTGGACCACACAGAGAAGGCTGTGGTTCTCCAGTAGAGGACATTATTGCCTCGATTCAGCTCAACCTAAAAATGACAACAAGGCATTAGCTAGTCCATGGCGAAGCTGGGCATCGCTAACCTGCCCATTTAGTCTCTTACCAAACAGATGCTGCCCGTCCCCGATGGTCTCCATCCTCTTCCTCTTTGCCCTTCCCAGCTTAGCTCATTCCTCTCTGCAAGCCCCCTCTAGAGCCCCCTTGTACCATCTCCCACTGTTCTTTGCATCACAGGTTCCACAAGTCTCTCTTATAGTGAGACCAATAAAGGGACACAAGGTAACTGGCAGTAGGGTGCCTGGTGTCACCTCATTCTCCAGAAAGCTTGGGACCTTAAGCTGGAAAGATGCTGGTGCTTGGGGTGAAGCTTAAATAAGAGGCCACCCTATATCCATCTCCCACCCACTGAGAGAGCAGGAGCCGGCACACTCTCTTCTTCTCAGACCCTTGCCCTCTAGGGACACAGAGGAAGTCTCCTTGAGGACAGGCCCCTGGCCCTCCTCTGGGACCTCCAGGGAAGGCTGGTGTGACACTCACACTGTGGAATTCCCATCCTTTCTCTGTGGTTTTCATCCATCTGGTGTCATCTGCATTGGGCTGACACTGATCATTTTGGACCTGAGGCAACAGGAAATGAAGGAAATAAGGGCCTTAGTCCATGCCTTACGGCCCTACAGGGGCCCTTTCCTACAGGAGGAGAGTTGCCAATTCCTCTACGACTGACACACACACACACACACACACACACACACACACACACACACACAGAGCACTGACATCAAAGAAGTAATTTGCAGCTCAGCCATTTGTATGCTCTTTTCATGTCTGAGCAGGGAGAAACACCTAGAAATTTCACAGATTCTAGCCCTGCCCCAGGGTCCCCTCACTTTTGCCTTTCCCTGCCTCCTGAGGCCTCTGCGAATTTGCCTACAGTCCTCTCCAGAGGAAAAACAACTAAGATTTCCCAAGCAGGATCACACTGCAGCGGAGTACTGCAAAGGAATCTAAACCTCACAGGCCTTTATGTCCCTTCCTCCCACTCCTCCGGGACTTACAAAAAACTCAAAGATGATACTGGAGTCTGGGTAGTAGTACTCAAAGTTCACTGTGCCTGACTGCTTCAGGCTGACGGCATACATTAGTGTGGCCGTGCACTCGTCCGTGTTAGAGGCGATGTAGTCACCCCGCGGAACCCACTTGGACCTGTGAGGGAACAGGACAACACTCACCATCAGGAGTACTGGGCATGGGGCTGGTGAGATGGCTCAGTGGTCTAAAGCACCTACTTAGAACAAGCTTAGCAAAGCACAGGGACCGCGGTTCAATCCCCCAGCACCACATGCCAGCCAGCCCCGCCCCCTGGTGGGCTGAGCTGGACACACACAAATAAATAAATAAAATTACTGGGCAGCTCCCGCGGCCTGCTGGCTGAATGGGGACTCCGGACCGGGATTCAGAAGCCAAGGCTTAGGCCTGAAAATGCTCAGTGAGAAGCTGCTAAAGGGCCTTTGCAGAGACCAGGGAGCCTAGCACCTGGGCAAGAAGAGGAAGCACCCAGGTTACCCTGCATTATTAGAACTGCCCCAGTGGGTCGGGGCAGGTGAAGTGGAAGGCAGGAAGCACTTGCTGGACGCTTAGTATCACTCAGGTATGGAACTACATGTTTTGTATTCATGATTCATTTTCTCCAGTGCGGGGAAAAGCTCTCTCTTCCACCTAGTAGATGATGAAACTGCCTTGCCCAGCACCACGGAGCCATCCCATGGCAGCGCTGGGATTCCATCCCACGTCTGCTGACCCCACAGGGGCTCCAGCGCGGCAGCAGACCCAGCTGCTCCTCAGAGCTCATCAGCTCATCCTGTCAGGTTCCCCTGTGTGTCTGGAGCTGTCCACATTCTGATGCATCCAGCCTGTCCCCCACCCCAGCCCTCTCCAGGCTGTGGCCAGAACCACCCCTCAGAAGGACAATGTGACCACACAACTCCCCTGCTGAAAACCCCTGTGACTAACTCCCTGCCACCTTAGGACAGGAGATAAATTCACGGCCCACTCTTCCTACTCGAGCCCTAAGAAATTTCTCCCAATTCTTTTGCCAAACTCCTTTCACGAGCTTGCTCTTTCTGAAATGAAATTCTTCCTTCCCCTTCTGTTTAATTCTTCCTCCTGTCTTTGCATAAATGCCACTTACCCTAAGAAGTCTTCCTTGATTCTACCTGCTTTTACTATGGGGCCCTTAGCTTTCTGTTTCTCTTCTCGTACCTATAACCCCACTCTGCTTTATGTTCAGTGTTACAAGCTACTCTCATTGTGCCATACCGGGCTACACTGAGCATGCCTGTGCCCGTCACCCTGTACAAGTAACCCAGCTCAATCCGGGTGATGTGGTGCGCACCTATAATCCCCGGCACTTGGGAGGCCAAAGCAGGACACCGCCAAGCTTGAGGCCAACCCGAGTAACTTAATAAGACCCATCCCAAAGTGAAAAGCTCTGGGAACATAGCTCAGTTCACCCTGGATTTAATCTTCAATACTAAGAGAAAAAATACAGCACAACAGAAACATTTTTGCAGCCCCACCTAATCTTGCCTAACATAGCCCTTCCTCAATGGCACGGGACAGCTTTCCTGAATCTGGTGTTTAAAATTCCCCACAAAGTTCCTGAAACATACTAAATGATAGCGCTTTGAATGTTTTTAAGTTATTTTTCTTTGTTTGGAGCTTTTTAGGGGGAGGGATACTGAGAATCAAACTTAGGACCTCGCACTTGCCAGGCAGGCCTTGTGCTATTGAGCTATATCCCCAGCCCTGTTCGGTCATTTGAGGTAGGGTGTTGCTACATAGTTCAGGCTGGACCTGAACTCACTAAGTAGCCTAGCTGCCAATCCTCCTGCCTCAGCTTCCTGACTGCCAGGATTACAGGTGTCTATCACCACGCCTGACTTCTTTTTTTAAATTTATGTAAAGGACATCATACTTACATGTTATGAATAAAACTATTTTTTAGGGAACGATTGTAGGATTTATCCATCTTCTCATTATATAGCTCCCTCCCCTCTCTTTTTTTAGTGGTTTGATGGTACATGAGCTCAAGCTCAGGGCTCTATACACGTGAAGCCTGTAGTCAACCACTGAGCAACATGCCCTGACTTCCTTTCTTTCTTTTTTTTTTTTTTGTACCGGGGATTGAACTCAGGACCTTGCACTTGCCAGGCAAGCGCTTATGCCACTGAGCTCTCTCCCCAGCACCCCCCTTTTAATTTTTTATTCTTTTCATGTCTGCTACTGCATAATCCCCAATTTATGGCTCTACCGCATTCATTTATTTATCGCTGATGAACAAGCAGACTGTTTCCAGCTTTTGCTACTGCACCCACTCTGTTATGAGTGTTCTAGTTTTGGAATCCTTATCCGAGCTGAGAAAATGCTCGGCAGCCACTTCCCGCAGGTTTGCTGCCTTGTTCCCCAGCCAGTTTATGTCAGTTCGCCTTCGCAGGCTCCACATTCCCCCCAGATCTGGAGCTGTCCAATTTTACAATTGTTGCCAATACAAAGTGGTAGGAAATGAACATC
Organism: Octodon degus; assembly: GCF_000260255.1. Lineage (NCBI taxonomy): Eukaryota > Metazoa > Chordata > Mammalia > Rodentia > Octodontidae > Octodon > Octodon degus. The sequence continues at coordinate 2,575,480 of NW_004524660.1, forward strand.
TAATTAGGCTTTAAATCTTATTTCCTGTATCACTAATGAAGTTGAGCCTCTTTGGTGAAGCTGTGTACCATCTGGGCTTCCTCTTCTGACCATTCTTGATTTGAATTTCTCTTCTGTTGTCTGTCCTCCTGGCTGCCCTAGGTGCGGCGAGGGCACAGACCTCAGTATTATTCTCAGAACTGAAACAAACGGAGCTCATCCGAAACGCTCCAGCTGACCTAATGGCATTGATCCTCCTTGCTGAGAGAGACATTTAATGCTGATGCACTCCACAGCATCAGTTATAAATAACTCCCGAAGTTTAATGAATAATTAAAAGGGTGCCATAAGTGGGTTACATTTGCAAAATGTATCACAACTCTGATTTTTGTCAGCTTTGACTCCGGCAGAGGCATTTCACATTCTCCACAACGCAGCACATTTTGGTTGATCTCTAGTGCCAGAGGCCTTGTTCTCAGTCCTTTACACATGCCTTCCTGATCCCTAAGAGCACCATTTCTCTCACTTTTTAGGATGAGGAAACTGAGAGCAGAGGTGACTGGGAAGCTCGCTGTGGGTCATCCAGCATGAGCTGTATTTTTTTTTTTTTATTTTAAACATCTGTCTTTTTTAATATTTGGACCATCATGCACACATCCTTGTTTCATAGGCACAGTATTTAGTCTTCTACTCTATCTTCCTTGCTAATGAGACCTGAGGGCTAAGGAGGGGTCGTTTAGGAAAGGAATGGGGGGAAGCTGCTCCAAGACCCTGGGGAGGGAGGGAATCAGGCAGCTAGTGTGGCTGCAGCAGCACAGGCAAGTAGGAGGGTGGAGGCCAAGGGGCAGGGGTCAAAGGGCAGGGGAGAGAGGGCAGGCCTGCAGGCTGCTGGAAGGTACTGCCTTTTATCCCAAGAGCAGTGGGCATCCACAGAACCCAAGGTCTTGAGCAGGAAAGTCCCGTGACTGGTCATCTTCTGAAGATCAGTCTGGCTTTTGGGTTGGGGTGGGCTGGAGGAGGTAGGGAGTGGAAGCAGGAAACCAGCTGGGAGGTCTTGAGGCAAAGTAGGCAAGGGAGATGGACTCAGGTGGAACCCGAAAGCCAGACATTTGGGCTCTTGGTACCCGATCAACCATTGCCTCTCGGAATCTCTCCAGGTGGTCATTTCTGCTCCATTTCCACAGAAAAGGAACATCTTTCCCACCTTCCCAGGATGTTGCTGGGTTTCAGGATAGAAGCTCTGAGCCAACCTGTGCTTGGGAAACACAGGCCATTATTAACAGGCCCACATCCTGCCTCGCGGGGAGGTAATGGGTCCTGGGCTGTGGGCACAGCCCCTGGAGAGAGGTGAAACCTTTCCTCCGCATGCATAGGAACTGATTAAGTGAGCCAGGTCTGCGCCTTGACCAGGGTCGAATGACATCCATTAATGGGTTTGAGTGGGCTGTCTTATCTCGCACATTTCGCACATTTCCTCCTCGCCTCTGCCTCGCACCCTCTCTAGCTTTCACATAAGAATAATTATAACAGATAAACTGCATTGTAAAAAGCATTATAATTGTATCACTGAATGTCTGCTAGTGGCTCAGACATTCATACTTATCAGGGATTTAAGTACAGTAGTGGAAAAATTGCTCCTAGTTTTCAAAGTCGCCATGTAATAAAATTCTTCAGTCTTGTTTGTTTTGAGACAGGGTTTCACTATGTAGTTCAAGCTGGCCTTAAGCAAAGTTGCCCAAGCTGGTCTCAAACGCATGGTGATCCTCCTGCCTCAGTCTCCTGAGTTCTGGGATCACAGGCATGTGCCCCCACACCCAACTGCTTCAGGGTTTTTTTTTTTTTTTTTTAAATCTATTTGCTTTCTTTCCTTTCTACCTATACTCATTATCAATATTTAACAAAAGCAATATATACTCTGCTATTTGCACAATTTCCCACACTGCACTGCACATAATGTTATTTGAAGGTGGCCATATAGGGAATTGAAAACTTGGGGCTGGGTTTGAATTCCAGTCTCCCTACTTGTAAACTAGGTAGTCAAGGCAGATGGCTTTAACCTCACTGAGCCTCCAATTTCTCCTTTTTGTAGTAAGGACCATGTAGGAAAATACCACCTACTTCACAGGATTCTTGTGCAAATTGTAGAAAGCAATATATATAGTTTTCAGCATAGTGCTGGGGACATAAAAGGCAAGTCTGAAATAAACATCTGGTCGCCAAACCACCCTGGGCTTCTCCATCACTGGCAAAGATCTCCATGTGGAAAGTTTTCTGGCCATTGGGATCTCAGAGGAGTTGGAAGATCTTGGCCACTTAACCAACACTCGTCACCCTCGTTGAGCCCCCTCTATCTCTCCAGGCCTGTCACTCGCATGTATGCCCACCAGCCACTGATAAGCTTGGGTTAGAGCGACCTGAGGCAGCAGCCACATCTAGCAGGCCTGGGGGCCCTGCTCCATGCCTCCCCACCCAGCCCACAGCTTTGCTTCCACCCCTACCCTCACCCTTGACCTGAGGAGCTCCAGAAGGTGCCATCCCAGGTACCCGGGGCCGGGGCTGCCCGAGCAAACTCACGAAGTGCAGTTCTCAGTGGACTCCGTGGTGCTGTCATCAATCTCCATGTTGGCGGAGAGGCTGGCAAAGCCGTGGGGCAGCTCATCCCACTCATCAAACCGGATGCCTGTGCCGAGGGAGTAGCGGCCCTCGGCGCACGGCTTGCACGACTGGTCCTTCATATCCAGATATTCCCCAGCGTTGCAAGAGAAAGCTGGAGAGCAGGTAGGGACAGGGAGGGGTGGTGAGGTCACTGTGGGCCCTGAGGCGAGGGCATTCTAAAGGGGGACGCTCAGCGCAGTTCAGCCCACTGGGGTTTAAGGCATGGCATGTCCCCTGTGGTACAGTTTACATAGCACATGCAGCCATGCAGAGAGAAGGTGGACCTGTGACCACCAGCGGCTGGGGCTGGGGCCTGGGGAGACTTTCTGCTAATGCTAGGAGGTTTCTTTTCAGGCCAATTAAAATGCTCTGAAACTTGCTGGCAATGGCTGTTGTGAACCTTCTGAAAAAGTCACTGAAATTAACCACTCCAGGGGTGAAGTTTGTGGCATGTATTGCATGTCAAATAAAGTTGTTATCTAAAAGAGGATTTAGGGCCTTGCTGTGGGCACAGGGCTCATCCCGGATGACCTTGTCACCCTTGGAGAGACACGAGGCATTCGGCGAGCACTCCAAGGAAGAGGACGTGGCCCCAGCGATGACCTGGCGCTTCAGCCTTGAGCCTCTCCCTGGGGTCTCTGGCCACCATCTCTTCCTTTCTTGTTCTCCTACCCGCATGCATCGGATGCAGCCATTGCAGTACTCTCCTAGCGACAGTTTCCAAATTCTTATTTCTTGCTCATTCTGTAGTCAGAGATATCTCTCTAAAATAGATTTGCACTCTTATTTTCTTTATTTAAAAATAATTAGGGGGCTGGTGAGATGGCTCAGTGGTCTAAAGCGCTTACTTAGAACAAGCTTAGCAAAGCACAGGGACCGCGGTTCAATCCCCCAGCACCACATGCCAGCCAGCCCCGCCCCCTGGTGGGCTGAGCTGGCCACACACACACACACACACACACACATAAAATAAATAATAAAAATAGATTTAAAAAAATAAAAATAATTAGGGGGCTGGGGAGATGGCTCAGTGGAATAAGCGTTTCCCTGGCAAGCTCAAGGGCCTGAGTTCAATCCCCAGTTCCGCAAAAAAAAAAAAAAAAAAAATAATAATAATAATAATAATAACTAGGGGCCAGGTGTGGTGGTGCATGCCTTTAACCCTAGTACTTGGGAGGCTGAGGCAGGAGGATCCATGCAAGTTAGAGGCCAGTCTGGACTACAGAGTAAAACTGTCTCAAAAAGAAAAAAAACAATCAGGGACTTGCTTTGGCTATAGATTTAAACTCTTAGCCTGGCATTGAAAGCCTTCTGTGACTTTCCTCCAGTCTAAGTTTCCAGCCTGACACCCCACTCCAGCCCCTTCTCCACCTCATCCCTACCCATCATCTGTCCTCCGCTGCCTCCACCCTGGCCCCAAGCACCTCCTGGAGTGTGTCCCTGTACTTCCACCCCCACATTTTTGCTCGAGTGACCCTCCCAGCTGGTCTTCATAATTCCATACCCATAATCCCTGCTCATGTGCCACCCACTAGACTCTGCCCATCCCCACTCCCCAGGTGGCTGGCACAGACACCGCAGGATGCCACCACACTTGGCTGAAACCACAGACAGGAGAGTGAATGCCTGCCCATTCCTCCATGCTGTGAGCTCTCACAGCCAGAGTCTGTGTCTTATTTGTCCTCGCAGTCCCCACAGCACTGGCATATCACAATGCCTGCACGTAGTAGGAGTTACACATAGTAGGGACTCACTCATGTCACCAAGTTAGCCAAAGATGGCTCTTGGATAGTCATACCTCTGCTTCAAGTTCAGCAACATCCATTCATAGATCTAACAAATATTTATTTGCTCACTCACTGAACCAGACACTGGCCTCAGCTGATTCTAGATTTTAAATTCCCTCTCTCTCCTTTCCAACTCTTTGAGTAATTCCTTAACTCTAGCCTCGCATTTTTATTCTTTCTCTTTGCTTTCCTAAAAGAACCATGCAAAGGAAATAGCGGCCAAGCAGAGGCAGAAGTGGGTCACCGAGGGCAGGGTCACTGCTGCACGGCCAGCCCCACCGCCAGGAAGCGATCCCTTGAAGGGATGCTCAGTGCATTTCAAAGTTCTCTCTGCAGAGAACTTTGCTCAGTGCATCTTCTCTGCTTCCCTTTCAAGAACAAAAGTGCAATGTGCCCTCACAACTGACAGTAGCTGGTGAGTGTAGACTGGCGGGAAGCACACAGGCAAAAAAGAAGATGAATGCAAACAACGGGACAACAAACCTGAGTGGCACAGAGCTGGAATTGCTGATGCTCTATCCATTAATAGGATTTGAATTTTTTTAAAAAAAGCAAATTTATTTTTTTATTTTTAACATTTATTGTGTGTGTGTGTGTGTGTGTGTGTGTGTGTGTCCAGCTCAGCCCACCAGGGGGCGGGGCTGGCTGGCATGTGGTGCTGGGGGATTGAACCGCGGTCCCTGTGCTTTGCCAAGCTTGTTCCAAGTAGGTGCTTTAGACCACTGAGCCATCTCTCCAGCCCCCCCAAAAAAGCAAATTTAGATACCAAGTTTACACCAGTGCTCTAACATTTCTGCCCCGGGGTTTCCCAAGATTGGGAGTGAGGACTAAGTGAGAGAATGGGCTGATTCCTCAAGGCAGCTGCGCTGTCAGGAAGAGCCTAAGGCAGAGGCAGGAGGTGGGGGGTGGGGGGAGCAGAGCTGAGCGGCAGGGAGGCGCTGGAGCTGGGACGCTGCTTACAGCACTCGGTGCCCTTGACGGGATCCGGGAGGCTGGTGCACAGGCCGGGCGTGTGAGGCACGGCGACCCTCCACCTGGAGCCGGTGCTGTCGCACGCAGTGTACTCGTAGTGGTACTCGGACTGCAAGGAGAGAACCGAGGGAAGAGGTGCGTGAGCAGCAAGTACACGTGAACAGCATCGTGCCCAGCACACGGCCACCGGCACCCACCGTCATAGTGACCTCCAGCGACTCCTGGAGGGAAACTGCTAGCCACCCACAGCCCTACAAAGCAGGTCTGAGGACCACAGCAATTCGGTTCATTTCTTTTCATCCAGCCAGCTCTCAGCCCCAAAATACATTTCTTTTTGCTTGACTCTCTTCTGAGGGATCAGAGGGTTAGGGTAAGAACAAGCTATAAACAGAGAGTTTTTTTCATCTTAAACTATAGAAGTTATGAATAAAGACGTTCTTTTTTTTTTTTTTTTTTGAATGAAGACAGTCTGAAGGGAAAGGCCTTCTGAATGGAAGAGCTGGCCGCAATACATTTTACAAAGGATTGTCAGAAATCCAGAAGCTATATTTCTTTTAGTGCTCCGTACTCCTCTTGCTCCTTTCTGCCCAGAAAGATGACAGAGTCCCACTTGCATTATGAAAATGTCCTATTCAGCCCGGGCAGGCGGTGTGCCTGCCCTCATCACGACGCGGTGCATCCTTCATTCCTCTGTGCGAGAAGGAACACGCTGTGTAGCTGCTTAAGCTGGACTAAAATAAACTGAACAACAACAGCAAAACAGCCAAATCAATCATTAAAAAAAACACCAAAAGGCACTGCCTGGGAGAAAGAAAACAATCGGTGTGTCAAAAGCCCTGAAACATTTCTTATTCTTAAATCTTGCAATGAACACAGACTACAGAATGGCTGGCTTCTGCTGTGACAGGTCTGTTACAAGCTGTGCTCACCTGAATCTGCAGCCACGCCCAGACTTTGTGTAAGTGTATCCGCTGGAAAAATAGAATCAATGCGCCCCTCCTGCCCACGCAGACGCGCGATTGCGTAGCGTGCACGCCTGCAAGGCGCTGAGGCTAGATGCAAGACAGTGTGAGGGTCGCTAATTTATTCCACCAGGATCAAGAAAAGAAAGCTTTGCCTTTTGTAAGAGGTAAAAATATTACGTCTCATATATTTGAAGATGCACACTTTTTCATATTTAATATCTATAAGATCTTGTGATTGACATAACATGGAAACACGGTGTCATATTTTAACTACTAGAGCTTTTTCTTTCTTTGTGTTATATAAAACATGGTATGTCTCAGAAGCAGTGGCATCTCGGATCGAAATATGGTGAACATATTTCTTGTTCTTTGCAAAAATTCAGGGTGAGAACAGAACAATTTAGGTTTTTAAATTTTTCTCTCTTATAAATATTCAGCATACACAGATCGCGTGGTCCAAGCGGCGCCCAGCGTGCTTAGGCCAGCAGCCCGCGAAGTCAGCATTTCACCTCGTGGGAGGAGATGGAGGGCAAGGAAAAAATGCGGAAAGTGAGGCCTAGCTCTTTTTTTTTTTTTTTAATTTTTATTTATTTATGTGTGTGTGTGTGTGTGTGTGGCCAGCTCAGCCCACCTGGGGGCAGGGCTGGCTGGCATGTGGTGCTGGGGGATTGAACCGCGGTCTAGGTTCTTTGCTAAGCTTGGTCTAAGTAGGTGCTTTAGACCACTGAGCCATCTCACCAGCCCCGAGGCCTAGCTCTTGACCAGAATTTGCTTTGAACTTAGATTTTGGTGTCATCCGAGAAAAAAAGCCTATCAGGATGAGAATTTTGTGTGCTGTTGGGCTACTGCTATTTTGGTCTTAATTTTCTTCACAATTCCAGCTTTTTTTCTTATTGCAGAGAACTTGGATAAATAGGGCAACTGCACATACATCAATTCCAGTTCTACAAATGACACTGTCAAGAGGATCCTGCTGCAGGAATGGGGTAGGTGAAATTTACAATACGTAAAGTACGCAGAGAGTTAAATGAGAAAGGCAGACAGGATTCGGGGTTCTGCCAGGAACTCTGTGAGTCTCTGCAGCCGCCAACAGCGCCTCATCCCATCTTCACAGCTTCTCAGCAGGCAGGAGAGCAGGGCTGTTTCCCTCACTGTGCGCATGAGAAAACTGATGCAGGTGGGGTGAGATAGCCTGTCCAAGAGCACGTGGCCTTGTCACTGAGCCAGAAGCCAGGACTTCCCCTGGGGGGGGGGGGCTCCTGCGCTTGCATAGATCTGATCAAACACATGCTCGCCCTGGGCCAAGCCTAACGGTCAGGCCTAAAAATTAAATATGACACTGTGGGTTATCTGCCCTCAGCCAGGCTAGGCTCACTTCTGAGGCTGGAATGGCTGTCAGAATATCTAATCAGCTTGAGCAGATTGTAGTCCACACTAACTACATTCTGCCTTTTGAAAGCGTGTGATCCATTCTTTGCTATTGGCCGTCATGTTGGTGTTTCTTGGGTACCAGTCACTCGGGTGGGAGGTTTGCTGGGAAAACAGTGGTCCCGAGCCCTAGTGATTCCCTGTCAGTGCGTGCTAATTTTCTTCATGCTGGCTGCTTGGGGATGCTCACACCGCCCACAGTGGTTGGCTCTGCAGTGGCTGCCCCGAATCTAAACTGCACTTTCAGGGCAGAGCATTTAAGACAGACTCTTACAGAGAGGTAAATCCAGGAATACCTGGCGGGCTTCCTCAATTATTACATCCTGTAGCCTATGAATAAATAAACTCCTGAAAACTATCTCAGTTTGCTCAGTGACCTGCCTGTTATTTTCTAGGAACTGGAGATTGAACCTAGGCCCTCCCACAGCCCAGCTCTGGCTGGCCTCAGCTTGCTGCTGAGCTCCATATCCAACCCTTTTTATTTTACTTTGAGACAGGGTCTTGCTAACTTGCCCAGGGTGGCCTCACATTTGTGAGCTTGCTGCTTCAGCCTCCTTGGTAGCTGGAATTACAGGCTCCTGCCATCATACCAGTCTCCAGCGATTGGTCTCAGAAAGTGCAGTCCAACTAGAAGTGGTGAAGGACGCCTAAAACCCTAGCATTTAGGAAGGGTTAGTTGGGAGGATCGCTGTGAGTGTGAAGCCAGCCTGGGCTACATAGGGAGTTCAAGGTCAGCCTGGTCTGCATAGCAAGAACCGCCTCAAGAAAATAAAAGCGTACAGTGTACATACAACAGCGTCACAAATGAAGCACACCAACAGTCCACAGACCCAGCACACGGGTCTTCCCTCCTCGCTGGGAGAAGTTATATGACAGGTGTCCAGATCACAGAGGCACGGCAGGTAGGGATTGCTGCCTGCTCCTCAGAGAAGTAAAGGGTGGGTTTACAAGGGAAGGGTGGGGACTTCTAGTTAATCTGTCCCTTGAGCATCACCCAGCCGTAGAATACTACTGGGCACCCAAGAAAAGAAAGGAAAAAACCCCAGAAGTTGGAACCTGCCTTGCCAATATTGACCCGTTAGTAACACCTATCTTTCTATTTTAGAAGGAGAATTCACCAAGACCCGCATAATTTTTAGTTTTTTTCTGTTTAGGTATTGAATAGACTGCCAGTGCACAAAATTTGCAACTCAAGATAATACCTGAATATTGTTTTTTGTGTTTTTTTTTTTGTTTTTTTTTTTTTTTTTTGCAGAACCAGGGATTAAACTCAGGCCCTTGCGCTTGCCAGGGAAGCACTTATTCTACTGAACCATCTCCCCAGCCCCTGAATGTTGTTGTAGGCAAACGAGTTAGATAGAAATATTATAGGCAGTTAGACAGCGTCAGGCTCTCAAGGGGACAAGATGGAAGACAAGGTGACTTTGCAAATTGGAAGAGAGACACTCCCATATGGTCCCCACCTCAAGACCAAGACAAAAAGAGGAAGCACAGCTACATACTTCCCTAGGGATGGGCATTAGGATTGATATACTAAATAGTATCAATCAACTTGAAAGCCCAAATGAGTCACTAGCCCAACCCGCAACAGGAGGAGACCCTGTTACGTGACTTGCTTTCCCATTTGTTACTGGATTTAATCAATTTTACCTGAGCAATGGTGCTTGTAATCTCAATGGTTGACCATAGTTTTGTCCCACCTCGTGCCCAACTAAGTAAGTTCCCACGTCTTCTCCACCACCTTAGACCCGCCTTACCACATGGTTTTCCTCTATAAAAGTCCCTGCAAGAGACAACTTGGGGTGGGGGGGGGCTACCTGCTCGCCCCCCCCCCCCCCGCCCTCTCTTGGGACAGGAGCTTTCTTTCTCTCAATAAATATATTCTGCTCATAACCTCTGTTTGTTCCTAAAATTCATTCTAAGGTTTTAGAGAACATGAACTTGTGCAGATCAGGTCCAGAGCCCTGTGTCATTTGGAGGTCACCCACCTGAGACCAGTTTTTTTCCCTGTATCATTATGAATCTGCCCTTTTTACTGCCCTACTCCTTTTCAGAATAACATGTCTTATTTATTTATTTTTTTATTATTTTTTTAATATTTATTTATTTTTATTTTTATTTATTACATTTATTTATTGTGTGTGTGTGTGGCCAGCTCAGCCCACCAGGGGGCGGGGCTGGCTGGCAGGTGTGCTGGGGGATTGAACCACAGTCCCTGTGCTTTGCCAAGCTTGTTTCAAGTAGGTGCTTTAGACCACTGAGCCATCTCTCCAGCCCAACATGTCTTTTTTAAATGATTATCAAAGTAATAGATTAGCAAGTACAGATTGGTGGTAATCTACAAATTAGATGTCAGAAAAATATTTGGTTGCTATCCTCTGTGGAAGGTAGAGAAGGTTTAAACTGGTGAGTTGGTGACAACGAGATACAGTCCACAATACCGGTGGTGGGAGGGCCACAAGGATCACAACAACGGTGGTGGGAGGGCCACAAGGACTTGGTTGATCTCTTTAGTGTGCTTGAAATAGGTTCGTTAGAAGTGATCGCCCCACCCATGACCATTACAGGGCACTCAGCTTCCCTGAGCCACAGTACCTGCCTCACAGGCAGAGCTGCTGTCCACAGTTGTCCAGGCTGTCCACCAGGGTGCCCAGCACAGAGTGCAGGCCAAGGGTGCAGGGTGCTTTGTGGTGGGGCTCAAGCTGCATAGGGAGGGTGATTTTCCCCTATGCATTAGAGTGGCTAGCAGGATAATGTGGGTGATTTAGGTTGAGCGCTTAGCCCAGCAGGATTTGCAATGAGGCAGGTGCTGTCATTATTTTTTCTTTTTCTTTTCGAGGTGCTAGGGATAGAAGCCAGCGCCTTGACATGCTGGGCAAGGAGGTTAGCGCTCCACCCCGAGCCGCACTCTCAGCCTGCATTTTACACTTTCACAGATGAGAGGACGGAGGAGGACTTGCGAGGTGAACTCACAGGTTCAGAGCCAGCCACCACTGGATCGCCAAGCCTGGACTGGCCCCTGCTCTCCAACCCGAGGTCTGTGTTTAAGGCTGCTGGGTTCTCATTAAGCTCAAAACGCGCGCACGCAGGCCGCAGGCCGTGCACCTGGCTCTCCAGCTGCTGGAAACTGCACCGAAAGCCAAGTGTTTCAACTGTTTTGCAAACAAAGCACTCAAGCCCCAAGCAGCATGGAATGGAAAGGCTGAAAAGCGTTCCCGCTGGAGGACCTACCCGTGGCAGACATCTGCGGGCTCAGACTGCCTTTCTCTACCTTCTCTGGTGACAGGGCCTCCCAGTGTTTCAGCTATACACAGTCTTGGGGGGATTGTCAGGAGCATGTCCTACGCTGGACTGAGCAGACATTCTTCCCGGAAGCGTGGGAGATGGGACCAGGGCACTAAGCCACAGCATAGAGGCCCGAGGTGGGCTGGAGCTGAGGGAGGGAACAGGAAAGTGGGGCTGCTGGGGGTCATCCCCTCTTCATGTCCCAGTTTGACGTGGTGCCTCCAAACCCAAATCCGCAGTAGTAATAAAAGGTTAGGCCAAGAGAAACGAGCCAGTCACAAGAGGACAAATACTCCATGAGTGCACGTGTATGAGGTAGCCAGATTCTGAGACATTAGGTAGAAGGGAGTTCCAGGGGTGGGGAAGAGAGACAGGAAGTCACAGTTCAGTAGTTTCAGCTTTGCAAGACTGAAAGAGCTCTGTAGATAAACGGTGCTGACCACAGCGGTAACCACGCCAGAGTACTTAGCCCTGGGGAAGCTGCTTCAGGTGGTAAATGTTACATTGTGTCTACTTTACTAGAATTTTTATTAAAAATTTTTTTTAAAGGTTATGAGAAATGCTCACCCTCTGAGTCACTGTTAGTGTTTCTGAAGTAGAAGCCTGATATCTGGTGGTCTAAGTTTAAGAATCCTATGTAACATTTAAAAAAAAATAGGAAAAATATATTTTCAAGTTTCAACCAATGGATTGACAGATAAAGAGTCCCAAGGCAGCAGTGGACAGCGGTGGAGCGAACATGTCCACCACGCGCCCTGTGGTGTGTGTGTTCCCTGACCTTGCGCATCTGTTAACAACTTTTTTTTTTTCTGGCACTGGGGATTGAACTCAGGGTCTTCATACTTGGCTACATATGTAAGCACTTTTAAATTTTCTTTTTTATTCTGAGGCAGGGTCTCACTAAGCTGCTAAATTGCCCAGGCGGGGCTCAAGTTGGCCACCTGTCCTCCTCAGCCCCCCAGAGTGCTGGCATGTGCCACCATGCCTGGTCACTGTCAACAGCTTTCAGAAGCATTTCCCTGCAGTTGTGCAAATAAATACTAAGTGCTAAAAACAAACAAAAAAAAATGTTTTCAATCATTCTGCTCTTCTGAGTTAAAACATTTAAACTCTGGAGGTGTTGTCTGTCAATCCCCTGGGACACGTCAGGTCCTCCACCTTCTGGGGCAGTGATGTCCCTTCTTTTCAGCTGAAGAGGTGTTTATGAGGGCTGCTGTATGCGAGCAGAGCCTTGCGCCTGCCAGAGCCCCACTGTCACAGGCGATCTGTGTGTGTGCAGTGGGGAGGAGGCAGACAGTAAGCACATACACGAAAAACCATAACTGCCACTGCTTGTTCTTGCTGCCCCTCCTTCTGCAGAGGCGGGTCCTGAGGTCTAAGGACTCTGGCAAAGACAGAAACACATGTCCCTGGTTCCAACTTGACATTTGACCTACACTATGAACTTTGAGCTACACTGTTTCTTGTCCTGATGTTGGTTTGGAAAGTATGATGAGCCATCCCTACAGACAGTGAGCTTTGCTGCTTAGAAACAACCTCTGCAACACCAAGCTGGGAAGATAAGAGACGGCTGGTGGGACCAGTCCAAGAGGCAAATGCTCGATGATCAGAGGACTGTGGTCTCCTATCCTGGCTGTCTTCCCACTAGGCTGTTCCCCAAGCCCCGGTGGTCTGGGGTGCTATACCAGGTGGCCCAGACTGGCTGCAGAATCAAAGGGTGATTCTGGATGACTCTCCACAAATGGGGCATCCTGAGATTAACACGAGTCTGCAAAGGTCCTCCAGGAAAAAGAGGGTAGTGGGTGACAGAGGACACACAGCCTGAGGGGCCACCCTGTCCCTCTGGGCTTTAGCCTCCTTATCTGCTAAACAAGAAAGTTGGACTTGGGCAATTTCTTACTGTCGAGATCCCTTCCAGTTTAAACACCTTAGTATTCTGTGCTGATCCAAGCACCGAAATCTGTCTTCCTTTCCTCTTTCTCATTTCCTCCAAAATAACGTAAGTTTGTTTTTAAAAATAATTATCAAGGTAACACATGGTAACTGTAGAAAAGATGAAAATGTAGACTAGAATAAAAAGAAAATTTAAATCTGCAAGAAAAAAGAAAAAGCCAGTGAGCAGCTATACCTATCCACTCCTTTTAAATTCCTCTCCTGCATTTACAAGCATTTATATTGGGGTGGACTTTTTGTAGGTTGCCGCGACAGCCCTAATCCTGCCCCACAAGCAGGTTGCCCGCCAGTGGCTTAGCGCCAGCTTCTTGTGTCACTAGGCAAGCCCTCTACCACCGAGCCACTTCCCCAGCCCTGTATGTGATGCGCTGGGGCTCTGGCTTAGTGGTTTGCGAGCATGCAAAGCACTGGGTTTGATCCCTTGCATCATAAATGAATCTGTAAATTCAAAGTGGAGATCACGGGAACTGTAGTTTTCTGATTTTTTGCCATTCAATTTTAGGTCACTAAAAGCACTTGCCAGACCTCTAATGATTATACCTTAGCTAAAAAAAAAAAAAAAAAAAAAAAAAAAAAAAAAAAAACCTATTCTGTTGTAGTGCATTGAGTGTGGTCCAATTTTTCCTTATTTTAAGTTGCACTGCAATGATACTTCCTATGTACCTCTGATTATTACTTTTGGATAGGTTCCCAGAAGTAGAATTACTAGGTTCAAAAAATCTGACTTGCTTTAAGACTCTTGGTCAGGGAGTGAGATTTATAGGAGAAAATAGGCATCCCCAGATTTTTTATTATGGTAAATTTCAAATCTGGCTATATTTCAAACTAAAATACTGCAGCGGGTTTCATGTACCTGGATTCAGTTCTTGCCAATTTCTGCCATTCTTGCTTCATTTACTCTACCCAGTTGCCATTGACTTCCACTTGTCCTGCTTAAGATTATTAATTTATATAGTTCTTACTTTTCAAGGTAAGCACTGCATACCTTGTTGTACAAATCTTAACTGTACAATTTTGATAAATTAATACACTTCAGTAAAACATGAACAGGGCTCAGAGTAGGTCCCCAGGCACTACTGGTGGGACAGGGAGCGATCACTCCTCTGTCTCTTGATACCCCCCCAGAGAGAATCCAGAACCAGGCAGGGATCCCCCGTTCTGGATCTTCACATTACACAGCTCTGACTGCAAAAGTCATGTCCGCCCCAGGGAACAGACCAATGTGCCTTGGGTTTGTCTTGGCTGGGATGGGACCCACCCAAGAAGCAGGTTCTTAAGTAAACTTTGGTTGTGACCAGAGCCAGCTTGAGACAAGAGGCCTTGGGGGTGGGGGAAGCCCCCGCCTGCTCTTCCCAGCCCGCGAGTACATCTCCCTTCTCTCATGGTCCCTAAAAAGCAGACCTTTCAGGAGAAAGTTAAAAAAGGGACAACTGCGCCGAGCTACTATGGACAAGGGGGATACAGCTGTTTCAGGAGCAAATGCTGCAGCGCTTAGAAAGCACCTGACCCCAAGTGGAGGAGATCCCATTCCTTAAACCCAGCTTAGCGGCAGCCTTTGTTCCTTCTGCCATCCTGAGAGAATTCTCTGCCGTCAGGAAGGACAGCCCTTCGCAGGGATGCAAGAGTGAGCTCCACACAGCACAGGCACGTGAAAAACTGCAGAGAAATGTCGGAATTTTCTGTATCAGTCCCCCAGATCAGACTTGCAAGCCAGCCCCGGTTGAATGATCTCCTCAGTTCTTCTGAGTCTTGTGCTGAGGTCCCCCAGCTCGGGTTTTGGGTGCACTGTCTGATTGAGGCTTTGGGGCACAGCGACCTGACCTGCCTTGTTCACTGTGAAGAGTAGAAAATTCCTATTGTGTCCAGCTGGTCAGACCGACGCCCGCTTCTCCCTGCCTCGCTCCTCCTTCCCAGCCTCTTAGGACTCAGACTCGAGTTATGTTTCCTGGGTTCTCCGCCTGGACATGCAGCTCCACGGCTCTGCTGCCTACATCTGTCCCATCCTCCAGTCTGCTGGAGGTCGTGCTCAAAACACATTCGGAGCTCTGCACTCCGGATTCTGTTTCTTTTCTCTGTCTTTTTCCTTTCTTCACTCTTTGAAAACTCACTCTCAAATATCCCAAGAAACTGGTCCCCAGTAGTCCATGGACCACTTTCCCAATAAAGCAGAATTTTTCCCTATAAAGCAGATTTTAGGTGTCTGCATTTTTCTGGGTAGCAGAGGCATAGTTTTCATTAGATTCTCCAAGGAGTCTATTATTTCCTCCTCCATTCACAGAAAAACATCCAAACCTGCTGTAATGGAGTAGTAGTTTAAATATTTTATTATTAAAATATTTTACAAAGCCTATCATCCAAATTATTCACCAAAGCTCAGACTTTAGAGAGCTACCTCCCTAGAAGGGGAGTACAGTTGTCCCTTTAATGGGATAACATTTTTAAAAATCTATGTTACTCATTATACTTCTAAAACTTTATTTCAACGGAAAGTTTCACATGCTGCAAAACTTAAGATGCCAAGTTTTTTGTTTGTTTGTTCACTTGTTTTTTTTAATTCCAGTACTATAGATTGAAACGAGGGCCTTTGCATTACATTCTCCAATCTTAATATTTTTAATTAAAAAATTTTTTTTCCTGTATTTTAGGGAAGAGTCTACAGGGTGTTCAGGGTCTCACTACTAGATCGGACTCATAGTGATTCTCCTGTTTACAGCCTCCCAAGTGCTGGGATTACAGGCATGCACTACCACACCCAGTCTCAACTGCTGTCTCAGCATGCCCCCGGGGCAGGGCGGGCACTGCAGACTTGAGGATCAAACCCCTGGCCCCTGCACCTGCTTGCAGGTGCTTTAATCCACTGAGCTATTTGGCTAGCCCTAATTTTAAAAATTTAACTTTTTTAAATTTTGAGTTGGGATCTCACTAAGTGACTAAATTGCCCAAGCTGAACTCAAACTTGCAGTCTTCCTGCCTCAGCTGCCAGGATTACAGGTGGGTGGCGCTGCACCTGGCTAGCAAAAAACAAGTTGCTAAAGGCAGAACTGCAGCCACCACCAAGGCAGATGCACAGTGTTAGGGATGCCTTTTGGCTTCAAGTGCCCCCATGCTGAGGCTTGTTCCTCTACCTGTAACACCTCCTTTCGCCATGGAAGGAACCAGGCAGAGCAGCAGCCGAAGCACCAGACCCGGGCAGGCCAGTCCCGGCTGCTCTCCGCACGCTGGGCACTGGTCCTAGGAGCCGACAGGAGGTTGGAGGCTCCCAGGCCTCAGGAGTCTGGGGAAACCCTGACAATGTCCCCCCCTCAGCCCTGCTGTATTCTCCCCTGGGTTTCCAGCTTTTTCTTTGAACAAACTCTGGCAGAGATGGCTTCCAGTCACCCAAGGACACGTCACCCATTGCCAACAAGGGGTCTCCACACCAACTGGAACAGTGTGTGCCACCATGTTCTGGGCCAGGCCAGGTCCAGCCCTTCCTGTCCAACCTGTCTGCCTGAAGCTGCCTGAGCCTTGGCCTGGAGGCTTCTGGGAGCCACTGGGCTGTCTAGTGAGGGAGCCAGCACTGTGTGCTGTGTGGTGCTAGCAGCCTCCGCAGGGACTGGGAGCCCTGATGCACCCGGATCTGGATGTAGACTGGCTGCGCCTTCGCCTTTGGCCCTGCAGAGCCCCTGGAGTACTGTCCGTTATCCCAGCCACCTTACCCTCCCTGTATACAAGCACAGTGGCTCCCTTTCATCCTACTGAACTATCCCTCAAATTCAGAATTATTTTTTCTTTTTTCCATGCCACTCAACACCTTCAAACATACTTATAGCTTGGTTATTCACCATATTTCTTTCTGTCCATCCCCAATCCAAGTTGGTCGTAAGCTCCATAAGAACACGGACCTCTGCTTTTGTCCTCAGCTGGAGCCCAGATGTCCGGAGCCCGACACAAGAGCTGTGCACAAGTACTTGTGAAAGGACTGAATGGCCACCGAAGAGGATGTGGCTCTAGACCAGCTCGAGGACTAGGAGGTGCCGGGGCTCGAGCCAAGAAGTCCGGACCCTACTCGTGTCCTGCCATCCTGCCTCACATCATTGCAGGCCCCTCATTAGATCCCACAACCTACAAATCAGGGATGTAACACGCTCCTGAAATGATGAAACAGGCCCCCCATGAGCTGGACGCGGTGGTGCAGCTTTGTGATCCTAGCGCTCGGGTGGCTGAGGCAGGAGGATCACTGCAGGTTCAAGACCAGCCTAAACTACATCGTGAGTTCAAGACCAGCTTGAACTACATTAGCATGACTCTGTCTTAAAAACAAAAAAACAAGACAAAAGAAATAGAACTCCCCCAAAAGACCTGGGCAACACAAATCTCTTAGGATGATTAGATTCTGTTCAGGAAACTGACTTATAAACTCTTATCTTCACACACACCAAAAAAAAGCCAGTTACCTTTACAACCGGCCTGAGGGCTTGTGCAGGTGCTCAGACACCCCCTCCTCTTTCTGGAGACAGGGTTGAGAGAAGGGAGGCCCTACTGACATTTCTGGCCCAAGCAGTGAACCTCAGCAGAGGCCACTGCCTCCCCGCTGGTGTTTGTGACCTGCCCCGACTCACACCCATCTCCAGTTCCCCTCTTCTCACCCTGGTGGAACGGCGCCTGCCCTTTCGCACCTCCCCGAAGCTAATCTACCCAAGACGCGAAGCCTGGCTGCTGACATTTATGGACTAGGAACTGCGGTTGGACCATCAGGTGCAGAGAGCCTTTTGGGATTGGTTGTAAATATCCCTAGGATTGAAAAGGCTTTGTCGCCAAGAGACAAAATGTCCCTGTATAAATTCCATCCCTTTCTGACAGGTGGAGTATGGTGCACACAGCTGCCTACAACGCAGGGGATTTGTGAGATAATATTTCACAAATGTGTTTTTCCCGCTTTTTAATGAGATCAAAATGTTCCACTAAATTGTTTTCACCTGAGCTTTTAATCATACAAGTCAGAACCAAGCCAGAGAGGGCTTGACCTATGCGAAATCCTCTAAGGACGCAGCCTGCCTGGCTATGTCAGCTGTTTGGAACGAAGAACTTGAGCCTGAAGGATGGACATCGGTCTTGGAGAAACAAAGGAAGACAGGGCGACTGTCACTCCATGGAAGCAGGTGGACCTGAGCGGCTGCCCCTTCACAGTCTCCTAGAATGCTGTTTCTCAAACTGCAGTCCGCAGACCACTAAACATTTCCTTGGTTTGTTTGTTTTGAGACAGGATTTTGCTATGTAGCTTAGGCTGACCTTGACCTCACTTATGGAGGTCAGATTGACCTCAAACTTACAGTAAGTCCTCCTGCCTCAGCTTTCCCACTGCTGGGATTGCAGGCATCTGCCACCATGCCCAGTTCCATATGTGTTTCCTGGAGTCCTCAAGTCCCCTAAATTTTTAAAAATAATACTTTTGTTTTAGGGTACTTTTAAATTCACTACAAAATTGAACAGAAGGTGGGAAGATTTCCCATATGTACCTCCTGCCCTGACACAAAGCACGCCTACTGCGCACACTCCCCCAGCACGGCACATTTTGGTTGATGAATCTGTACTGACACATCCTGATCGTCCAGCTTCCATTTTTTTTTTTTTTACTACATTAATTTTTTAAAGAGAATAAAGAATAGTAAACAGAAAAATTAGAAACAATACAGAATTTCACAAAACAAAATGTTAGGAATTCAACAATGGTTGTTATATTGCATATTGCTATCTTCAAGGAGAAAAGAAAGAAGGGAAAATATATATGTATATACACAGGATAGGTCGGGTAATTGTACTGTAGCTTCCAATGTTTACTCTGGGTATTACATATGTTGTGGGTTTAGAAAATGTATATGCTAGGGTTTTGGGGTTTTTTTGGGGGGGTTGTATTTAGGACAGGATCTACAGGATGTTCAGGGTCTCACTGTGTAGATTGGACTTGTAGTGATCCCCCCTGTTTACAGCCTCCCAAGTCCTGGGATTACGTGCATGTGCTACCACGCCCAGCCTCAATCACTGGCTCAGCACGCCCCTTGGGGCAGGGCTGGCACTGCAGGTCTGGGGACCAAACTCCCAGCCCCTGCATCTGCCTAAGTAGGCGCTTTAATCTGCTGAGCTATTTGGCCGGCCCTTGTGCTGGTAATCTTAATTGTCAACCTGACGAGATTAAGGTAACGGGTCAGGGAAGTGCTGTGTTCAGTAGTGATCAGTCCATGATGGTCACAGCTGGAGGTACTATTAGGACATGGGCCAGGTTAAGGCAGTGGAGCACCCGGAAGGTGCCTCTGGAGTCCACGCCTCCAGCCAGCGCTCTTCCTCCTCTGTGCTCCATTCCTCACTTACCACAGAGAGTGCAGTTTGCTCTACCGCACCTACCTGTTGTAACATTTTGCCTTGAGCAAAACAACTTTGCTTGCAGGAAAAGTTTGCCAGAGCAAACTGACCAGGGACTGCTACCTCTGAAACCAGAAGCCAAGTGACATCTCTTCTCCCTTCATTGTGGGTGCCAGGAATTTTGTCCCAGCGATGGGAAAGCTGACTAAATCATATAGAGTAGTTTAGCTGCTACAAAAATCTGGGCTCCATTTATTCTTTCTCTTCTCTTCGCCAACCCCTAGCACCAGCTGATCCTTGTCTTGTGTCTGTAGTTTTGCCTTTTTCAGAATGTCATTCAGTTGGAACCATGCAGTATATAGTCTTCAGACTGGCTTCTTTCACTGAGTAAATGAATTTGAGTTGTTTTCACATCTTTTTATAGCTGGATAGCTCATTTGGTAATCATCTGATTTATTTATTTATTTATTTATTTTTTTTGTGGAACCAGGGATTGAACTCAGGCCCTTGTGCTTCACAGGGAAGCGCTTATTCTACTAAGCCATCTCCCTGGCTCCTTGATCTTATTTTTAAACACTGATTTAGTGCTGAGGGTATAATTCAGTGGTACAGTGCTTGCCTACCACACAAAAGGTTCCAGGCTTAATTCCAGGCACCAAAATAAATATGGATGTATCTGAGCCAATTTCACACTCCTGTAATCCTGTAATCTCAGCACTGGAGAGGCTGAGGCAGGAAGACTGCTGTGAGTTTAAGGCTAACCTGGGCTACCTAGTGAGTTGAGGGCCAGACTGAACTGATGAAGTGCACTGTGAGACCTTGTCTCAAAAAACAGAAAAATCTTTACATAACCACCACCCTCCCTCAAGAACAGCCACAAGATTGCTACTGCATTTGTGTTGAGATCCGCTGCCTCACCTCGAAAGGCTGCAAATTCTTTCACAGTCTTCCCTTTAAGTGCAGGAGTGGAGTGCCCCCAGCCTTGAACCTGTGCAGGCATGTGACTAATTAAATCAAAGGCAAAAGATATTAGAAGTGACACCATGTGACTTCCAGGGCTAAGCTGTAAAGAGCCAAGAGGTTTTCCACACCAAGGTGTATCTACACTTGGAATTTTTTTTTTTTGTTTGTTTTGTTTTATTTTGTTTTTCTATTTAGTTTGGGACAATTTTTTAATCCAATGATTATTTTTTATTTTATTTGATACAGGGTCTCCCTACACAGTTTGGACTTGTAGTGATCCTCCTGTTTCAGCCTCCCTAGTGTGGGGATTACAGGTGTGTGCCACCATGCCCAGTTCCAGGACCAGCACAACATGCAGTACAAGGGATCAAACTTGGGACCTTGAGCTTGCCGGGCAGGTGCTTACGTCGCCAAGCTACCTCCCCGGCCCAACCCAATGATTCTTGTACTTAAACCTTTCTTAGGCATTTTGAATATTGTCTTTGTCCTATTTTTCTATTTTCTTTTTCCAAATCGCATTAAATTTCTGAACAGAAGTAGTTTTTAGCATCTTCTAGCATATGTGCTCTCTAGAAATCTCACCATGTTTTCTTTTCTGGAGCTCCTAAGTTGGCCCATTTTCTCTGCTACATTCTGAACAGTTTCTGTACATTTTTTTCCCTGCTTTTATTATCCGTTCATCTGTCAAATCTGTAATTCAGCTTAATATTAAATTTTAAATTTCAGTGACTATTGTTTTCATCCGTGTTTGCTGCTGTAACACTGTACCCAAGGCTGTCTATAAAGAAAATAAAAAGTTACTTCCCCTCGGCTTCTTACCTAGCTACTTCCCCTCGGCTTCTTACCTAGTTACTTCGGGCTTCAGGGCGTATCCGTATTGCAGAGCACGTCAGAACTTAATTCCTTTTTTTTTTTTTTTTTCAGTAGTGGGGATTGAACTCAGGACCTTGTGCTTGCCAGGGAAGCACCTATTTACTGAGCTAGCTCCCCAGCCCTTAACTCCTTCTAAAGGCTGAATAGTGCGTCACTGTACGGAGGACGTGCTGCATTCTACACATCCGTTCAGTGGCCATGAGCACGCAATTCTTTCTGCCTTTGGCTACTATGAATAACGGCGCATGAGCAGTCGGGTACAAGGTTTTGTCTTCTTTTCTCTCCTGAGACTGGTAACTTTAGGCTTCACTTTTTGAGGAATTGCCAAGCTGTTATCCAGGAGCTGTATCATTCTACAGTCCCATAAGCAATGTATAAAGCTCCAAATCTCTTCATAGTCTCCCCTCAGCTTACCATTATCTGTCTTTACAGATACATTCAGGTGGGCTTCATCTTCTAAACGTATGCTCCGTGTCGCCCTGACAGCATCCTGCCTGCCAGGACTGCGTCCGGCGATGGCTGACGTACACCTGTACCTCTGTGTGCAGCTCTTCTCAGCTCTTGCGGAGTGATGTGCGAGCTTAAAGCTGGCCCTGATGAGACTGCGCACTCCATGGAATCGGCGAGCTGCGGGAGCCAGAGCCTCCGTCCCCTCCAGAGAGAGCCCGCTCGCCAACCTGGCGGCACATTGCCAACAGTACTCATTCACTCCAAACTCCTGATCTTTCTTTGGTTGCTCTTTTCTTCAACTTCTACCTACACGTTTTCTATCCAGTTAAAATCCTAGAGGCCGAGGATATGGCGCAGTGGTGCAGTGCCTGCCTGGCAAACTCAAGGGCCTGAGTTCGATTCCTAGGACCCCTCCCACCCAAAATCTAGTCTTGGATGTGCTCACCTTTGGTAATATGCCCATCCCGATAACCTGTGCATAGAGGAGGCCTTTCTGTCTTCTGGAGTCTTCCCCAGCTTCTTCACTATTCTGAAATTTTCATTTTAGAGGTCTTTAAGATTGATTCCTAGGTACTGTATTTTGTTTGAAGCTATTGTGAATGGAATTGTCTCCCTGAGTTTTTTCTCAGCTAGCTTATTACCAGTGTAGAGTAAATGTGTTGATTTTTAATATTAACATCCTGCTACAATGCTGAATTTATCAGTTCTAAAAGTCTTTTTATAGTTTTTAGCATGTTCTAGGCTTACAATCATACCACCTGTAAACAAGGATAATTTTATTTCTCCATTTCTACCTTTATCGATTTTACTTTTTTGTCTTGATAATTGCACTAAAATTTCAAGAATTACGTTGAATAAGAGTGGTAAGAGTAAAAAAAAAAACAGAGTGGTGAGAGTAGAGGTGTATGGACTGAAAGCAATACCCTTCGAAATACCAATGACATTCTGCATAGAGTTAGAAAAAACAATGTTCAAATTCATATAGAAACACAAAAGACACATAATAGCTAAAGTAATCCCAAGCAAAAGGAACAAAGCTAAAGGCAACATAATAGCTAATTTTAAGTTACACAACAAAACCATAATAACAAAAATAGTGTGGCATAAAAATAAACACGTAGACCAATATAGAACAGAATAGAGGACACAGAAATAAATCCATGCAACTACTGCCATGATTGATTCTGGACAAAGGAGCCAAAAATATATGCTGGAGAAAAGACAGCCTGCTCAACAAATATTAGACTTCGCTTGTAGAAGATTGAAATGAGATCCCTATCTGTCACTCTATACAAAATCTAAATAGACCTAAGACCTAGGAATAAGACCTGAAACTGTGAGGGAGCTGGGGAGATAGCTGAGACTAAGCGCCTGCCTGGCAAGTACAAGGTCCCGAGTTCAATCCCCAGTACTGCACACCATGCCAGTCCCTGGAACACACACCTGTAATCCCAGCTCTAGGGAGGCTGAGACAGGAGGATCACTATGAGTCCAAGCTGTGTAGCAGGACCCTGTACCAAATAAATAAATACTTAAAAAAAATCTGAAACTGTGAAGTGCCCCAAAGAAAATGTAGGAGAAACCCTTGAAGCCATAGGCATAGGCAAGTCTTCCTGAGTAGGACTATAACAGCACAGAAAATCAACAAGTGGAACTACATCAAGGTAAAAAGTTTCTGCATAGCAAGGGAAACAGCTAATAGAGGGAAGTGAAATTCTTATCAACTATTCTTCCAACAGAGGATTAATATCTAGAACATAAAGAACTAAAAACAAAAAACAAAAAAATCAAGTAGTCCAACCAATAAATGGCAAGTGAATTGAATAGACACTTCTCAAAAGAAGTACAAATGGGCAATGAGTATATGAAAAAAATAAAAGTTCAACATCTTCCGTCATGGGACCGGGGAGATGGCTGAGTAGACTAAGCGCTTCCCTGGCAAGCACAACGGCCTGAGTTCAACCCCCAGTTCCAAACAAAATAAAAAAAAATCTTCAGTCATTAGGAAAGTGCAAATCAGTGAAATTCAGTGTCACCTCAGTCAGCGTGGCTATCACCAAGAATACAAAAAACCCTACATGCTGGCAAGCACTCAGGGGCAGTGGGCCTCCTACACCACACGTAGGAATGTAAATCAGCCCGGCTGCTGTGGAAATCAGTACGGAGCTTCCTCAAAAAACAAAAGTCCTAAAAATGCAGCTGCCATTTGGTCATGCTATGCCACTCCTTGGTAGAGACGCAAAGCAATCAAAGGCAACGTGCTGTAGGGCTCCCTGCACACTCCTGTCTGTTGCAACACAATTCACAGTAGCTAAGACAGAGAACCAGCCACACTGCCCATCAATGGATAGATGAATGGGCAAGGAAAACGTGGTATGCATATGTAACGGAGTATTATTTAGCCAAAAAGAACAAAATTCTGTCATCTGTAGGAATGGATGGATCTGGAGACCATCACGTTGAGCTAAGAAAGTCAGATTCAGACAGACAAGCATCATGTGTTCTCCCTAATACGTGGATTCCAAAAAAGATGACCAGAAAGCAGAAGGGAGACGGTTATTAGACAAGAGGAGGGGACTAAGGAAGGGCTGCAGGGGCTGTCAGGGTGGGTAATGGGGTAGATATGAGCAAAATGTATTATACACATTGAAAGCCCCAAATGTGAGGATAGGGGAAAGGGAGGGGTAGGGGAGTAATGGGGAGGTGAATATGATCAGAGTATGTTATGTGCATGTATGAATGAAATCCCTTCATCTGTATAGCCAATAAAGAGTAAAACTAGGCCAGACATGGTGGCGTACACCTGTAATCCCAGTACCTGGGAGGCTGAGGCAGGATGATCCTTGCAGCTTGGGCTACCGAGTGAGCTGAAAGCCAGCCTGAACTGCAGAGCAAGACCTCCCTCAAAAAAAAGACAAAATGAGAAAGAAAGAAAGAAAGAAAGAAAGAAAGAAAGAAAGAAAGAAAGAAAGAAATTAAGCAAAAATAAAGAGGGCGGCTAGCGAGCGAGCGAGCGGGCCCCGAGGGTCGTAGGGAGCTGCCATGTCTCGCTACACGAGGCCCCCCAACACCTCCCTGTTCGTCAGGAACATCGCGGACGCCACCAGAAAATCTAAAGCAGTCCACAGTAGCTGGCAAGCGCCCCCCAGTTTGAACCAACTTGTTAGCTAGAATGCAAGCATTGGGGCTGGTGAGATGGCTCAGTGGTCTAAAGCACCTACTTAAAACAAGCTAAGCTAAGCTAAGCAAAGTACAGGGACCGCGGTTCAATCCCCCAGCACCACATACCAGCCAGCCCCGACCCCTGGTGGGCTGAGCTGGCCACACACACAGTAAATAAATAAATAAATAAATAAAGAAATAAAGAATGCAAGCATAACCCAAGCAGGCGAGACAAAAAGCACCTAAAGTTCAAGCATGAAGGAGTAAAGAGGGAGGGTGGACACAGATATAAAGACCTGGAATAGGGGAAGTCTTTATCAAGCAAAAGACAAAGCCAACTTTGAGACTTCAGCTTTCCTACATTTACTCAGAGTTCCAGAGTCAAAGCCAAGTCTGATTTTGTTGGTTCTGCATCTCTTATAAAGTCCATCTTGCAAGTCTTAAAGAGTAAAGGTCAAGGTTCTAGATCAAGTGACATTGAGATAGTCATGTTCGAAGATGTTCGAGATGCTGAAGATGCTCTTTATAACCTCAATAGAAAGTGGGTATGTGACCATCAGATTGAAATACAGTTTGCACAAGATGATCGCAAAACACCAGGCCAAATGAAATCAAAAGAACGTCATCCTTGTTCTCCAGCCGATCACAGTAGATCAAGAAGCCCTACTCAAAGGAGAACTCGAAGTAGAAGTTCTTCATGGGGAAGAAACAGGAGGCGTTCAGATAGCCTTAAAGAGTCTCGACACAGGCGATTCTCTTATAGCCAGTCTAAATCTCGTTCCAAGTCACTCCCAAGGCGGTCTACCTCAGCACGGCAGTCAAGAACTCCAAGAAGGAATTCAGGTTCTAGAGGACGGTCAAGGTCCAAGTCCTTACAGAAAAGGTCCAAGTCAATAGGAGAATCACAATCAAGTTCACCTCAAAAGCAGACTAGCTCAGGAGCAAAATCAAGATCACATGGAAGACATTCTGACTCCATAGCAAGATCCCCCTGTAAGTCTCCCAAAAGGTATACCAATTCTGAAACTAAAGCACAAACAGCAAAACATTCTCATTTTCGGTCACATTCCAGATTTCGGAATTATCGTCATAAAAAACAGTTGGTGAAAAACAAAAGAGTACCACATAGTCTTTAATATAAGTTATTATATCTCATGTTAAATAAAAACTCTTCAAGGCTTACAAAAAAAAAAAAAAAAAGATCCGACACTTTGCTAAAGATCAATTCACTTCCCTTATACAAAGCTACTTCCATAGTTCCAGCTGATGATCTTCGGTTTGTATCTTGTATGTCGCCCTTAATCTTGAGCTCCAGCTCCTTATCTCTACCTACTCATGTGGGGATTTCACAGATACATTGGATCCAAGATTTAAAATACAGTGAAAATACAGTTCTCAGAGCCAGGGGCGTTGGGACCCAGGAGGGTCAGACAGGAGATTGTCGAGTTGGAGGCCAGCCTGGACTACCTATCAAGACACTGTCTCAAAGGACAAACAAAGCACAAAATATTCTTAGGCTGGGAAGGTGGCTCGCTGATACAGCAGCTTCCTAGCAGGTGTGAGGCCTTCGGTTCAGGCCCTCCTGCTGTTCCAGGTCTCCGATGAGGAAAGAATTGCCCAGCGCACCCCAGCAGCAAGCAGTGAGGGTTACTGAGGATCAGGGAAGGTGTGCTGGGGCCGGCCTGCTAACAAAGGTGTAACACAGACCAAGCAGGGCCCAGGCGACAGAAAAGCACTGTACACCGGTCAAAGGTGGCAGCAGCAACTGGAAGGGGCAGGTAACTCCGGCTTTTAGAATTTAAAGGCCAGGGGCCTCCGCTTTGTGGTGCCGCCCGCTGAGTGTCCCCTGGTGCCAGTGCTCTGGCACCTCGGCACGGTGATCTCCTAGGCCAATGGTGATGAGACCGTGCTGGGCTGTCTTTGTCTCACTTGGTAGCTCAGGGTGGCCCTGAACCCCCATGTAGTCCAGGTTGGCCTCAAACTTGCAGAGGCGTCCTCCTGCCTCAGCCCCCAGCGCTGGAATTACAAGCTCATACGGCTGTGCTGGGTGCACTGTTAGGGTCGGGGCTAGGGTTAGGATTCTTCTAGGTGTTTCCGAGTAATATTTACCTTTCATTATCTTTATCTTCTAAAAGATGAAGTTAATTTATATTAGAATGTACATTTACATTAGAATGATAACTCATGTTTATGCATTTGAACTGTTTAAATAAACACTTCATGTATTTTTTTAAAACAGTAAATTATAGGATTTTTTTTTTTTTTTTAAGCTGGCTCAGGCTGTCTTAGGGGCGGGTCTGGTAAGGCAGGGGGAGCTGGGCATCGAACCGCCGTCCTTTGCCCCTGACTGATTTTGCCCAAGCAGGTGCTTTAGACAACCGAGCTATCCCGCCAGCCCCAACACTTCATACATTCTAAACACGTTAAAATATAAAACAGCCGTCACAGCGTTGTCCTTCTGTGCTCAGCGCGGCAAGCCGGGAGCCAGGCATGCACCCTGCCACCGCTCTCCGGGGCTCACGCAG
This sequence comes from Octodon degus, assembly GCF_000260255.1. Taxonomy (NCBI): domain Eukaryota; kingdom Metazoa; phylum Chordata; class Mammalia; order Rodentia; family Octodontidae; genus Octodon; species Octodon degus. The sequence goes on from NW_004524660.1 coordinate 2,602,816, forward strand.
GTCCCCGAGGCCTGGCTCCTGCCCCTGAGACACCCCCTGATCAGCCCAGCTCTCCAAGCCGCCCAGCGCTGCCACCTCCCGTCCAGATGGGCCTCCCCGCCCCACTCCTGTCCCCTCCCGAGCTCCGGGGGCTCCTTGGCTCCGAGCCAGCCTGTGGGCCCCGCCCCGGAAGTGCTCCCCTGGAATGCACAGCAGGCGCCCCAAGCTGTCCGAGGTGGGCCCAGCGCTCCTCCCTGCCCTCTCGGCCCTCCGCAGCCTCTTCTCCCTGCGGCCCATGAGTTCATGACGCTGCCAGGTCCCTCAGAGCCCTTCCACTAAAAATGTTCCCTGGGTGGTTGGTGAGGAGACAGAAATGGGACGGAGCGGTTTGGCACGCAGAGCCCGCATCCGCATCCGCATCCGCATCCGCAGCTGCAGAGACCGCGTCGCTCCACCTCAAGGAGTGCCGTTCATGGGACGGTTTACCCGCACTCTCCTAGAGCCTGTCTCAAAAGACAGATGTATGTCACAAAATAAAAATGCTATAAATATATCCAAACCTAATGCCGGGCTGGGGAGCTAGCTCAGCGGCATAAGTGCCTGTCTGGCAAGCACTAGGTCCGGAGTTCAATCCCTGGTATTGGGGGGAAAAATCAGAAGCCATGACACCTGACAGGAAGACAACATGCTTAAGCCAGGCATGGTGGCGCATACTTGTAATCCCTCGTATTTTTAAATTGATTTCCATATGGATGAATCATGTGTTCCAAAAAATGTTTTGTTGGGTTTAATTATTATAATTTATTTGATACAGGATCTCTCTACGCAGCTCAGACTCATAGTGATCCTCCCGTCTCAGCCTCCCCAGCACTGGGATTACAGGTGTGCACCACCATGCCCAGTCTCAGTGGCCCACAAAGAGCACCCAGGGTTCCAGGGCTAGCACAGCATATGATACCGGGGATCGAACCTGGGTCTTTGCACTTGTCAGGCAGGTGCTTAGACTGCTAAGCAATTTTCCCAGTCTTTTTTTTTTTTTTGTGTGTGTGTGTGTGTGTGTGTGCATGTGTGTGTGTGTGAGGGGGGTCTTTTTGAGACAGGGTCTTGCTATGCAGCTCAGGCTGGCCTAGAGCTCACTTTGTAGCCCAGGCTGGTCTTAAACCCGCAATGATCCTCCTGCCTCAGCCTCCCAAGTGCTGGGATTACAAATGTGCACCATAATGCTCAGCTAAAAAATGGTTTTTAAGTGTTTTTAATTGAGTGATTTTTTTTTTAATCATGTCTCCCTTAGAAGATTCTTTAGCAGGACTTCGAAGCTGGGGCTATGAGGAGAGGGCTGAGTCGGCACGTTCCCACCCCAGGCAGCAGCTGCATGGAGCGGCCATTACCGCGTGTTTCTCAGGAACTCTGACTCACAGGAAAAGGTCCTCTAGGAGAATAAAAGATGAAAATGGAAACAAAACTTTCACAAATGAGGGGGTTGAAGGAATGGGAAAGGATAAAGGAAGGGGAAGAGAATGGAAAAAAGAAAAAAGAAAAATTAAGATATATTATGGGGCCGGCCAGATAGCTCAGCAGACTAAAGTGCCTGCTTAGGCAGAATGCAGCGGCCAGGGTTCGATCCCCACCATGTCCTGCTGGCCCAGCCGCTGGGGCGCACTGAGACAGTGAGGTGGCGCGCCTGTAATCCCAGCACTTGGGAGGCTGAAAACAGTAGAATCACTATGAGTCCGATCTGTGTAGTGAGACCCTGTAGATCCTGTACCAAATACATAAAATATATATATATATATTATATACAGGTACAAGTTCCCTGGGATCAACATAATATGTATGACAAATATGTACTAATAAAAAAAAGTAAAGTTAAAAAATTCCTATTTAAAAGGGAAGTTGGAAAACCAGAAAGTCCTAGGCAGCTGCTGGAGGGAGGGTGACCAAAACGGCTTCTCGCGATACTTTGGAGCTCTATCTGTGCTTCGCAGTGGGGTCTTGTCAGCTACGGTGCATCTGTGGTGAATGATTGGTCTCAGCCAGAGAGGCCGAAAGGACACCTGGACAGGAGCCTCTTTGTCCTATGAGACAGACAATGCACTGCTGACTGGGGTAGCTGTCGGGGTCCACACTGGCTTTGAAAAGAAGTTCAGAATTAAAGCCACAGCCCACCCTCTGGAACAGCCCCTCACGCTCTGCAGCAGCCCACCACCCACTGTAACGAGCTGAGATTCTGGCCCGGCCCTCTACGGTCACTGGAGAACAGAAGGGTCGTCTGTAAGGTGGCAGACCTAGTTGGAGTGCCTTTGGACACCCAAATCCCAAAGCAAGCAGAAGCCCCCTGTTTAAGCAGGTCCAACCACAGCCTGGGGCCAAGATCCGGAAGCAAGAGTGGGCAGGTAGCTCAGAACAGACTGCTGTCTGTGGAGCAAAGTTCTGTGTCACCAGAGTCCGGCCATTGTTCCCTAAAGTGAGGGTGTAGGCTTTCTGTGCCCTAACTTGGCCTTGATTCTACCAATAGTTAAGAAACTAGAAAAGGATAAAATTTTTCTCATGTCTCATTACTCAAACAATTTTTAATTAAATATTTAAAAAAATTGTATCGCCTTGCTTTATTACTTACCCCTACAGAGAGACACGGGCTTACAATTGGTCCTCTAAGTAAAAACATCACAAGCAGACACTGGTCCTGGCCCTGCAGCGTGCCCTCGCCCCCTCCACGCCACCAGTCCCACCTGCAGCCCCTTGCGCAGGCCTCCACTCTGCCGGCCCTGAAGGTTCTAGAAGCGCAGCCTCCATCCTCCACAGCACTCGGGCAGCAGTGACTCTGCGTGACCTCGCTGTGTCTTACCTGTCAGTCCTCCTGGTCCCCACTAAGTGGCAATTTCTTTGACTACTACATCTGTCTGATAATCCCTGAATGTCTGACTATGCTTCACCTGCAACAGACGTTCCATGGATAATTGGAAGTGTTTCATATGGTTTTAGAATTAAAGTAAGATCTGCTCAGCCACCCTCTGGCCCCATGAAGACTGGCTTGGTAGACTGACAGATGGTTACAGATGTTGCTTAATTGAGAGATTAAAATATGTAGTAGGCTAGGGACGTGGCACTTCTGCCAGCGTGCATAAAACTTGAGTTCAATCCCCAGCATCAAATAATAAATTACCATCATTCTCTTA
>NW_004524660.1:2606070-2634272 GCF_000260255.1 Octodon degus
ATCTCAGCACTCTGGGAGTTGGAGGCAGGACATCTCAGGTTTGAGCCCTATGTGGGCAACTTAGCAAGATCTTATCTCAAAATTTAACATAATAAATAGAAAGGGCTGGAGTTGTAGCACTGTGTGAAGGTTTCAACCGCAGCACAACGAAACAAAACCTGGAGACACAGGGCTTTGCTCTTTTCAGAGTATTATTGCAGTAAATGCACTAATTATACCCACAATTAAAAATTTTAAATTTGCAAGCATGTTTATACAAATTCCAAACAATAAAGACGTATGAAGTAAAAAGTCACAGCCCTCTCCCCTCCCTCCTTGTAGCCACGCCCCTTCGTGTCCCTCTTAGCCCGCCAGGGGTGTGTAACAAGACTGCCCAGTGGGTGGCTTCAAGGTTCTATCACAGCCTGGAGACCGGAAGTCCAACAGGCGCCATCAGGGTCGCTTCCCTCTGAAGCCAAGGCACAGGATGGATTCCATGCTTCGGCCCTAGCTTGTGGCAACAGCTACTGATCCTTAGCGTCCCCTGGCTTGCTGCCATGTAAGTGCAGCGCTCGTGGCATTTTCCGTGTGGGTGTCTACACTATGTCCAAATTCCTGCCTCTTTTCTCTGTAAGGAAATGTAGTGTTGAGTTAGGGGCCCTGCTGCGGAGACTCCGGGACTCGCTTCCCAGTTGTATTTAGAGGCACTGGGGCACATAGTGGGCATTATGTAGTACTTGTAAATTTTTGTAGGACACAAACACAGTTGCTTTTATCTCACATTTTCCTCCTATTCAAGGAAGGAAGCATAGTTCTGGGTTCCAAGCTGCAAAATTTATGAATAACATCTTTGATGAAAAAATTAAAAAATAAAACTAGAATCATGGTACGTCTTCCTGTGAGGAAAACAAAATTAATATTTATTGGGCTTCTCTCATGCTTTTTGAGTCTTACAACTTTTATCTTTTTTTTCTTTCTTGTCTTTTTCAGATAGGGTCTTGCTATGCAGCTCAGGCTGGCCTTGAGCTCACTTTGTAGCCCAGGCTGATCTCAAACTTGTGATGATCCTTCTGCCTTAGCCTCCCGAATGCTGGGATTATAGGCATGTACCACCACGCCCGGCCTTCTTTCTGTTTTCGAGGGAGGGCTGGAACTCAGAGACGCCCTTCTGCACTATAGCCCCAACCCATGTTTTTTTTTTTTTTGGCGGAACTGGGGATTGAACTCAGGCCCTTGCGCTTGCCAGGGAAGCGCTTATTCCACTGAGCTATCTCCCCAGCCCAGCCCCAACCCATTTTTAATTTTTCTTTTGAGACAGGATCTTTTTAAGTCACTAAATTGCCCAGGATGGGCTCAATCTGGCAATCTTCCTTCCTCAGCCTCACTGAGCACCAAGATTACTGGCCATTGTGTGCCACAATGCCTGATAAATTTTATTTCTTTACTCTTCATGTTATGGTTTCTGTCTAGTTGTCCCCCTAAAGCCTCATACAGTCATGGGGTGAGGACTTCTAGAGTTTGTGTTAATTCATGATCCACTGGGATTATGTGTGATCCAAGGCTGGGATTATGGGTTTTAGTACTGCTGGGATTACCCATAGGTGGGTAAATACTGGGAAGTACCCATAGGTGTGAGTACTTCCCCTACCCTGGGGCAGGTAATTTGCATTACAATGTAAGGTGGGAAGAGAAGCTAGCTGCTTGAGCTGCTGCTACCCCTCCCTTGCGCTCTTGCTCTTTGCCGCTGCCATGAAAGGTTGCTTTCTGCTCTGTGCTGCTCTGCGTTGGACCCAGCTGAGTATGGACTGAAACCTCCAGTAACTGTGAGCTAAATAAACCTTTCCTTCCTTCATTTTGAGTGTCGGGTATTTGTCCCAGCAACGAGAGAAGAGTAACTAAGACACTTCATAACCACCAAAGTTCCTTGACATCAAAAACAGTCTCATTTGGATGGGGAGATGGCTCCGTAGAATAAGCGCTTCCCTGGCAAGTGCAGGGGCCTGAGTTCAATCCCTGGTTCCACAAAACAAACAAACAAAAAAAACCAAAAACCCAACAGCCTCGTCTACTGTCGTGTCCCTTCTGTGAAGCTGAGCTCCTTGTACAGTAACAAGCGTAAAACAAATATTTGTAGAATCAATGAACTCTGTGGGGTAGATAGTATATACATCATGTTAAGGATGAAGAAGCCAGTGCAGAGATCTTCAGTCATATGCCCAGAGCCACACAGCTGGTAACTAAGCATTAGGACAGATTTAGGGTCCAAGTCCAAGCCCGCCCTCTTCAAAGCACTTGTCTTTTCCATTAAACCTGTGATTCTCCGAGTTGGTTTCCATGACTGACAGCAGCAAGGCCTGGGAAACTGTTGGAAATTCAAATTCTGGGGCCAGAGAGATAACTCGGTGGTCTAAGTGCCTGCCTGGCAAGTGCAAGGACCTGGGTTCGACCACATGCCGTGCTGGCTGCACCCCGGGCACACCATGCCCACCACCAAAACCAGGCTTGGTGGTGCACACCTGGAATCCTAGCACTCAGGAAGCTAAATCAAGAGGATCATTGTGAGTTTGAGACCAGCCGGGGCTACAAAGTGAGTTCAAAGCCAGCCTGAGCTGCATAGCAAGACTCTGTCTAAAAGGAAGAAAGGAAGGAAGGAAGGAAGGAAGGAAGGAAGGAAGGAAGGAAGGAAGAAAGAAAGAAAGAAAGAAAGAAAGAAAGAAAGAGAAAAGAAAAGAAAAGAAAAGAAAAGAAAAGAAAAGAAAAACAAATAAAGATATTCAAATCCTTAGGTACTTTCTTCACCCCCTTAAATCAGAATCTCTGCGGCCAGGCTCAGCAAACTGAGCTGGGTGACTCGGCCCCTCGCCGCAGGCTGCAGCCCCTACCCTAGGCAGGAAGCAGCCAGGCAGGGTCAGGGTGGGTGTGGAGTTACAGCCTGGCCTGGGCTTTTCTGTTCCCTTGGGTCACCTCCTGATGCACTTGCAGGACCTCCAAAAGTCTCCCCTCCTTCAAGCACTGTTGTCATTTTTTTATGCTGAAAATTTTCATGCTAAAATCCATTACTTCTGTTATATTTTAAAGAGAAGAGAAAGTGAAGAGGCAAGGTGTCGAGAGGTACTTAGGCTTCAGCTCTCCAAGCTTCTTTCCTCTGCTGGAGATGACAGGACCTCCTGGGGGACAGCCCTGGTGAGGTTCCCAAACTAAACATCAGCTTTTCTGCCAGGAATGGAGACCCTGTCAGTCCTCTGTAGGACAGGACAGATAAGATGGCCTGAAATCCTTCAGAGCCCCAGGGATGAGGGAGGCGCCCACCGGCTCTGCACAGCATCGTCTACACAGCCAGAAAGAAGCAGAGAAGTGGTGGAGCCACACAACAGGGTCAGACAGCTGGCTGCCCGGCGGTGCTGCCTTGCCACACAGGAGGCGGAGCTCAGGAAGCCTTTGTGAGAATGACTTGGTGTTGGAAGGAGACCGATGTTTGCCTTAGGGGCCTTGGTGGCAGAGGATGACAGTCGGGCACAGCAGCAAGGAGCCCTCGTAGGCCGGGAAGGCTGGTGTGTGATCCCGGACAGGGCCTCCCTCACCGCTGGGCTCCTCTGAAGATGCTTCTGAGGCTTTGCACCAGAAGCTAAAGCGCAGACGCAAGCTGTGGCTGCCTTGCCTGCCCGCACCCTTTGACTAAGGGTAAAACTGCCTGCTGTGTGAACGGGGGTGGGGTGGGGGGTGATGGGGGGCTGGGGGGTGGTAGAGAACGGAGTCCAGAGCGGAGTGCTCGCCTGCGAGCTGTTCCCGAGGTTCAGGTTTTTGCAGTCTCTGCCACCAGGCAGGATATAAATGCTCCTTTACAGGGCACAAAAATAGCTAAGAGCACGCCCCTGCCCCTCCCCCTCGCCCCCCACGAGACAGTGGCACTGACAATGTGACAGACTCCCGCACCCTCGGGACAGCACGCGAAAGGCTCCTTAGGGACCCCCAGGGCAGCACATATCCACAACTGACTCCACGTGAGCACCTCGGGACTTCACCCCAGCAGAGTGGCCCGGGTCCAAGCGTGACATCTGATGCAGAAATTAAGGCAGGATGCCAACTTTTCCTGATTTTCAGGACGGCCCCGGGTGATCCTTCTGCTTTTTTATCAGTCCTGAGGAGACAAGGCAAATCCTGCCGTTTCATTATTCCATGCCTTCCAATAAACAAGGCCTCCAGCCTCTCCCTCCCACTCGCAGCGTGCCAACTTCTGTAACAGCTAGCAGACAGTGATTAAACATCGCTCCTCTGCTATTTCAATTTGAGAAAAGGAAATTACTCAGGTTTAAAAAATAGCATCTATTCCATTTCCACAACCATCAAGTTCCATTCAGGAGAAGAACACAGTTTTTAATTCCTATTGGACCAGAGGAAACTCCTGTCTCACTAACAGCTGACTTTACAAGTTGGTAACTATTATTAAATATCGATGTACTGCTCTCCCCTACCATGGACCACGTCTCCAGTTCTCACCTAAGCCTTTCTGCTCCTTAAAGCCCTGCACATCCTCACTTTTAAGAAAAGTGCGAAGGGGCCGGGGAGACAGCTCAGTAGAATAAGCACTAGCACTTGCCTGGCAAGAGCAAAGTCCTGAGTTCAATCCCTGGTGCCAGAAAGAAAGAAAGAAAGAAAGAAAGAAAGAAAGAAAGAAAGAAAGAAAGAAAGAAAGAAAGAAAGAAAGAGAAAGTGCAAAAAAAAAAAAAGAAAAGAAAAAAGAAAGAAAGTTTGGACATTCTAGAACTAGAATTTCTTATACTTAGTACAGTGGATACCAGGAGTTAATCTTACATTATTTTCTCCTTTCTTTCTTTCTTTCTTTCTTTTTTTTTTTTATTTATGTGTGTGTGTATGTGTGTGTGTGGCCAGCTCAGCCCACCAGGGAGCAGGGCTGGCTGGCATGTGGTGCTGGGAGATTGAACCGCGGTCCCTGTGCTTTGCTAAGCTTATACTAAGTAGGTGCTTTAGACCACTGAGCCATCTCACCAGTTCTCTCTCTCTCTCTCTCTCTCTCTCTCTCTCTCTCTCTCTCTCTCTCTCTCTCTCTCTCTCTCTCTCTCTCTCTCTCTCTCTCTCTCTCTCTCTCTCTCTCTCTCTCTCTCTCTCTTTTTAACGTATTTCGTACAGAGTCTCACTGCGCAGCTCAGACTCAGTGATCCTCCTGTTTGCAGCCTCCCCAGCTCTGGGATTACAGGCAAGCGCCACCAAGCCCGGTCTCAATGACCGGCTCAGTGTGCCCAGGGGCGGGGCTGGCACAGCATGTGGTGCCGGGAGAGCGAGCCCTGGTCCACACGCTTGCCTAAGCCGGCTCTTAGTCTGCTTAGCTAATGCACTGGCGCTTACATTTTTTTTCTTACACGTAGCCCAGGGTAGGGGATTTAGCTCAGCAGCGCAGCACCTGCCTGGCAAATGCAGGGGCCTGATTCTCAGAACAACAACAAAAAATCCTAGAATGAGCTACAGATAGATGTCTTTGAATGTACAGGGTCTAAGTTTCTAATTTAATGGACTCTTTAAGAAACAAATGATTTCTCATATTTTATAAGCTAGACAGTAAAATTCTATGGTGATTACTACCTTGGTCTCTGCAGAGTGGTATACAGAGACTGTTTGAGATCTATTTAAAATGCTTTTTAAATTACATTTTTTTTCTGACCAGGTATATTGACCTACATCTGTAATCTCAGCACACAGAGGCTGGGGCAGGAGGATTTCAAGTTTAAGGCCAGTCTGAACTACACAGTGAGATCTTATTTAAAAAAAAAAAAAAGGAAAAACCTCAAGCAAAGGGGCCGGGGAGATGGCTCAGTGGAATAAGCACTTCCCTGGCAGGTGCAAGGGCCTGAGTTCAATCCCCGGTTCCGTGAAACGAAACAAAACAAAACAAAAAACCTCAAGCAAAACAAACACTGTGTCTCTGACGGTAAGGGTTTCCTTTAGGAATGGAAGGATTATTATTTTATTTATTTATTTATTTATTTATTTATTTATTTATTTATTTATTTATTTTTTGGCTGGCTCAGGCTGCCTTAAGTGCCGGTCTGGTAAGGCATGTAGAGCTGGGGATTGAACCACAGTATCCTGCGCCTGATTGCATTTGCATGAGCAGGCGCTTAAACAACTGAGCTAACTGGCAGGCCCCTCTGTTAGGAATAGTATCTCACTGCCAGAAAGTTTCTAACATGCCTGAGGATAAAAACCGGTCCACGTATGGTAAGCAGCTTGCCAGGACTTGGGACTATCTCCCAAGATCTCCCCAAACCCAAGATTTTATGAAATGTCAGTTTTATATCCCGGTGTCAGCACTCACAGGAGAGAGGACAAACTTGTTCATCTCCTTGGGCCTCAGTTCTCCACATTAAAAAAAAATAAGGTTTTAATAAATGGGACAGTATCGGCAACTCTTTAAAAAAACAACATGGGTATCGAAGTTATCTAAAAATTGAAATGCTGTCTCATCTGGCAGAGTTGCTCCTCGGTACCTGTATACTCCTGATGTACCGCTTTAATCTCCTCGTAATCTTTTGGGAACCACTTTCATTAGCTCACTGAAAGGAAAATATATCAGTAACTTCCTGCACTGAAGGGAGCCAGAGTAGCTGGCCATGACCACAGATTCCCAGCTGGATAAAATGGCATATGCCCGTAATCTCAGCACTCGAGGAGGCTGAGGCAGGAGGCTCACAAGTTCAAGCCCAGCCTGGGCCACTTAGCAAGCCCACCTCAAAATAAAAAAACAAAAGAAGTGCTGGAGATGTAGCTCAGTATGAAGGTTCACTATTTAAAAAATTTCAGAATCACACATTGCCCTCAAATCTTATTGGAATCTGTCTAAACATGAGAAAAATTAGCTGGTGAATAAAAGAATTAAGGATAATCTATTGGGGAGCCAGGGAGATGGCTTAGCAGAATAAGTGCTTGCCTGGCAAGCCCAAGAGCCTGGGTTCAATTCCCACTTCTGAAAAAAAAAAAAAGAAAGAAAGGATAATCTATTGGATATTCTAGGACTACAACACTCTGTATGTTCTTTCTTTTTAAAAAAATTTTATTTATTTATGTGTGTGTGTGTGTGTGTGTGTGTGTGTGTGTGGCCAGCTCAGCCCACCAGGGGGCGGGGCTGGCTGGCATGTGCTGCTGGGGGATTGAACCGCGGTCCCTGTGCTTTGCTGATCTTGTTCTAAGTAGGTGCTTTAGACCACTGAGCCATCTCACCAGCCCCTCTATGTTCTTTTAAAAATATTCTTTTTTCTTTTTTAATAATTGTTTTCTTCTGACTTCTTGCTACCCTGTCACTTATTTTATATTAGGGCATAGCCCCTACTTTTACGGAGTTTTCACACAATTGTATTTCTTTCTTTTTAAACATTTATTTATTTATATGATGCAGGGTCTCGCTATGCAGCTCAGACTTGTAGTGGTCCTCCAATCTCAGCCTGCCCAGTGCTGGGATTACACCCGTGTGCCACCACACTTGGTTTTGGGGCCAGCAGGGTGTGTCCCGGATTCTGGCCAGTACGGCATGCTGTACCAGGGATCAAACTCCAGTCCTTGTGCTGCCAGGCAGGCGCTTAGACCACTGAGCTATCACCCCAGCCCATAATGCTATTTCTTAATGGAAGTACTACCACTAATTTTGCAAATATTTTTTTCAGGGAAAATAAGCTGACCTGTTAATTCAAAGTTTGTATTGAGAAGTTAATTGGGTGCTTGATATACCTGATTTTCCTCAAGTGCTGTGACAGAATTGTTCCTGTGAGAATTTGAACAAACAAGATGAACAGGTACAATTTTGCTCCTACATCTTTTCTTTGGGGGCTTCCTCTTGGTCTTTTAAAAAAAATTTATGTGACTGAGATTGGAAATCAAAGCAATCAGTTTCAGTGAGAAAGTTGGTCAACTTCAGTGTCCATTCTAATTCAGAAATAGTTTTTAATGTTTTTCATAGGATAACGAGCGAGCAGGACACCCAAATACTATGCAAGGTGAATTATGTCAGCATAATTATGTCAGTGCTTCTTTTGTTTCATACCAGCAAAAGACACAGATTTAGAAGACCATTTTCTAGGCCTATGAAACTCAACCTGTTTTTAAAAATTCACAATGCAGGGCTGGTGAGATGGCTCAGTGGTCTAAAGCACCTACTGAGAACAAGCTTAGCAAATCACAGGGACCACGGTTCAATCCCCCAACATGCCAGCCAGCCAGCCCCGCCCCCTGGTGGGCTGAGCTGGCCATACACACACACACACACACACACACACACTAAATAAATAAATTTAAAAAAAAATTCACAATGCATTGTTTTGTGAATATTTTTCAAATGCCTTTAATAATATGTAAAACTTTGAAGGTTAAAAAATAGGTGATAACTTCATATAAAATGTCTCAAACTTAAAGGAATTTGAAAAGTGGAAATCCCAGGAAGTATGAAAAATGTATTTTTTCAGGAGCTGTCAAGCAAGAACTATAATTATCTGTTCTGTTCCTTATCTGGTACATCATAAAAGGAGCACTTAAGAAAGAAATGTGTCAAGCAGCTTGGTTTTATCACTTGCTGAAACCCAGTACAGACTGCACAAAAACTGTGGGTTTGCCTTAGTTTCAGAACAGTTGGCAGAATTAGCCATGACCTGTCTGCTTGAGAGCTTCCGAAAGGCTCTTTGGCCTGAGCCTCCGCCTCCGTGATTCCCAGGCGCAGGGAGCTCTCCTGGCCTTCTTCACAGCCTGGCCTTCCCAGAGCCTGTCAGCTGGCTACCTACACAAAAGCCAATGATGTCTTTAAAAGCCCTTGCGGCTGGACAAATAGCTCAGTGGATTAAAGCACCTGCAAGCAGGCACAGGGGCTGGGGGTTCGATCCCCGGACCTGCTGTGCCAGGTAGCACGTGCCCGTAATCCCAGCTCTTGGGAGGCTGTAAACAGGTCGATCACTACGAGTCTGATCTAGTAGTGAGACCCTGAACACCCTGTAGACTCTTCCCTAAAATACAGAAAGAAAGAAAAAAAAGCCCTTGCTATCCAAGCATAGCGGTACACACTTGTAATTCCAACACTCGAGGAAGCGGAGGTAGGAGGATTACAAACTGGAGCCCAGCCTGCGCAATTTAGCTGCTTATCGAGATTTTCCACCTCTTCCCCAAAGAGGGCTGGAGATGTAATTCAGTGTAAAGACGCTGAGTTCAATCTCTAGTCCTGAAGGGAAAAAAAAAGTCCACGCTACCAACTTGGCCCATTTCTATCAAAATGTTAATCTTACATCTTTGATGAATTAATTCTACTTTGAAGATTTTATCCTCCAGATAGACCCAGATATGCATCAATATGCACTGTAACACTGTAACAATGACAAGGACTGGAATCAACCTAGTCACCAAGAAGTTTCTTTTTCAATAAATTATGGTATATCACATAATGAATCATAATTTAGTTGTTAAAGATAAAGAGACAGTTAAAACCACAAGATGAAGGGCCAGCCAAATAACTCAGAAGATTAAAGCTCCTGCAAGCAGGCACAGGGGCTGGGGGTTTGATCCCCGGGCCTGCCATGCTGGCCCTGCCCCCCAGGGTTGTGCTGAGACAGCAATTGAGACTGGGCGTGGTGGCAAGCACCTGTAATCCCAGCTCTTGGGAGGCTGTAAACAGGTGGATCACTATGAGTCCGATCTAGTAGTGAGACTCTGAACACCCTGTAGATCCTTTCCTAAAATACAAAAAAAAAAAAAAAAAAAAAAAAAAAAAAAGAAGAAAGAAAGAAAGAAAGAAAGAAAGAAAGAAAGAAAGAAAAGAAAAAAAACCACCACAAGATGAGAGAAATATGCTGATGTGACTTTTATGTAAGTGGTGGATACCAACTGGTGGTCAGCTTGCCACACCCAGCTGAACTAAACTAGCACGGTGCTGGGTGTGGAAGGCCCACCTGTGATTGCTGCCCGCAGCATAGGAGGCTGTTAGGGAAGCTGCTGGAGGCTGAAGAGAGCTGCTGGTGGTTCTCCTCGCGGACTGCGTCGCACTAGCTTGCCTGGTGAACTTGGCTATTCTCATTGGAAGAGGAGCTCGGAACCTCCCTGTCACTGAGGATGGCTGTGGTTCCCTTTGGGAGAGCTCTGGTCCTCATCGTGAGCATCACTTCCTGGCTTCAGAGGGAGGATGGTGCACTGCTCCATCTCCAGGGAATGCTTGTCATGTTTCCTGATGGGAGCTCAACTTTCCTCACTGCTGGAGCAGCCTGGGACCTGTCACTGAGCATGGCTGTGGTACTTTTCCGGGAAGCTCTGGTTGTTACTTTGAGCACTGCTTCCTGGCTCTCGTGCAGATCCCTTGGCCTGGAGCGCAGGTGCTTCATCCCGCTGGCGCAGACTTTCTAGCTTCCACCACTGACCGCCGGGCCTTCCCAGTGCAGATATGTGAAGCAGGCCTGCACGAGACATCGTCACAGGCTCTAGACCTCCACTGGACTTGTGGGAGACATCGTTATGAGCTCTAGGTCTTCAGCTGGACACATGGAGGACATTATTGTGGGATCCAGGCCCTCAGCTGGATTCTTGGGTCTTGTGTGGACAGATTTTCTGTACTCTTTGTATGATTCTTGGGTGATGGGATTTTTATATTATAAAAATCTTAGAAGATGTGTTTTGTATTGTATTGTCCCGCTTGTAAGACCCCAAGCTACAACAATATAAATGAAAAATAGACATATAGATATAGATATAGATATCTATCTATCTATCTATCTATCTATATATATATATCATTAGGCATAAAGCATTTCAAAAAGACTGTGCTGTGACCATGCACAATGGTGTGTACCTGTAATCCCAGCACTCAGGAGGCTGAGATGGTGAGTTCGAGGCCAGCCTGAACTACAAAATGAGACTCAAAATAAATAAATAAATAAATAAATAAATAAATAAATGTGTGTGCATGCACACAGAGGTGTAAGAGCAAGAGACACATCAGGTAGCAAAGATATGGAGAAACAATACAGGAAAGAGAAAGGTGGAGGGGAGCAGAGGCGGTACATGAATAACGCCTGCCCAGGGTTCCTGTGGGACAAAGGGGCTGATACAGGAGCTAACAGGTAAGCGTAGGACACTCAATGAATGTGAATTGTGAAGTACTATTATCATGTATTTTTATAATGAGTTAGTTATAACAATTATAAAATAAAATCTATGTCCCACACTTCGATCACAGTCCCACACCCGTGGGGCTTGGTGACCCATACCTGTAATCCCAGCACTTGAGAGGCAGAGGCAGGAGGGTCAGTGAGAGTTTGGGAAGAGCCTGAGCTACAGAGTGAGCTTAAGGCCAACCTTATCTGCATAAGAGACCCTGTCTCAAACACACACACACACACACACACACACACACACACACACATTCACACACAATCCCACATCTTCTAATAGCTTCTGAAACTTGCGGGGGGAGTTTCTTTTCCTAAATGTTAGCTTACGTGGCTCAGCCACACCAGCCAGGTGCCCATCCCCAGGCAGAGGTGCTGCATGCCTGTGCACCTACGGCTGTCCCCACTTGCCAACCTCGCACAGCCTCGGCTTGCAGCTGAAGCCCACCCCTCGGAGAGGCTCCCTCGCCTCCCCACCTAGTCTCCTTGAGATCATGTCTCAGTGCAGCCTTCACTCTTTTTTCACAGTACTTCACCAAATTTATAACTCCAAGCTAGTTGGAGTGCTTACTTGCGATGACCAACTCAGCTTTTTCAAGCCAAATAAGCTTCTCTCCGAGGGCCACTTAGGTGGAGAAATGTAAGGGAAAGGGGGAAGGCTGGATGTTGTGTGGGCCAAGGGGGACAGTTTTTGCTCAAGATCCATAAAGCAGTTCCTGCAGAGGAAAGAGCTGAGAGGGATCTGAGAAAGTAAGATGATGCGCAGGTGCTTGCTGCTAGGCAGGAGCTCGTAGGGACCGCTCCCATGCTGGCAGTGAAGGACGCTGCCGCCGCCTCAGATGGGTGCCAACATCTCTTCAAATTTTGGTGTTGTTGCTTTGTTTTATCTTGTTTCAGAGAAGGCCCTCTTAAGGCTTGTAACTAGATGTGTCCCCACCGCAAAGCCTCACAGACCAATGGGTGTGGCTTTTAGGAAGTGGCCGCATCATGGGTGTGTGGTACTGGATCAGTCCACTAGTTGGCTTAGTGCATATAGTTCTGGGGTGGCTGAGTGGATTTACAGAAATCAAGCCCCTCCCTGGATATGGGCGTCACTAGCCAATAAGCTTGCAGCCTCGATGCAACAAAAGGGAAAAACAGGAGGCAGGCTTGCTGCTTCCCACCGGCCGTACCATGGGCCGTCCTCCTCTGCGGTGCCCCTCTGCCATGCGGCTCTGCCTCGCAGCCAGCCAACTGGGGACTGAAACCTTGGCAGACTGTGAGCTACAATAAACCTTTCCTCTTCTAACCTGTGGGCGTTGGATATTTTGTCTTGGCAATGGGAAAGTAACTATGACAGGCCCACAACAGAAAAGCACAAGGAAATGGTTTAAACCAGCTTGATTCAATCTTCTGGACACCCTAGAGTACTCTTGGTTCATTATAATGTCACCATAATGCTGTGTTATCCACCAGGCAGCCATCTAAATCTGCCATCTTGGAAGAAGTGATGTGTGAGGCGGCCTGGCCCCCAACTGAGCATGCTCAGGGCCGCGTGCATCTCGCAATCACACCAAGCCTTCCCAATGTGACTACGCCAGAGTCTTCCTAATGAAGCGCCTTTCCCTCCTATGTTCAGGGAGACACTGTTTTCAGAGTCATCCCAGTGTTGTCCTTGTTTGCTGCAAGTAGTAAATATTTGTCTTGTTGGCTGTATACATCCATTGTGTTTGGTTGCATATGGATTTTTATATTATTGCTGTGTAATTGCATTTCTTTCTTTCTTTCTTTCTTTCTTTCTTTCTTTCTTTCTTTCTTTTTGTATTTTAGGGAAGGGTCTACAGGGTGTTCAGGGTCTCACTACTAGATCAGACTCGTAGTGATCTGCCTGCTTGCAGCCTCCCAAGAGCTGGGATTACAGGCCCGTGCTACCATGCCTAGTCTCAATTGCTATCTCAGTGCGCTCTGGAGATGGGGCTGGCACAGCAGGCCCTGGGATTGAACCCCCTATTCCCGCTTGCAGGCACTTTAATCCACTGAGCTATTTGGCCGGCCCCTTTTTTGTTTGTTTGTTTTTGAGACAGGGTCTCCCTATGTAGCTCAGGCTGGCCTTGAGCTCACTTTGTAGCCCAGGCCACTCTTGAACTTGCAACAATCCTCCTGCCTCAGGCTTCTGAGTGCTGGGATTACAAGCATGCACCACCATGTCCAGCTTAGTGATTGCATTTCTTCAGGAAAAAAAAAAAAACCTTAAGAGTACATTGCTCATGAGTATTATATTAGACATGGCATTGTTTGGAGTGTTTGTGTGGAGGTAAATTCTGAGCACACTAACAAGTACTATGTTGTGCATCTAGGTTGGTGCAAGGTTAAAAAGAAAACTTTAGGGTTCATCTTGTTTGGAAAATGTGACTGCTAACTATGTCAACTTGAGTAAGAAACACCCAGATAAATTGGACCAGCACAATTCCGAGTGTGGCTGGGGGGATTGACTGAGGACAGAAGACCCACCCTAGGGTGACTCGCCACCTCAATGGCATAAGGAAGAAATGAAGGAGGAAGGCTGGCTTCTGTGCCCTCCGAGGCGCTCCAGTCTTCACCTCACTGTGGAGGCTGGCTCCTGGCTCCCAGGGCAGACCCTTCAGTCTCTGGACAGCTTCCCACAGGATGCTACCACGAGCGCCAGGCCTGCAGCAGGCCCCTTCGGGTCTCTAGGGCACAGTCAGCCCTTCTGTGCTCGTCGCTTGACTCTGGGCAGCCACTGAAAGTCAATCTTATAAATTCCTACATATTTGTATATCTTGCATTAAATCTGTTCCTCTAGTAAGCACTGACTGGTACAAAAGGAAAATCTAAAGTGTAACTGAATCCACCAGTCACACTCTAAAGTGTAACTGAATCTGGATATAAGAATTAGCTCTAGCCACAGGACACTGCCCTGAGAGTCCTTACAATACCTACGGCTCTTGCCTGGTGGAGCAGAGAATGTAGCCATCTGCTGCCTAGTGACACTTCTATTTTCCTGAGGATGACACCTTGAGATGCTATCAATTTCTGAAAGCCCATCCCTTGAGTCGCTCTTACCCAGATTTTACACAGTGAGTGATCTGAGTTTGACTGTCTGTCCAGCTTCCAAACCAGAAGAAACCCATCCAACCTGGAATGCGTCAGGTTACAAATCACTGAAAAACTGAAGAAAGCTGTAGTTTCTAGCTGTGATTCTCAAGAGCTCTGAAGAAAGGACATCACTTATGAAAGAAGAGAGGTCCTACAGTTAAGACCTAACTGCGTGCCAGTTAGGTCAAAGCAGCCAAAGGGACCATCTTCATCTGTTTAAACTGCTGTAACAAAATAGCTTTGGACTGGGTAACGAAGAACAGAAATTATTGCTCCTAATCTGAGTGCTCGGAAGCCCCACATCAATGCCTGAGTAAATTCGGCACCCAGTAAGGACCAGTCCCCATGAATGGTGGCATCTTAAGTGTCCTCACAATGAAGATGGGGCAAATAAGCATCCCTGGTTCTCTCTTGTAAGGCTACTTCCTGATCTCACAGCCTAAGCACTCCTCCAGTGCCCCAACCCTTGACATTATTGCTTTAGGGATCAGGTATCAACATACAAATTTAAAGGGACATAAATATTCAGGCTTAAGATCCTTCATCGAATCTCTATCTCTGCAGTCACTGGACAATAAATTATAGGATTTTCCCACAAGGCCAAGCAGTGAGTGCCCACAACTCAGCTCCTCTGGAACAAAGCGTGTAGAATCTGGAAAGCAGTGGCTGGAGAGGAATCGCAGTGAGTCGAAGCTATCCAGAGACCATGAGGGGAGTGATAGAGGAGAGGAAAACAGGATTGAGCGACACAGAAACAGTGGATCACACACAGAGGAGGAGAGACCCGGAAGCACCACTAACAGTGCTGGCTAGCCACCAACTAGCAGGCCAAGTGCAATTAGCAACATTTTGCTTAGGGCGACCAGAGAACTGCATCAGCACTGAGAGAATTCCTCCAGTCAGCGATGGGGGAGAGAGTGTGGGGTACTGCTTCCAGAAGGGCCTGACACGAGTCAGCGGGTGGTGAGTGACCCCTGCAGTGACAGTCCTGAAGGAGGGGCTGGCAGGGACACCACTGTGGGGAAGTATTTAAAGCCCTTTGGCTACTTTATACTGCTGAGTCCTCAGAGCGGATGAGGAAAAGGCAATCATGGGGAGACAGCGGCAGGTGGAGAGAGGACGGGGGGAGCCCCCCTGAGAGGCAGCGGCTGGTGAACGCAGCCCTGGCGCCTGTGCTCAGAGGCCAGGAGCAGCCTGAGGTACACAGGAGAGGAAGCCCACGCTGGCGCCGTGCTCTCCCAGCAGATCACACGGCTGCATCTAGCATCTAGCACCCATCTGGGGTTGGACTGCCACCTTGGACTTCCGGCGTGAACACAGACGCGGCTTGGCCTGAGCTCTGCTCTGTATCCCTAGGCTGAGGAACAGACCCACACAGCCAGTACAATAGAAAACTTTGTTTTTATTATTCTTTTTTTTTTTTTTTGGCTGGCTCAGGCTGCCTTAAGCGTGGGTCTGGTAAGGCATGGGGAGCCGGGGATCCAACTGCTGTCCCCTGCGACTGTGTTTACCCCATCAGCCACTTAAACAACTGAGCTAACCCACAAGCTCCTGCTTGATTATTCTTTATTTGATTATTTTTTTATTTTACCTTTTAAAGATCTTGTGCTGTTGGCCTCCTTCTGTACATTCTCTCTACCCTCTTATTCCATTATTTACCCTTTTTTTCTTTTATGGGCATGTCTGTACTTTCTCTTCCTCTTGCCTTTTTCTCCCAGGGTAGTTTGCAGAGTGTGAGGGAATTCTCCCTTGTTCCTTTTACCCCTCCTACCTTCATCCGGCGCTCTCTGCCTGACTTCTTTCTCCTGTGTCTTACTCATTCTTGATTTCCCTTTTCTTTTCCTCTCCTCATTTGTCTCCCTTTAATCTTTTCCCTAATGTCAATATCAGTCATAGAAACTTTTCCCATGCTCACTTCTCACTGCCAACCCTGCGCCTAGTTCCCTGCTACCCCGCTTCTGTGTAACACACGCGTACCATCATTAGCATCCTCTGCCGCCCTCCTAGCTCCTCCCCTCCATACCTCAGAGCAGGGGACTTTCTTTTTGTGTGTGTGGTACCAGGACTGAACACAGGACCCTGCGCTCGCCAGGCAGGTGCTTAAGCCACTGAGCTATCTCCCCGGCCTGAGAGGACTTTTTGAAAAAATCTTTTATTTCTTTTTCTCTCTTCCCCACGGGCATTATCTAGTTCCCCATCTACTGGGCTTCAGATAACTGACTCTACAACACACTGCTGAGTGCTGCTGTCGCCGCTAGAGGAGACACAGCCCTCACACTTACTGTGCGCATTACTTGGGTCAAGACTTGGTTGGTACAATCATCGGGTCCTGATAACGTCACGGCTTTCCTCAATCACAAAATAAGCCCCCTCCGCCCAAACTATCCTCCGAAAACTCTCAATACTAGCCCTTCAATTCAATTAAAAGGACTCCAACTAAATCAGACCCCACATCAATCTTTTCTTCTCATCTGCCACCATCCCCCACTTCAAGCCTCCTCCTAAACTCGAGTGCTCTTCACGCTGCCCCTTCCCAAGCTCCGCACCCCACGACATCTATCTCACTGCAGAATAATCCCCAATAATACAGTGCCATAGTCACAGTGTACACAGAAAATAGACAGCGAGGGGAGGTGTACCTGCAAGGACTACCACACAGAAGTGCGGTGAGGCTGTATTTGTAGATGCTGCTAGAACTAGGAGTGACTGTTTCAGCAGAACACAAGCACAAGTCCAGCAGAATGGCTCCGATCTGTAACCCTAGTGTGTGTGTGTGTGTGGGGGGGGGGTTCTCAATTGGGTTAATTTTATCCTAGCAAAAAAAGCTCTAGTTAAGCCTTTAACCCACCTTCCCCACCCTTGTTCAGATGTTGTAGGTATTTGAGCAGAAGCTAAACACAGAGCAAGGCCGGACGCATTTCTGATCTGTAAGGATCGGGGAAGTGCATTCAGACACTGGCTTTATTCATAAACGCTATGCTTCTTCCCATTTCCGATCTGACATGGAAATAATCTTGCTGTTTCACCAGCACTCGGGAGGCTGAGGCAGGAGGATCACTGCAAGTTCAAGATCAGCCTGGGCTACAAAGTGAGCTCAAAGGCAGCCTGAACTGCCTAGCAAGACCCTCTTTCAAAACAACAACAACAACAACAACAAAGCCACATAGGGACAGAGTTGAAATCACTTAAAGTAAACAACAGAAGGAGTAAAGATCAGCACTGCACACGCAAACTGCAGATTATTCACAGAGAGATAGAAGCCTACTACAAATCCCCATAGAAGTTATAAACTTTCCTCACTTCTCCAGTCCCTGACCTGCAGTAGCCATCCCCGGAGGAGGGGAGGAAAGAGAGGGTAGAACACAGTTTTTAAAAGTTTTATATAAAAACAAACATAGGAGAATTAGGAAGTAAGGGAATAGAAGCTCTCTGGGCCACCCTCCAACCCTGCCAAGGCAGAAGAGGAGGTCACAAAGGAGAAGAAAACCAAAATTATGTAGCAGAAATATATGAAGAGGTCCTAGAAGGAATGAAGAAAATAGATGTGTTTCAATGAGGAAATGAAGAAAAAAGTTTCCAGCAATATTACTCAATATGCCCAGGGTGAATTTTGGGGAAAATAGGTAAAAAAGTGGATGAGCGAAGCAAAACAGTTCAAAATTGGAATGACAGATTCAGGCTGGGGATATGGCTCAGCGACGTAAGTACCTGCCTGAATGACAGATTCAACAAGGATATGGAATCCTATGCCTGATCTTACCCAAAAGACCGAGGAACGACGGGATATGGAATTCTTTAACATCTATTAAACATCCATCTTTACTATCAGACAGATATACCTGAAATAAAAAACTATAAAATTTAAACATTACCAGAATGATCATTATGAAGACAGTGTGTCTGATACTGACGAAGAACAGTGAATCACGATGGACTCAAACAAGCCAAAAAGAAAGAAAGAGAGTAAGAGAAGACTATCCAAAAGTTACTGCCTCCAAAAGGTAACAATGAGAAGTTATTAGATAACAACAAGAATCTAAGACTAATCAGAGTTAGAGAAAAATAGGCAACAGTATAAATGTATTCCTAATTTGCTCACAGAAACCACGGAAGAAATTTTCCCAAAATATAAGAGCTTAAAATACAAGTAAGTGACACAGAAAACCAAGTAATTATGATGAAAAAGGAACCTTACCCAGGAATATCCTTATTAAATTACCAGATATCCAACAAAACAACAACAACAAAAACAAAGCCCAGAATTTTAAAAGCAGCCGTAGAACAGAAGCCCACATAGAAAGGTGAACCAGTTAAAATCACAGCAGACTTCTCAATGCAAACCCTAAAGGCCAGAAGCATTTGGAGGGAAGCATTTCACCCTAAGAGCAAATAACTTCCAACCCAGATTAACTTACCCAACAGTTGGAGAAATCATATATTTCCGAGAAAGGAAAACCACCTCAGAAGACGTATGAGTGCTAACCAGCTTTAGAAAAAATGCTTAAGAATATCTTCAACAGAGACCATGAATTGGACACAGCAAAAAACACAGAGGAAGCTAGTGAGCTCAGTAGATAAAAAGCAGCAATAAACAGCAGGAAAAGTAAAGCTAAGGATATTCTGACAGAAAAAGGCAATGATATTAAATAATCGACAGATCTCAGTAATATCTCTCAATGTTAACAGCCTCCATTCTTCAATGAAAAGACAAAGAGGAAGCTGGGTGTGGTGGCACATGCCTATAGTCCTAGCACTTGAGACACTGAGGCAGGAGGATTGCCACAAGTTCGAGGCCGGCCTGGGGTACATAATGAGTTCAAGGCCTGCCTGAATTATATGGGAGACCCTATCTCAAAAAAAGAAAAGAAAAAAAGACACACACTGGCAGACTGGTTCAAAAAACAGAATCCAGCCATCTGTTGCATTCAAGAAACTCATCTAATCCAGAAAGATATCCATAGACTAAAATTTAAAGGCTAGAAGAATAACATTTCATGCAGTGCGACCTCCAAAACAGGAGTAGCAATTCTAATATCAGACATCGCAAACGTCAAGCTAAAACTGATTAGAAGAGACAAAGAAAATCACTACATACTACTTAAGGGAACAATCCGCAATAAAGAGATACATGGGGTTGGGGAGATAACGTGGCAGCATACGTGCCTGCCTGGCAAGCACAAGGTCTCAAGTTTGGTCCCTGGTACTGCACTCTGTGATGTCCTGGAAACCTGGGTGCACCTGTAATCCCAGTGCTAGGAAGGCTGAGACAGGAGGATCACTACAAGTCCAAACTGCATAGTGACAGCCTGCAACATATTGAGAGAGAGAGAGAGAGAGAGAGAGAGAGAGAGAGAGAGAGAGACCCTAAATAATAGGGCATCTAATTTCATAAAATAAAAACTGCTGAAACTAAAAGATCAAATAAAATGTTAACACAATCATAGTAGGGGATGTTAACACCCTACTTTCCTAAAGTGACAGATAAACTACACAAAAACTCAAGAAAGAAATTGCAGAGCTGAACTACATCCTTGAACATATTGACTTAATGGATATATACACAGCACTCTGCCATTGTACATGGCATTCTTTTCAGCAGCACATGGTACTTTTCCCAAAACAGATCACACACCAGCCCACAAAATATTCTTAATTAGAAAAAACCAGAAATTGCCCCATGCATATTGCCAGATCGCTGTGCAATGAAAATAGAGACTAGAAATCAATGAGAGAAGAAATTTTGAAAAAAGGCAAAAACTGCCTAGAAAAATTAATAATATATTCCTAAACAGCCAACAGGTCACAGAAGAAAGTTTAAAATTTCCAAAACCTGATGAACATGAGAGCACAATTCATCCAAACCTCCGAGAAACCACGAAACCAGCTCCAAGAGGAAACTCATCCCAGTGAGCGCTCACGCAGGAACAGAGCAAGCGCCAACGGACAACCTCAGGAGCATCAGAACACGCTTGAGAAACAGCAGACCAGCTCCAAACCAAATGAGAGGGAATTTGTAAAGATTAGAGTGGAAATCAACGAGAATGAGACTGAAAATATCAATGAATCAAATAACTGGTTCTTTGAAAGAATAAACAAAATAGATAAACCGCTACCCAGATTTATGAAGAAAAAGTCAGAAGATTCACGTGAATTCAGTTAGAAATGAGAGGATGGGGCTGGTGAGATAGCTCAGGGGACTAAGCGCCTGCCTAGGCAAGGGCAGGGACTGGGGTTCGAGCCCCTGCACCACAGGCCGTGCCAGCCAGCCCGCAGGGGTGCTGAGCTGGCCAACAAGACCAGGCGCGGTGGCACACCTCTATAATCCTAGTGCTGGGGAGGCTGAAAACAGGAGGATTACTAGGAGTCCAAGCTGCAGAGTGAGACCCTGTACCAAATACATTTTTAAAAAGGGAGGGAAAAAGAAAAAGAAATGAAAAGATAAAATTATAACAGATATTATGGAAAGACAAAAAACAGTAACTACTTCAAAAAATATATTCCAACAAATTAACAAATTTTGAAGAAATGGACAGATTCCTAGACATAGATAAACTACCAAAACTAACCCAAAACAACATACATATGTTTAACAACCCAATAACAAGCAATGAAATTGATACAGTAACAAAGAATCCACCAACTAAAAAAAGCCCAGGATTTACAAGGGATATAGCTCAGTGGCACAAATGCCTTCCTGGCAAGTGCAAGGTCCTGAGTTCAATTCCCAGTACAAAAAAAAAAAAAAAAAAAAAAAAAAAAAGGCCAGGATCTGATAGATTCACTGCTGCATTCTACAAAACTTTTAAGATGTTATATCACCAACACACCTCAAACTTTTCAAAAAAAAAAAAAAACTGAAAGGAATTGCCTTAGTTACTTTTCTTGCTGAAACAAAATACCCAATACCCAAAAT
This sequence comes from Octodon degus, assembly GCF_000260255.1. Taxonomy (NCBI): domain Eukaryota; kingdom Metazoa; phylum Chordata; class Mammalia; order Rodentia; family Octodontidae; genus Octodon; species Octodon degus. The sequence goes on from NW_004524660.1 coordinate 2,627,203, forward strand.
AAAGGAAAAAAGATTTATTTAGTTTAAGGTTTATAGGGGTTTCAGTCCCCAGTCAGCTGGCTCCTGGGGAGGGTGGCCTAGCCAGAGAAGCACCACAGAGGAGAAAGTCTGTGACAACCCAGGGCAGGCCAAGGACAGCAAGCAGCAAGCAAGCAACAAGCACTGACCACAGCAGGCCTCTCTGCCTTAGGGCAGGTAACAGTCATACCTTTAATCCTAGCATTGTGTAATGAATCAATTCCAGTACCCTTCCCTTGGGTTCTCTCTCTCTCTCTCTCTCTCTCTCTCTCTCTCTCTCTCTCTCTCTCTCTCTCTTCCTGTACTGGGGATTGAACCCAAAGCCTTGCGCATGCTAGAAAAGCACTCTACCACTGAGCCACATCCCCAGCCCCAAGCATCACATCCTTAATCCCAGCATCACACATTAGATTCAACCACCACTGAAAAGTTCCCCCTATGACCACATGAGGCTTTGGAGGCACATCTAGACACAAGCCGTAACAGGGTTGGAGTGCTCCCAAACTCATCTATGAAAACTAGTATCATCCTCAACCCCAAACCAGATAAAGACTCAACTGAAAAAGAAAACTACAGACCAGTCTCCTTAATAGACATAGATACAAAAATCCTCAACGAGGATTAGCAAATAGAATACAGCACATTATCTTAATGACTGAGGGCTGTCAGTAACCTGCGCTTTCACCTTTTCTGTCGTCTTACTCCTATGAGGAACCTTGGTTCTGATGCATCATCAAAAAGATCATGCATCATGATCAATTGGTTTCATTCCAGAGATGCAAGCAAGGTTCAACATACATAAGTCAATAAAGGGAATGCTTTCCATAAACAGGGTCACAAGCCATATGATCATTTCAACAAATACAGAAAAAGCTTTCAGCGAAACCCAATATCCCTTCATGATAAAACCTCTGAAGAGGCTTCCTCCTTTGCCCAGGCAGTGGCAGGTCAGTAGAGTTGGGGTGGCGCGTGTGTCCAGGACCGGTCCGCCAGTCCACTGTGTTGGAGGTTGCCTTTAAGATCACGCCAGCGTCAGGCCCGTGGCTGCCATACAAAGTACTGAGTGTCCCTCAAAGCACGCCTTTCACAGCAGCCTTAAAGTTTGCAGCAGAAGAATTTCAAGTTCCTGAGGCAACAAGTGCAATTATTACCAAGGACAGAACAGGAATCAGTCCTGCACAGACTGCTGGAAATGTTTTTCTAAAGCAAGGTTCAGAACTGCGAAGTATCCCTCGAGATGATGTTGGAAGTTGCTAACATCTGCTGGGAACATACAGTTACCTTTCAGGATAAAAACTGCTCTTTTTATTTTGGTTATAAAAGTGAAATCAAGGGCCGGTCTGATAGCTCAGCAACCTAAAGTGCCTGCTTAGGCAGAGCGCAGCGGCTGGGTTTGATCCCTGGCTTTCCGTGCTGGCCCTGCCCATGGGGAGCACTGAGGCAACTGGGACTGGGCGTGGTGGCGCCCGCCTGTAATCCCAGCGCTTGGGAGGCTGAAGGCAGGAGGATCACTACGAGCCCGACCTACACAGTGAGACCCTGTAGGTCCTGTAGACCCTGTCCTAAATACAGAAAAATAAATAAATAAATAAATAAATAAATAAATAAATACGTAAATGTGAAATCAGACATTTAACATACAGTGAAAACACCAAGAGTCAATGAAACAGCAAGAGGTGACTCTATAGTCCCTTCTTGTTCCTATTCTTCGGGCCAAGAGGAAGTGTGTGTGCATGGGCAGGGCCACCGCCACAGAAAGCCACACTGTGGCTGATTGCTGCTCCACAAGTAGGGAGTTCACTTGTGGCAAATGGATTATGCAACTATTTTTTACCTGAAAAATGATTGTGACATGTGTTGTGAATTGACCAGTGCTGAGGAATCACGTCTCTGAAAGGCATGTGCACCAAAATTTTTGAAACATTATTTTAGCCTTGTTAATTAAGATTTCCAAGATTTATGTCGAACTTGTTTGCTCTCAGAATTTCATCTTGAAAATTTTGTTTGGATAACTCTTCCAAGAATTAGAAGTTTGCCATAATAAAAGGGTTTGTTTCATTATGGAAAAAAATAAAAATATACATAAAATGAAAAATGATTGTGATAACTTTTTGTGAGTGCACTGGAAACTTGAAATTTCTTAATGTTACATAATCTGAGTTAAAAATATAGAAAGATTGATTGTGGATCATAGATGGCAGTTTGCTTGATAACATCTTATATAGAGAGTCTTAAATGTACTTTTGTGATAAGTATAATAGACACACCAATTAATATTTAACTGCTTTTATCATATATAGCTTAAGTTTTCAAACTTAATGAGTCATATAAATTTTAATTAAATATCAAAGAACCAGAAATTTAATTTCTTGATCTGACCATTATGTGCATAAACTAATGTCACATACCAAAGTTCTTTTTTTTTTTATGAGCAGAATATATTTATTGAGAGAAAGAAAGCTCCTGTCCAACAGAGGGACAGGAGAGGGGCCCAAGTGGGTAGTTCCCCAAAAATGGCAGAAGGATTTTTTACCAAAGTTCTTAACAGGGTTACTTGTTACTTGCCACGGTGAGGGCTGACAGCGCAGTAGAAGCAGCTTTTGCTGAGTTCTCTATTTCTTTATTTTTTTGTTTGTTTGTTTTGTACCAGGGTTCGAACTCAGGACCTTGCACTTGCCAGGCAGGCCCTTATGCCACTGAGCTATCTCTCTGGCTTCTCTATTTCTTTAGAGTTAGGTGTCTCTATCAGTTTCTTTTTTAAAATTTTTATTTATTTATTTATTTATTTTGTGTGTGTGTGGCTGGCTGGCATGTGCTGCTGGGGGATTGAACCGCGGTCCCTGTGCTTTGCCAAGCTTGTTCTAAGTAGGTGCTTTAGACCACTCAGCCATCTCACCAGCCCTCTATCAGTTTCTTTTTTTTTTTTTTTTAAATTTTTTTTAACATTTATTTATTGTGTGTGTGTGTGTGTGTGTGTGGCCAGCTCAGCCCACCAGGGGGCGCAGCTCGCTGGCATGTGGTGCTGGGGGATCGAACCGTGGTCCCTGTACTTTGCCAAGCTTGTTCCAAGTAGGTGCTTTAGACCACTGAGCCATCTCTCCAGCCCTCTATCAGTTTCTTAATGCAACATTTTTATAACAAAAAAAAAAAAGAACTCAAGAAATGATTTTTTTGAAGCTATTACTTCTGAGTAGCATTCTGAAAGAATATCATTACAGTGAATATCTGAAATTCACCACGAAGCTTAAAGAAACACTGATCAGAAATCCTGATGAGTTGTATTCAATGAAGACCGCGCTTTGGGGGAAGCGCTAACGTTAATCAGCCCAGCGCATGCGTAACAAGCAGAGGTGGGAAGGCCCAGCTGACCAGGCTGTGGGAAGAGGAATGAGTGGCGAGGTCAACGGCAATGATACTAGGACACGGTCAGAGTGCCACAGAGAACGGTCGGACAGAACTGTGCAGAGTGTGTTAGAAAAGCTGAAATGGAGAGCAAAATACCTGACATAGTCTTAGAAAAAGCCAAGTGTATTTCTTGTCCACACACGGGCTTAAAAGTACCCATGAGGAATATGCAGAAGATGTGTCCATAACAAAATATTTTACTTTTGTGTTTGCAGAGGAAATCAGTCTGCGTGCAGTTTCAAAGGTGAATTGAAAAGGGTTGTAGTGGTTCAGGCCCACTGCTTGGCCTCCTGCACTATAAATGGGTTACTGTGAGAGCTGGGGTTTTGTCTGTCTGGTTCTTTTTTTTTTTTTTAATAAACATTTATTTATGTATTTATTGAGTGTGTGTGTGTGTGTGTGTGTGTGTGTGTGGCCAGCTCAGCCCACCAGGGGGCGGGGCTGGCTGGCATGTGGTGCTGGGGGATTGAACCGCGATCCCTGTGCTTTGCCAAGCTTGTCCCAAGTAGGTGCTTTAGACCACTGAGCCATCTCGCCAGCCCCTTCTGGTTCTTTTTAGAGCTAGAAATACAGATGATCAACAAATAACTCAGTTTATTCATGCGTAAAGTCTAAGACCAATTAAAAAAACTCTTAAGAAAACAAGTGCGGAAGACCACACCTAAATATTATAAAAGCAGGCCAGGGATACAGCTCAGCAGTACAGGTGCCTGCCTGGCAAGCCCAAGGGCCTGAATTCAAGTCCCAGTATAAGTAACTAACTAAAGTAAGTAAGTAAATAAAGTTGTGTATGGCAAATAACCAGAAAACTGAAATCAGTCCTCCTAAAATTAGGAACAAAGAAAGAATATCCACTTCTTTTCAATACAGTACATGGAACATTAGAGCAATTAGGCAAGACAAAGAAATAAAAGTGATACATATAGGAAAGGAAGAACTCAAATTATCATCATTTGCAGATGACAGGATGCCCTTCACAGAGGATTCAAAGACCTTGCCCCAAAAACTCACGGGATTAATAAGATTTCATGGTAAGATGGCTCAGTGGTCTAAAGCGCCTACTTAGAACAAGCTTAGCAAAGCACAGGGAACGCGGTTCAATCCCCCAGCACCACATGCCAGCCAGCCCCGCCCCCTGGTGGGCTGAACTGGCCACACACACACACACACACACACACAAATAAATAAAATTAAAAAAAAAAACGACTTTTAATAAGATTTCATGAGATCAACACACAAAAATCATTAGCACTTCTGTACACCAACAATGAACAGGATGAGAAGAAAGTAGTGCCATTCACAGTAGCTTCAAGAAAAATAAAATACCTAGGAATTAACCTAACCAAGGAAGTGAAAGATCTCAATGAAGAAAACCCCAATACTCTGAAAAAGAAGATTAAAGATGTCATCAGAAAACGAAAAGTTTAAAAAAAGAAAAAGAAAACGAAAAGTTGTTCCTTGCTCCTGGGTAGGCAGAATCAATATTGTCAAAATGGCCATACTCCCAAAACTGTTATACAGGTTCAGTGCAATCTCAATCAAACATCAACAATATACTCGACAGATCTAGAGAAAAAACAACCCTAAAATTCACATGGAATCAGAAGAGACTCAGAATAGCAAAAGCAATTTGGGACAACAAGAGCGAGCAGGAGGCACAGCGACACCTGACTCTGTTACAGCAAATGCAAACGCTGAGACGACACCCAGGACTTGGAGGCACGGGCTGGGATCACTCCCAGAGTGTCGGGCCCTGATCCTGTGGCCTAGGGCTTATGTGGGAGAAGCAAGCAGGAGGCACAGAGGCAGGAGGGCTTGCTAACTGGGACTGGTTCTTACAGTGTGACGCATAGTGACCAGCCGCGCATCACAGGGACCAGCCATTGCTAAGATACAGAAGTCGCAGGAACTGGAACTGGAACTGTTACCTGGGAATCTTACAAACCGAAGTACACTGGCTGGTGCAGGGAGAGGGCATCTTCTACTACTTCAAACTATACTACAAAACGACAGTCATAAAAACAGCATGATATTGGAATGCAAACAACTATGTGGATCAGCGGCACAAAATCGAGAATACAGAAACTGCCCCAGATGTACTCAGCTACTTGATCTTCGACAAAGGGGCCAAAAGCATACACTGGAGGAAAGATGGCCGACGCGACAAGTGGTGCTGGGAAATCTCGGCGCCTGTGTGCAGAAGACTGCAACTAGACCCTTATGTCTTACTGCATACTAAATTAAAATAAAATTGGATCAAAGGTCTAAACCTTAAAACAGAAAGATTAAACCTACTGAAAATAAAACACATGAAACACTGGAAGACATAGATATAGGAAAAACTTTTCTAAACAGAACCTCAATTTGCACAAGAAATAATAGCAAGAATCAACAAATAGGATTATACCTGATTTCTGTAAAGCTTCTCTAAAGCTTCTATACAGAAGAGTAAAAACAATCAAGACAACCTACAGAATGGGAAATTTTTTTTGGCGGGGTGGGGGGGAGAAAAATGTTTGACAAACAAAATTTTGACAGTTGCTCAAAATTAAATTAAAGATCAAGTCCAGAAATGGATTTGAGTCCTGAGTTCAATCCCTGGTACCAAAAAATTTAAAACAAAAATCCTTAACCTCCCTGCCCATTAGAGAAATGCAAATTAAAACAATGGTAGGATATCATCTTACTCCACAAAGAAAGGCAGTCATTAAGAAATCAAACAGGGGAGACAGGGAAATGGCTCAGTGGAATAAGCACTTCCCCGGCAAGTGAGAGGCTAAATTCAATCCCCAGATCTGCCAAAAAAAAAGAAAAGAAATCAAACAGGGACCAGGGAGACAGTTCAGTAGAATAAGTGCTTGCCTGGCAAGTGTAAGGGCCTGAGTTCAATCCCTGGTTCTACCAAATTAAAAAGAAAAAGAAAGAAAGAAATCAAACAATAACAAATGCTGGTGAATGGGAATATATACTTCATTGCTGGTGGGAATGTAAACTAGTACCACCATTATGAAAACCAGTATGGAAAGTTCTTAAAAAACTGAAATTAGAAATTCCATGAGGCTCAGCCATCTCCCTGCTAGGTGTCTTCCCCAAAAAGCTTAAGGCATACTACAGCAACATATGCATACTTGCCAATGTTTACAGCAGCACAACTCATAATAACTAAATCCTTATAAATACATAAAGTATGATATATTTTTATAAAGGTCAAAAAAATAAAAGTCTGGACAAAATGGCACAAGCCTATAATCTACTAAGAGTTTGAGGCCAGCTTGAACTACATAATAAGACCCTGTCTCAAAAACAAAAGGTAACATTTTCAAAGTAAAGCTAGGAAGTTTTTTGAATTTGAGTTTAGAAAGGAGAAAGGCAGCTAGCTGAATGTGGTGGTATACATCTGTGGGGGGCGATAGAACGCTCCTGTTATATTTTCCCTTATTTGGACAAGAAGTGCTGCAGCACCAATCCCTGCTTGCCTCGACATCTTCCTGTGGTCCTGGACCTCCACTACCAATCCACAGCCAGTCCCACCCAACTGCTTCCACTATATGGCCCTGTTCACTTCCTCAATAAACGAGACTTGATCAGAAAGCCTGTCTTGTCTCCGTCTCTTGTGTCTCTTGCCCTGTCTTGTTCATCCCCGTTCC
>NW_004524660.1:2634592-2651693 GCF_000260255.1 Octodon degus
AGAGAGGAAGAAGAAGAAGAAGAAGAAGAAGAAGAAGAAGAAGAAGAAGAAGAAGAAGAAGAAGAAGAAGAAGAGGAAGGAGAGGAGGAGGAAGAGGAGGAGGAGGAAGAAGAGGAGGAGGAAGAGGAAGAGGAAGTAAGGAGTCAGGATTTGGGCCTGAGTAGCTGGAAGGAAGTGGTTGCTATTAACTGAGATGAGGAACATTCTGGAAGGCAGAGGTTTGACAGTGGCTGGGAGCTCAGGGGTTCGTTTGGACCTTTTAAGTCTGAGGTGCTCATTGAATGTGTACTTAGAGATCGTGGATGCACCCGGATGTACAAGTATGGAGTCCAGAGTTGAAGTCCAGATGAGCAGCAGGAATTTGAGAGGCATCAACATTTGGATAGTACTTAAAGCCATGATGCTGTCTGTGTTCACCAAGAGCATGACAACAGAAGAAACAGAGATCGAAGTTCCATGATTGGGGCTGGGGAGATAGCTCAGTAGAATAAGCGCTTGCCTGGCAAGCACAAGGGCTTTAAATCAATCCCTGGTTCCGCCAAAAAAAAAAAAAAAAAAAAAAAGAAGTTCAATGACTGAGCCCTGGGAATTGCCAGGTTTGCAGTTCAAGAACTGTAAAGGGTGTGAGGAAACAATCAAGGGGACAGAGGAGGAGTCACAGCGATGTAGAAAATGCCATGCCACACAACACAACACCCAGCAGTGCTGGCGTCCTGCGAGTCAAGAGAAGAGAGCCTGCACAAGGAGGTGCAGAGGTGCATGGGAGGGATCAGCACCCTGTCAAGTGGTAGTGGGAGGAGCCAGATTGGAGCTGAGAGATTAGGATTGGATGGAGTCCTGGTGAAATCACGGGGATGAACCTGGAATGTATGCAAGAGAGAAAGGAGAGAGAGTTAGAGACCATGATTATAGGCAAGATTTTCAAGGGCTTTTGCTGTAGGAGCAGCTAAATAACATGGCAACTAGAGGGAGAAGTAGTGTGTGTGTGTGTGTGTGTGTGTGTGTGTGTCTGTCTGTGTGTCTGTGTGTCTGTGTGTCTGTGTGTGTGTCTGTGTGTGTCTGTGTGCTGGGAACCAAAGCGAAGGCCTCCTTTGCGCTGGCCAAGTGTTCTACCCCTGAGGTACAGCCCCAACACTTTGTTTTTTAGGGTAAGAGAAATAATAATGCCAAAATTTGAAGGTTAGTAGGAATGGCTCAGTACACGGGGACAATGAATGTCTCCAGAGAGAGGAAGAATGAAGGGGAGAGGTAAGAAGGGATGGATCTAAGGCAGATGATTGAAGTGCAAGGGCTAGCACTAGAGATTAGCCAGGGTCGCTCTTAGAGTCCATCCCTAACTCGATGTCACACAAGACCACCTAATGACTTACAATGATGACCCTGTAAGCCTGTTAAAAGCTGATCATAAAACACTAATGAGGGCTGGGGAGATAGCCTAGTGGAATAAGCGCTTGCCTGGCAAGCGCAAGGGCCTGAGTTCAATCCCCAGTTCAAAAAAAAAAAAAAAAAAAAAAAAAAAAAAACCACTAATGAGCACATTCATTAAGCTGAGCCACATGCATAAAGAATGCATTTTGCCAAGTACTACCTGGCTTAACCCTTGAAGAATTCCATAAAAGGCAAGAACTTAATTATCCCCATTTTTCAGATGAAAAAGTGGAGGCTAAGAGGGAAATCGTGCCCAAGGTAATGTAGCTGAAACCGGAGGACTGAACTTGAACTGCTAGCACCACAGCTTACGCAGCTGTTAGCTCCAGGGCGACAGGATCCCACAGAGATGTGAGCCACAATCAGAATTTTAAATGGTCCGGTAGCTCAGGCTGACCAAGACTAAAAAGAGACAGGTAAAATTAAATATAAAATACATTTTGTTGGGTAAAGCCTAAAACATTATCATCTCACATGTAATTGGCATAAACGTTTTCAATAACTGAATAGACTATTTTAACTCTCATTTAATTAAAATGAAGTAAAATTTAAAATCTATCTGCTCAGCAGCCCCAGTCACACTTCAGGTCATGTGTGGCCGGCCGGTGGCCACAGGAGGGACAGAACACAGCTCCTGCCGCAACCTCCATGTGCTCCTCATTCTCTTTCCCAAGTTCCGCCAACGTTTTCCTCAGAGCATCTTTCACGCCTACTTATTTTTTCTCTTTAGTGCATTGAAATGACTTCAGAGTCCTCCTTAAATCTTAATAATAATAATAATAATAATAATAATACAGTTTTAATTATACTTCTACAACAGGTACATTAGTGATTACTGGCCTAAGCACTGCATGTATTAACTCACTTGCTGTTACATTATAATAATTAAGTGAATGCTATCACCAGGCTCTCTCTCTCTCTCTCTCTCTCTCTCTCTCTCTCTCTCTCTCTCTCTCTCTCTCTGAGACAGCGTCTCGCCACGCAGCGCAGGCTGGCCTTGAGCTCACTTTGTAGCCCAGGCTGGTCTTGAACTCGCAACACCCCTCCTGCCTCCGCTTCCCAGGAGCTGGGATTACAGACATGCACCACCACGCCCAGGGCTGTTCTCTTTCTTGTGAGTCACTAAGGATCCAAGCAGGATCTCACACATATTGCGCAAGCCCCCAGCACTCTACCACTGAACTAGCTCCCTGGCCTCCAAGATTCCTATTTTGAAGCTGAAGAAACACGGATGAGATTAATTTCTCAAAGTCAGTAATAGAGAGGAGGAGCTGGAGACCGAGCTCAGCCTAATTTTGCCCACAGTCCACACTCTGTACCACTGCTCTGCCTCTGTCTCACAAGTATAGACATTAAACTGATAGTTTGAATGATGTGATTATAAGTGATTTCATCATATTCTCTTTTTTTACCTATATTTCTATTGTCTGCAAATGAGGTGTGCCACTTTTATAATTTTTTGAACTTTCTAAACAAGCCTGATCACTCTCAGTCTGGTTTAGGTTTAGCACACTCTTACTTGAGTCGGGAAACAGAGTGACCTTCCCAGTGTCTTCCGAGCCCAGTAATGAATTATTCCTTTGTTACCTCTGACAGTAAACAAAAACAGTATGTCCTGCTGCTCTATGTACTTCATGACAAATGGAGAGTTTAATTTTCCTTCTTTCATCAAATATGGGACTGTTTTAAGCATCCTACCCTGATGGCTCCCAACCCCAAGACTCATTTTCAATTTATAATTTTGCAAAATCTTCTCTGAAAGCCCAGGATTGCTTTTCAGATCTAGCCACTTCACCGTGGAGTTCAAGCCCCCATCATTATGACCACAACAGAGGAGGAAAGATAAAAGCCCGGGAACCCTCTGCCGCAGCCTCCGTACCTTTCCCTGCCTGCCACTAGGACTCATTCCAGGGAAGCCAGAACCAAGAAGGGATCGCTCTGCACTCTGGAGCTGCGTTTTCTGTGCTTTTGCTAGGAACCCCTTCCACTCTCTCTCTCAAATCCCGCACCTACGGGATTTCTCTCTCTCTCTCTCTCTCTCTCTCTCTCTCTCTCTCTCTCTCTCTCTCCCTCCCTCCCTCCCTCCCTCCCTCTCTTTCTCCTCTCACATTTTGGCTGTGCCAACCATGTTTATTTTCTAGTCTTGGTCATCCACTCTGAGCAGACTATCTCAACCAGAAATCCTTTGGGGACTCTCCACTGAGCATGTACCTTCTCAACCTTATCTTCCACTGTTGTCCGCATTACTCCGCATTTCTGCCATTGGCACCATGATGTCATTTCCAGAATGGCTTCCACGGTCCACCTGTGGACCTTTGGCCCGGATCTTCCCTTTCGACAGCTTCTATCGACCATCTGTGCCCACTGAATGCTACTGACTATTTCTGAGGCCGGTTATGGCCAACTGCTCAAATAAACTTTTGTGGCTCTATTCTTAGCTACCTCTTTATTGCCACCCTTGCCCTGTTTACCCCATGTTAACCTTATGTCACCATGTATAGGTCATTGTGTACATAACTTTTTGCCTACTGACATTTCATAATAAGCACCCATGCTATGTTAAGAATACGAACCGGGCATTCTCCATGAATTATCTAATTTGATTAAATTCTTACAGCAGTCCTGTGAGATGAGTATTAGGGTATTACCCTCCCTACTACATAGATCAGAATCCGAGGCTGTCAGAAGTTAAATGACTTGCATCTTTACTAAATGAAAGAGTCATTACTCATTCAACAAATGTATTCCAATTCACGTCTATCAGATTCCCAGCTCACAACGATCCTTTTGCTTCAGCCTCCCAGGTGTTGGGATTACAGGCACGAGCCACCTCACCAGGCCTCCCAGGACTTTGAATACAGGTTAGGAAGTCCCTTTGGGGGCAATTAGCACTGGAGCCTCATGGCGAGGGGGCTCACGGTAAGGCAGTTCTCTGTTCCCCTCCCGTCTGACTTAGATACATTGTACTATACTCACCTTTGGCTCCCAATCCGAACTTAAGTCAGGATTAGCACAGGGCTAAAGAAATGATTCATGGACAAACATCATACAGGACATTTAGTTCCTCTGGTGACCCTGATTACTATAAAACTGTGACAGGTAGGTGCTTAAGCCCCTGAGCTGTCTCCCCAACCCTTGAAGACAACACTATGTATTACAACAAATACTGTGAAATTCATATTACTTTGTTAAGTGAAATTCTGTATCACTTGTAATTTTTGTTTTAATTCTAATTTGTACTCTCTCTCTCTCTCTCTCTCTCTATATATATATATATATATATATAGTAACAGAAACTGTGACAGGAACGCCAAGCCCCCCCCCCGCCACAATTCCAATAGGCCATAACTCCCAGTTCTTTGCCACTCATGCTTAGACCTCAAGCTAAACCTCTCCTTTTCTAATTAGATCGAGCGCGATGTCTCAGCTTTCACAGGTAGGCTACCACAGCACTGCTGCCATTAGGATCAGCCTTGACCTGGTAAGAGTCTTTGACCTTAACGCCTAATGTGGGTTTAGCAGAAGTTCATATGAAGATTAAGAACAGAAAAGGTCTAGTCTACACTGAACTGGTTTTTTACTATTTGAGGTTGGAAGCACCAAAACTTGTTGGATCAGTTCATATTGCCAAAGGAAGAACATCGTAATAATGAGTTTATTATGTTCCTTATTATTTTGGAGTCAAGGGTGTTCGGCTGCCACTGTTTGCTCACAGAGAGTATAAACAGAGCTCGCCGATGGCTGCAGCCAATGAGTGCGCCTCCCACACCATTTATAACTTGGCATGGGGTGTGGGTCATAGTTAAAAAACCCAAGTGAGGCAGGGGATTAAGTAATTCTATTTTGGGATTAAGATGCAATTTTTTTCAGGCCCCAAAGCAGTCCTTCCTGAAGGTGTTATTGGAATGCCCAGTCTGCAGCTAAAAACTGGCAATAATACCGGAATGCTGGTGTGATGAGGGCCACACCTTAAGTTCGCCCTTTCTGCTGGGTCCATTTGCTTAAGTAAACATTGATCATCTGAGCAGAACTAAAAAAAATTTTCATGCAAGTTAGTGATCTTAAATCGCAATATTCTTCCCTTCCTCTAAACGAAGATACAGCAACTATTGTTGAATTTCTATTACTTTGCTTAGTGAAATTTTGTATCATTTCTAATGCTGTTTTTTTCTATTACTATTTTGTATTCTTTAAAAAATAAATAAAAAAAATTAAAAAATAAACTAAGACGATATGCAGTGTTTAATGTCTTAAGTGTCTGTTCTTTTTCATAGTCGACAAAGATCGCAACAAGAACCGGTATTTGACCTGTAAGACTCTGATCTTCCACAAAGGAGTCAGCAACATGCTTCTTAGAGAGTGGACTTCTTTGGACTCATTATTTTGGTTGATTACAACTCAGGCTACCAAGGCCACCGAGCCAGAGAAACTGACAAAATCATCCTGCTCCCAACCACATTTAAAACATGTCATGAAAACTCTTGGTGGGTATATAGATAGCCAGCTAAGGTCATCATGGGAACTAATAAATGTTATCAAAAGTCCCAATGACTGGAGTCCCTTTTGTCATATTTAGGGATCTTCCAAGTCAAGCATCTTTATTCACATACAAGTCTCTACTTCTTCATACTTGGATGTGCTGTGGACAGCTTAATGAGCAGGACACCTTACTAATAATATATCTCCACGTGGGATAGTTTCCCTTGCTGACCAGTTAACACTGATGACTCATAAAGAACCTGTTAGCTTCTCAAAACCTTAGCTAAAGTTGACACTGGGTTTGCTTTTGAAGTGCTAAAGACTCTTGGGGTATTTTGAAAACTTTCACATTTCACAGATAACAGAAATTTTTATTGCTTTCTCTGATATAGTTCTTATGAATATTTTATTGTTGCTATTGGCGTGTTTACCAAAAAATCCTTAGGGCATAACCAAATATTGTTATTTCAATAACACAGAAACTACTAAATTTTTTAATTCCTAATAACTTTTTGCATCTTTCTGAAAAGAATTTTCAAAAGGTATCTTTGGTTTGAAGATATTTATTCCTTGTCATCTGAGTTATGTTGTCAACAATTTAGAAACACCTCTACAAAGACATAACATATGTTAGCAGAAGTCGGGGAATAAGGGCAGCAAAACACTCCATTAAAGAGCTCCAAGTCTGAATCAGTGTGGACCAAGGTCCTAACAGCAAACAAGCATGCTGAGGAGAGTCAAAGCTAGAAGAGCCTCTCAATCAGCCACCTACATAGTATCTGGGTGCTCAGTACCAAGGCGAAAGAGTCAGCAACAACCTGCAGCCCGCTCTACACATCTCCACCTTTGCCTTCAGACTCTGGCTTTTGAAGTCTTAATGAAAACCACAAGGATTCCTATTTGAGTCCAACTACTTTCTTTGGCCTTGCCAACTCCTTAGCCTACCACCCTTCTTCCCGCTATTTTGCCACTCAGGGCATAATCTTTTTCGACCACTTTTCAGGTAGTTTCCTCTCATCTGGAAAACAATTCTTGTCTCCCTCTTTACTCGTTCTTGACCCAGGGACCCAGGCCGCCCCTCTTTTCGGAGTTGGGACCTTTCTCGCTGAGCTCAGCAACCCCAGCTGTGAGAGTGATCTATTTTCAGGAGTCATCCAGTGGGTCAGCCTCCCCCTGAGGCCAGCATCATCCTCTTCCCTCCCCCAACACCTCACCCCAAAGAAATCCAAACTCCGTGGCCTCTGAAACTGTGTCTGGGTTCCTAAGATCTCTGCCTGGATCTAAGATGTTTCTGACCAAAGTGAGGTTGGGTTGGAGGGGTGAACCGTACCTCTTTGCAGGCGTGGAGCTCCGGTCCTGTTCCCTGGGTTACCTGGAAGGCGGTCCCAGCCCAGAACAGGAGGTACAGAAGCTCAGACGTGCGCTTCTCGGTTCGTCCCCTGCCTCCGGCAGGTTGATGGTGGCGGTGGCCGGGCTCAGCCATCGCGTCGTCCTGAGCTAACGGCAGTAGCGGCTCAGGTGCTGCGGCGGCAGCTTCTGCTGGCAGAAGGAGGAAAAAAGAGGGAGGGAGGTACACAGGGGGAGGATGCGAGGGGCCGGGCTCGCTTCAGTCACCTCCCTGCGGCGACGCCAAGGCCGCCCATCCTTCCTCCTCCCTTCGTCCTCTCCTCCTATCCACGTAGTCTTGACAACCGCATCCTCTTCCGTGCGGCGCGGGGACCGCGCGCGCCTCCGCGGCTCACCTGCCGGTTGCTATGGCAACCGCAGCCGCGCGGTGCAGGCCGCGCGCGCCCGGGGACGCAACCGGCGCAACCGGCGCAACCGGCGGGCGCGGGGCAGACGCCAAGCGCGCGGGAGCAGCGTCCTCCCGCAGAACCGCCCGCGACAGAGTCACGTTTTCTATTCCCTTCCGGGCCAGAGGCTGTTTCTAAGCACCTCTGAATTAGCCGACACGGCGTGATCGCCGACGACAGGGAAAGGGCCCGCGTGCCCTCCAGCCGCCGGCCGAAGCGCCGCCCAGGACGCGCACCCTGCCGGAGCCGCTTCTGACAGTGCTTCCCGCTCGCCACGTCCGTGTTCACAGCCGCTCTGCGGCAGCCCCGAGGCTTGCACGGTTAAGCCGGGCTCATGAAGGAGCGTGGGCATCGCCCGGCGACTTTCCAGGCTCGCACGGGCGCCCCGTCTCTCGGCCCCGCCGTTCTACCCCTGCGCTCCCCGCGCGGGGAACTGAACCCAAGGCTTGCGCGCTCCACCGCCTTGAGCTACACCCCCAGGCCTCTCCTTGCTTTCAAAATAGAAAAACATTTTGTGAGGCACAAGAGAGAAATTTCTGGGTCATCTTATAGGACTTTTTCTTCTACTGATGTCTTTTGCAAAAATCCTTTTTTTCTTCTACTGAAGTCTTTTGCAAAAATCTTTGAGAAGAGGGTGCCTTCCAACCAAGATTCTGGAGGGCAAGTCCTGGTCTGCTCGGCCCGCTGCGCCGCGCCTTCCCTCTGCATTCGGGGCCGCTTCCTGCTGCCCGGCTCTCGGAGCTGAACCGCCAGGTGGCGCCTCCCGCCAAGGCAATTCATCTCTGGCACGGCGAGCCAAGCGGTTGCCTGGCAACCGAAACTGGGCTTTCCAAACAATCTGGACTGGGAATCCTAGCGGGCACTGTCGTGGTGGGGCTGCGCTAGCTTCCCATCCCAAAGAGAGACTCTTGCCCGGCCTCTAAGTATGCCTCCCACCCGGGACCCGTTCCAGCACCCTGCGTTAGATAACGACGACTCCTATTTGGGAAAACCGCGGGCTTCCAAGGTACTATGGTTGTCGCTGTGACGGGCAGAAATGGTAACAAAGACCTCTGGTAAAGTTACTGAGTGGGTACCGGAGGAGTCTGCCTTCCATCCTCATGTTCAGGTTTCTTAGTGTTTTCTGTTTGTAGTTGCTTTGCTTATTTTTAGTTCTGGCGATTGAACACAAGTGTCGTGCATGCTAAGCAAGCGCTGTGCCAAAGAACTACACTCCTAGCGCCCCCTCCCCCTTTTTCTTTTTCTTTTCTTTTCTTTCTTTCTTTCTTTTTTTAGGAACCGGGGATTAAACTCAGGCCCTTGCGCTTGCCAGGGAAGCGCTTATTCCACTGAGCCATCTCCTCAGCCCCTCACTTTTTAAAAATGTTTTTTATTTATTTATTTATTTATTTATTTATTTAGATTGGACCAAAGGCTTCCTAAATAATCTACATCCCCAACCCTGAAGTTTTTATTTTGAGACAAGGTTTTGATAAATTGACTCGAATGTGTGATCCTCCTGCCTCAGCCTCCCTGGTAGTTGGGATTATAGACATGTACTATTGTCCTCGGCTCAGAATGCTTTCGAGCAGAGGACAGAGGGAAGGAGAACTCTACATGGACAAAGGGCCATCGCAGCCCACAGCAGTGGTTAGTGTACGCGATGGGGGCAGCGTCCACCTAGCCACCCTCTTCTGTTTGGAAAGTGTTCTCCAAAGATATATATGGAGTAAGTGAAATCCTCTGAGAAGCCAGGTTATAGTTTATCCTTCCGTCTTCTGGTTAACGTGTGTGTGTGTGTGTGTGTGTGTGTGTGTAGTCAGTGATCTAGGAATTTAATCTTTTTTCCTGGTGGAAGGACCTGGGATATTAAAGTGGTGCAAAATAAAGGGAATTAAAATTAAGCTTAATGACAATGTCAAAGAGCTTCCTCTTCTGCAGTATTTATTTACCACATGTCAGGCACTGTGCTTCACGCTGACGGCATGGAGATGCACTAGCCAGAGCTCCTGCCTTCGGGGAGTGCCAGGAGAAAAAATGGATCAGCAAAAGCAGCAGTAACCATGCTGGCACAGTGGCACGTGCCTCGTGACAGTTCCGTGTGAGCGGTGGTGAGAACCAAGAAGCCAAAGGAAGGCTTCCCCAAGCAGATGAGTGCTGACCCCCAAATGAGGCAGGCAGCTGCTCAGGTGGGCTGAGTCACAAGGAGGGAACGGGAACCAAGCACTCAAGGACATGGAAGCTGCAGGTCCACATGCACGGACACGAAAGCTGAAGTCGAGGCACGACGTGGAGGCACTTGAGTGACCGCAGCTGGAAAGTGACTCTAGTGGCTAAGTGTGCTGTGGGCTAGGATTTCATCCTGGAGGGACCGGGATCCTGGTGGCAGTTAAAGCACTCAAGAGTGAGACAGTTAGATGGATGTTGCAGAAAGCACATGAGCTGTGTGATAGAACACACCTGTAACCCCAGCTCTCTAGGAGGCCGAGACAGGAAGGTAGTAAATTCAAACCCCACCTGGGGAATTTACCAAGACCTTGAGTGCCCAGCCCCCAAAAAAATCAGTAATGGCTGGGGATACAGCTAAGTGAGATCTTGGGTTCAAGCCCCAGTATTGGGAGGGAAGGCCACATATGACAGAATTGAATAGGCGAGAGGCACAGTGACACCATACCTGCAGTAGTGACACAGGGTGGCAGTTAAGGTGCATACTGAGAAAGATGCAAAGAGTAGGAGTGGTGGGACCTGGTTGCTGACTGTATATAGGCCCAAGAGGTAGGACAAGTCTAAGATAACGCCCGGGGGCTTGCTGCCATTCACTCAATGTGATGTCACAAGGAAGGGATTTGGGGGAGAAAAGTGTTGAGATGGATTAGGTATGTCTTATGGTGTCTGTGGACCATTGAGATGGAGATGAGTTGTAGGCAGTCAGACTGAAAGTTCTGGTGAAGAAGTGTCTAGGATTCACTGAGCCCATATTGCAGTTACAGGAGAGAATCAGCTTCTCCAGTGCATAGAAGACAAGCAGAAACCAGACCTTGGAGAATCCCACTGTGTAAGGGACAGAGAGAAGGAACCCGAGACATATGAGCCAGGGGCCACAAGGCCACCCAGAGGCTGGAGCTCAGGCAGAGAATGCACTTAGGGAACTGTCTAAGTGTCACAACTGCCCGTGATCACACACGATTAGGCCTGGAAAGGGTTCTTGTCACCAGCAAGAGTGTCAGGCACAGGCCAGACTGCATGGGGCTGAAGGGGATGGGAGCAGAGATGAAGCACAAAGTAGAGACAGCAAGTACTGCCTCTCAAAGTCTGTTTCAGTAGGGAAGTGGACTCGGGGGTGGAGACCACAGTAGAGCAATGGGAGATGAGCTGGGGTCAGAAAAGGGGGCGCGCAGAAGGGCGCAGGCCCAGGCGTGGGGAAGGCCCAGGTCCAGGGCAGGAGGCGACTGTGGAGTAGGAAGGGCAACCTCTCCTGCGGTGGGAGGGAAGCAGTGTACAGACGGCCCTGAACCGGCTCACCTTTCTCTGTGAAAGACAATCTCATCCTCAAGCTGACAGCAGGGGGACAGCCCTGGGAGCTGGCTGCAGAGAATGGAAGAGCTCGCCAGACCTGCGGCAAGGCTCACACCGTCTCACCGGTCCACTCTCCGCGGGGGCAGAGCGCGGCACATTACTGCTCCACTAAGGTTTACTGAGGGGAGGCCCAGAGCTCTTGGCCACATGGAGAGGAAGGAGGGTTACAATGCCGAAAAGGCTGCACGAGAAGCTAATGGTGGTGGCTGTCCTCGCTGGATTTTTCTTTTTGGTGCCAAGAATCAAACCTTGAACTTGCCAGGTAGTTGCTTGTGCCGCTGAGCTATATCCCCAGCCCCTCACTGGAATATGATCAGTGATTCAAACAAGATGTTTTTTACTATCATGTGTTAGGTCACTGTGCTAGGTACCCAGAATACTGTGGTAGAAAACATGGAGACTTGATTTGTAATGAAGGAATCAATGTGTGCTTTCACATTCCTGCTTGCAGGAAGAATTGCTTTTTTTTTTTTTTTTTTTGGTACCAGGAATCAAACTCGGGACCTTGTGCTTGCCAGGCAGGCACTTATGCCAGTGAGCCATCTCTCTGGCCCCACAACTGCGTAATGAACTTTCTCTGACATTCCTTCAGTCAACAACTGGCCCTTCCTTGCCTGCCAAAGCCCTTTTCCTACCCCCGTAGACCCGGTCCGCTTCTTGGGGACCCTCTTCACTCCCTTTAGGACACTTGGCAGGCCTCCTGCAGCTCTTCCCTCTGGGCCGGGCTCCTCCTGGGGCACTGGCTACTACTACAAGCTCTGGATCTGTCATGCATCTTAGCTCTCCACCCCCCACCCTCAGGAGGCCAACCTGTAGCCCTCCTCACCTACTCCCACCCAGGACTTATGCCCGCCCTGCTCCTCGAGTTTTCCTGGCTCATCTGTCAGTTCTAAGTTAAGATGATGTCACTGCCCTACCGCCTCAGCCAGGTCCCGGATGTAGTTTCTCTTCTGCAGAAATCGCCGTTCAAGAACCCCACTCACCTCGACCAGCAACAGGACCCCTGGAGCCGGCTCAGCTCAACTCCTACAGCCACCTCCATGCGGCGGGAGGCTTATTTTTCTGATCCCAAGGTACTCAGGGTTGAGAAACCATTTCTTTGTACATCCACTTAGGACTCATCAATATCTTTCTTGAAAGGATTGCTGGGCCATCTTTCCTTTTGTTCCTGATGCAAGATCTTACCAAATCCAAAACCAATTAATCAAATTATAAGGCTTAGCTTTTGCTCCAGGAGGTTACTGGAGCAAATATCTCATTTTTATTAAAACAAGAACTAAAAACAAAACAAAAAACCACAGCACTGTAACCATGAGTGAGGTGGTGCCGACTATTATCCCCACGTTGGGGGTAATGTCTGTGTGTCTCCAGTATGAGCTCACACCCTGTAGACATCGCAATGGGAGCGAGTCTGTATTGACGAGAGGTAAAACTCATTACATACAGCAGTTCAGTGTGGAGGACTTAGCCGATTTCAGGCCCAAATAAGATTTCACTAATTTCTGGGGAATAGTAAAGCCCAAGAGAACCCAAGAGACGGTCGAGTTAACCCTGAAGGACTGATGTGCCTCTGCAGATACCAAAGGATGACCTCGATTTCCGCCTAACAGCCTTGTATGACCACCACAGTGGGGCCTTCAAGAACAAAAGTGAGATACTGTTACACCAGGAGACCATCCGGGATTCTCACGAGTAAGTGTAGATGTAGCCTCTTCACCCAAAGGAAGCTGCCGTCCATAGATAAAATGTCACCTGGAAATAAGTCATTTGTATAAAATTTTGTATTATTCTTATGTTTATTTGGTGCATGATCTTGCTATGCAGCTTGGACTTGCAGCGCTTCTCCTGTCTCCACCTCCCCAGCATTGGGATTACGGGCATGCGCCACCATGGCATGTGGTACCAGGGACTGAACCCAGGTCCTTGCGCTTGCCAGGCAGGTGCTTAGACCACTGAGCTACCTCCCTGGGCCCTGTATTTTTCTATCAGTAATGTAAATTCTGTATTTTTAGAAGAGGAATCCTCCAAGATTGTGGGCCAAGTGTGGTAGCATATGCTGTAATCAGGAGGCTGAGGCAAAATTGCTGTGAATTCAAGGCCAGTCAGGAGGAGCGAGTACAAGGCCAGGCTGACTATACAGCAAGACCCAGTCTTGACCCCACAAAAAAAGAAAGAAGGAAGGAAGCAAGAAAGCCTACAAGATTATGCTCATCTGTACCAAAACCAACCAACCAACCAAACTTTGGTTAACTCCAAAGTCTTAAAATGGACTTAGGGTGCTTTACTTCTGAACTCTCACAAAATTTTCCTTCCCTTCTCCTTACTCTCCGCAGTGCTGGGGACTGAACCCAGGGTCCTTGCAGTGAGCTACATCAGCAGCCCCCACCTTTTTTTAAATATCATTTTTCTTTTTTTCCATAATTTTGAGAAACAAATAGCAATGAGACAGTTTCAAATCAAATTGGAAAGTTTCAATCATTTTTCATTTTAAGACAGGGTCTCAGCTGCTAAGTTAACTGCCCAGGGTGGTCTCAAACTTTTGCTCCTGGGCTGGGGAGATAGCTCAGTAGAATAAGCACTTGCCTGACAAACTCAAGGTCCTGAGTTCAATCCCCAGTACTGCAAAAAAATAAACTTTTGCTCCTCCTGCCTCAGCTGCTTTATGATTGGTTTCACTCTTTCTTCCTCATCATCTAGAATCAAGATTCAGTTCCCTGGAGGCTGTGTACCCCTCCTTCCTTCACCCCCCACCACGTCCCTGGCTAGCATCAGACAGTGGATCAACCCTACGAAGGACTCCATCCACAGCATCCAGGGAGCCATCGGTGAGGGGGAGAGGGCCCAGGGGGATGGGCGGGGTGGGGCGACAGCCTCCGAAAGGACTCAGGAATCTGGGACTTGCACCAACGCACTCCTGACCTTTGCAGACAGAGCTAGGAAATTCATTCAGGTTTTGGAGCCTCTGGACCTTAGGTGTAGGTGACAAACACCTCCAGCAGGGCAAAGGGCCAAAACCTGGAAGGGGAACCCATAACTACTGTGCATCAGTCCTTTGGACACCAGCTTCCCCAGCTACTACTCGAACCTTCTTCATAGGACTCATACATGTACGGGTGACTCTGGGTTCCAGGAAAGGGAGAGGATCTGAAATTCACAGCTCACCCCCTCTTCTGTTTTCTCCACAGTGTCCCCTCACACTGCAGCCACCAATGGAGGTTATTCCCGAAAGAATGACGGCGGCTTCTTCTCCACCTAGGGGTGCTGGCCTCCTAATCACAGTACAACACCCTGCTGCCTACCTCTATTAAACGGGTGTATGCAAGAGTGTGCGTGAAGTCTCGGTTACCCATGACAAGTTACTTCTTGACTGCTCTTGGCATGAGAGGGAAACTTCCCACCTGCTAGAAACCAGTCCTGTGGGTCTATTTGCACTTGAAAATTCACCTTGCTGAAGACATAAGGATATAGGACAGAACATCACAGTCTGTGGCAGGACACAACATTCACACTTTGTAAACTGAAATTACTCCAACTGCACAGAGACTCCACTTACAAACCTTTGTCAGAAACCAGGTTAAGTGATGGAAACAGGTAATGGATGTAGCCCATTGTCCCAATGCACGGACTGGTGAACACGGCAGCAGCAGCTCCCGGTAGCAGCAACATTTATGCGAGGCCACACCACAGGTTTCAGGCTTCCTGGGCGTAGTCAGCTGCTGGACGCTTCACTGAGGGCCCCAGCCGCCTGCCCTCCCATCCCGCCATCACCATGCGGTCTCTAACACTGCTGCTGTCCCCCTGCCTGGAAGACAGCTCCCTTTTCTGTATCAGTCTATGCTGTAACATAAGTCTCGATTCCTACAAACACTGTTCAAGTATCTGGTGCTTGGGTTCGAAGGCACCTAAAAATCGATGCACTACTGTAGTTTCTATAATTACCAGTAAGTCACAGGAATCTGTTGTATCACTGAAAAAGATTGGACAAGAAAATGGCCAGTGATGCCAGGCGTGGAGGCACATATCTGTAATCCCAGCACTCAGGAGGCTGAGGCAGGAGAGTGGCTGTGAGTTCAAAGACAGCCTGGACTACTAGACAAGACTGTCTCAAAAAAAAAAAAAAAAAAAAAAAAAAGCGCAATGAAATTTTAAAATACGTAATAATCCCATCTCTGGGAGCCTGGGATATAGCTCAGCTCCACAGCTTATGTCTGACAAGTGTGAGGTCATGAGTTTGGCTCCCGGTACAGAAAAAAAATTCTCTGATTTTGACAATGTGTATATTATCTCCGAATGCCTGCAGGGCAGGTTTGGCTGGCTTGGGTTGTGGAGATTGAACCACAGCAACCTGAGCCTGACTGCTTTGTTGAAGCAGCCACTTAAAGAACTGAGCTAAGGGGCCGGCCCCCCTATATTATCAAATAATTCAGATTTAAAGGCCTTCTCGATACTGAAATTTAAGGTCCTTATGCCAAACTGGTACAGTCCCTGCCCACTGGGACCCAGTAATCCATTGAGTTACCTGCTGGTGACAGGAAGTTTTAGTTCTCATTATTTAAACCACTCTATGAAGGTGGCAGAGAGGCTGCTCACTAGACGTCATCTCCAGAACCCTTACTAGCCCGATGAGGTGGTACACATCTGCCATTCCTGCATTCTGGGAGGCGGAAGAGGATGCCCGTTCAAGCCCAGCCAGGCCAAGTAACTCCTTCAACAAAAGCCTTGGAGACAGCCCGCTGTGAAGCCTGGGGCTCATTCCCAAAGAAAACTGAAGAACAAACCCCTGCTGAGGGGGTGGCTTAGCGCTAGGGTGCTTGCTGAGCATGCCAGGGCTCTTGGTTCAATCCCTAGGCCCCCAAATAATAGCGATTTATTACTATACACACTGAATTGAGGCAGGAGAATCACAGAGTTCTATACCAGCATGGGCTACGTAGTGTGTTCAAGGTCAGCCTGACTACATAACGAGGCCCTGTCTCAAAAAAAAAAAAAAAAAAGGAAGAAAGGGAAAGAGGAAGAGAGGAAGGGAGGGAGGAGGGAAAGGGGGAAAGAAAAAGAGGAAAAAAGGAAAGAAAAAAGATTTAAATTATTCCAGAAAACTGAAGAGAGTGCTACACTCATTTTACCAGGCCAGCACTGCCTGGACACTACAACCAGACAAGGGACACAACTACAGGTCAATATCCTTGATCAGTGTAGATGCAGAAACACTCAACATGCTGGGCATGGTGGCAGTCACCCCTGTAATATCTGTATTTACCACGCAGAGGCAAGAGGACTGCTTCAAGTTCAAGGCCAATCTGGACTACATAGTGAGAATGTAGCTAAAAAAAAAAATCTGTGTGCTGGCTCACTCCTATGATCCCAGCTCTGGGGGAGGCTGAGGCAGGATCACAAGTTCAAGCCCAGCCTGGAGAACTTTAAAAATTAAGAAAGAGGCTAAGGGTGTAGCTCGGCAAAGGTGCCAGGTTCAATTTGGTGAATTATAACAAAACCCTCAATGAAATAGGTATTAGCAAACTAATCCAATAGCACATTGAAAGGATGATGCACTGTGATCTGGGGGATTAATTTCAAGGATGCAAAGATGACATGTGCAAACACATGACACACCGTGTGCAGATACAAGATGGCATGCTGGGGATACAGTTCAGCGGCACAGTGATTTGCCTGGCACGCGGGAAGTCCTGAGTCTGATTTCTGGTACAACCCCCCACACACACACACATGAATAGATATTCATATGAGTATCTATTCATATGTGTAGAGAGCCTATACCGCGAATCGCGGCATCAGAACAAAATCCCTAGAGACCACTGGGTGAGGCCTGCTGCAACCCTCGGAGCCTG
>NW_004524660.1:2660063-2682705 GCF_000260255.1 Octodon degus
TGGGGAAAAGGGAACCCTTCTCCACTGTTGGTGGGAGTGTAGACTGGTGCAACCATTATGGAAATCAGTGTGGAGACTCCTTAAAAAACTAGGACTGAAAATCCCATTCAAGCCTGCTATTCCCCTACTGGGAATTTTCCTGGAGGAACTGAAAGTGTCATATCATAGTGATATATGCATACCTATGTTTATAGCAGCACAATTTGTGATAGCCAGATCTTGGAAACAACCAAGATGCCCGTCACATGTGGAATGGATGAAAAAGATGTGGTATTTTTATACAATGGAGCATTACTCAGCTATAAAGAATGATTACACAAAGCCTTCATATTGAAGTGGATGCCACTTGAAGACATAAGTGAAATAAACCAGACCCACGTGTGTAAATATTGTATTATCTCCCTAGTATAAGAACTCAAAAGAAGAACTACAAATAGGGATAACACAATTTAAAAGGAAAGCGAGAACTTGAGGACTGGACAATAAGGAGTGGGCAAGGAGAATCGCTGGGAAACACGACAGGGGCAAAGCCATGCATTTGTATGCACAAGATGGGTTAGGCAGTGATCCTGAGAAACATCAGCAAGTTTTTGAAACTAGCAGTTAACTGGCAGGATTCTCACCCTGACTATATATCGGATACCTGTGAACCAAGCAGCTGCACTGAAGATAGCAATGTGCAATAGAAGGATCACCCTTGGAATGCCCGTCATTCTGGTTTTCTAAATACATACTCCTTGTCATGACATACCAGTTATTACCATACTGTCTCTCAAGTAAAAGTTTTTCTTTCTTTCCTTAAAAAAAGGGTAATGAAAAAAAGACACAAGAAAAAGAAAAAAAAAATGTCACAAGTCTGTCCTACAATTCTGTATATGGTTAGATTTCTAAATTTCTTCATAGAAATATGTAAATGCTTACTCATAGTTTTTTAAAATTATTTTTCCTGCATATTCTGTAAGGACTTACAGTTCAACATATCAATACTTGATGGAAAATACCTGCTCCATGATATGCCTAAGATGTCTGACATTTAGACAGGTTGGGTAAACTGAACTGCATATATTGCAGGTTAATAATAAGATTCTCTTCTGGAGGGTTAACAACCTAAGTTAGCAGATCAAAAATTGGAGAAAAAAGGCTGCAAGATCAGCCAACATTTTGGCCCTAGACTTTCAAGGTCAGTGAAAACTCAGGACATAGGAGAACCTGTACTGTAACATCATGTAACTCAGCTGTGCCCCAAATTTTCTGATCAAGGAGATTATGGAACCACAGAGGAATGTGATCGATGATGTACAGTGTGCCTGGGGAGAGTCACCTGGAGAGAAAACATTCTCTCAGGCTTTCATAGAGCAAATTGGTCAAGCAATGACCGTGACTCATCCACATGGCTGACACTGACAAAGGATCTACAAAGTGCAGTACAGGGTTACAGGATAAATCCTGAGGGGACTTGACTGACCTTGTCAGATACAAAGGTTACATTTCTTGTTATACAGGTCTTGCTTTGTCTTGGTCTTAACCATCCAGCAAAAAAGGATAAAAACAAGGTATATAAAGTAAAGCCACATTAATATGCTGAGCTGTAAAAGGCTCAAGTCAATAACTTCTGAGGATAACCCACTACTATTGTGAACTGCTGGACTGTGTTGGATTATTTTGCTGAATTCAAGCACCTATAGTATCTAGATGCCAATAGAATACCCACCTTTGACAGGACTAAACAAAAAAAAGGGGGATATAAAGGAAAGAACATTTTGTATTTGTATATACAAAATAATTAGGATAGATATACAGCTACTTTCGCTTAATTCAATGAAAGAGGTATACTAATAGTGTTTGGATAGGATATTGTCTGCTTCTTGTACCATGGATAGCCACTAAGAAGATAACAATGTATAATGTATTGATTATTGAAACTGTCCTACTAATAAAAAAAAATTAAAAATAGATGTATTTTGGAAAAAAAAAACAAACCAAGATACAAAATGTTCCCCAAAAGGCTCACTGTGGTGAAGGGCTGGTTGTCAGCCAATGGGCCTCTGAAGATAGCTGGGTGAATCCATAGCTCAGAGCTCACTAGGAAATGGGCCCGAATGGGATGAGGCGGGTCACTGGGAAATGGCATGGCTTTGAAAGGATGTTTGTCCCTGGCCCCTTCCTTTCTCCCTGGCTGTCGCTGTCTCTGATTCTGGTCCTCACAAAGTAACCAGCTTTGCACCACCATGTTTGGCCTCCCTTCAGGGCTAAAAGCAAGAGAGCCAGCTGATCATGAATGGAGACCCTGAAGCCATGAGCAGAAATAAACCTGCCTTTAAGTTGCTCTGTGCCAGTACTGGGGACTGAACCCAGGGCCTTTGCTGAGCTTCACCACCACCTTTTTTCTTTTTAAACAGGGTCTTGTTAAATTGTCTGGGCTGAGCTCAAACTTGCAATCCTTCCACCTCAGCCTCCAGTGTTGGGATTACAGCCCCACAGCATCATCCCCAATTCCCTTAAAAAACAATAAAAACCATATGATCATCTGAATAGATGCAGAAAAATTTTTTTATAAAATTCAACATCCCTTCATAATGAACTCTGGATAAATCTGGATAAAGCTATTCACATGTGAAAGGAGCATCCCTTGACATAATGAAGGCCACATACAGTAAGCCAGTGAATAGCACAGTGAGCGGGGAAAAGCTGAATGCTCTCCCTTTAAGATCTACAAGGCAACACACACAAAAAAAAAGATCTCCAAGGCAGGGACCCCTCTCACCACTGCTGGTCCACGCAGCACTGGAGGGCCCCGTCACAGCATGCGGAGGAAATGAAGGGCACCCAACTGGGAAAAACGGCACTGGGCGAAGAGTGGTCCTACACGTGGAAGACCTCAAAGACTACTAAAACAAGAGCTGAATAAACAAGTTTGCTAAGGTTGCAGGATAATCAACATATAAAACTGTAACTGTTTGTATATGCCAAAGGCAAATTAGCTGACGTGAGAAAGAATAGGGATGTAGCTCAGTGTGAAGGCCCCGTGCCTCAGAGCAGACGGACAAGCATTTGAAAAATGAACCTAAAAAGCACAGGAAATAAAGCAAAGACAGACCAGTGAATGGCATTAAAACAAACTTCTGCATGAGGAAGGAAAAAATAAGGAGACAAGCTACAGAATGGGAGAAAACACTTGCAGACTGTCTGATAAGGGCTTAATATCCAGAATAAAGGCGGGGCATGATGGCGCATGCCTGTGACCTTCGCACTCTGAAGGCTGAGGCAGGAGTGCTGAGAGATCCAGGCCAGCTGGAGTTACATAGAGAGCTCAGGACCAGGCTGAACTGCACATTGAGACCCCGCTTCAAAAACACAAGGGGCTGGTGAGATAGCACCTGCCTGGCGAGCACAAGGTCCTGAATTTAATCCCTGGTACCAAAAAAAAAAAAAAAAAAAAAAGGTATTTAAATTCAGAATAAAGAACTCAACAGCATTAAAATAAAAACCTGGTCAAGGGCCAGGGAGATGATTCAGTGGAATAAGTGCTTCCCTGGCAAGCCCAAGGGCCTGAGTTCAATCCCCAGTTCTTCCAAACAAAACAAAACAAAAAACAAAAAACCCTGATCAAACAATGGGCAACTGACCTAAACACTTCTCAAAAGCAATAAGTTCAAGAAGCATATGAAAGGATACTCAACATCACTGATCAGTAGGAAAATGTCAATTGAAACCACAGTAAGGAGGGCCGGGGAGCTACCTCAGTAGAGTAAGAGCTTGCCTGGCAAGCACAGGGTCCTGAGTTCAATCCCTGGTCCCGCAAAGAAAAAGCCACAGTGAGGGCCAGGGAGACAGCTCAGCAGCTTAAGTATCTGCCTGGCAAGCACAAGGTCCTGAGTTCAATCCCCCATGTGACCATTACAGAAAATAATATGGAGGCATCTCAAAAAATCAAACAGAAGTACCATGTGACCCAGCAAGGCCACTACTACGTGTATATATCCAAACAAAATGAAATCAGTATGTGAGATACCTACAATCTCATATTCTTTGCTGCACTATTTACAATAGCCAAAAAATGTAATCAACTTTAAATGTCCATGAACATATGAGTGGATAAAGAAAATGTGGTTTAGCCGGGCGCGGTGGCGCGCGCCTGTAGTCCCAGCTACTCGGGAGGCTGAGGTGGGAGGATCGCTTGAGTCCAGGAGTTCTGGGCTGCAGTGTGCTATGCCGATCGGGTGTCCGCACTAAGTTTGGCATCAATATGGTGACCTCCCGGGAGCGGGGGACCACCAGGTTGCCTAAGGAGGGGTGAACCGGCCCAGGTCGGAAGAAAATGTGGTTTAAACTGCATGTGGTGGTGCATACCTGGGACCTACAATGCTGGGAACCTGAGGCAGGTGGATGGACAATTTGATGAGACTTTCTCATTTGTGTATTTGGTACAGGGTCTCACTACAAAGATTGGACTCATGGTGATCTGTGTTAAGACCGCCCAATGCTGGGATTGCAGGTATGCACCACACCTGCACTGTGTGGTCAGCTTAGTGTGCCCTGGAGGTGGGCTGCTGTGGCATGTGAGAGCGGGTGTCGAACCCTAGTCTCTGTGCTTGCCAAAGCAGGCACTTAGTCCACTAAGCTATCTCGCCAGCCTGAGAGGCTGTCTTTTTGTTTGTAGCCTGCTCAGCCAGCCCTGTGGGTGGGGCTGGTACAGCATGTGATGCCTGGGACCAAACGGTGGTCCCTGAGCTTGCCAAAGCTTGCCTAAGCAGGCACTTTAGTCCGCTGAGGTATCTCACAGTCCTTGATGAGACTCTTATCTCACAATTTAAAAAGGACGCAGCCTCGTGTGGTGGCACCAGTCTGTGATCCCTTCACTAGAGAAGCTGAGGCAAGAGGATACAGTGACTTTAAGGGCAGCAGCCTAGACTACATGGTGAGTCCAAGGGCACCAGCTTGGACTACATTGCCAGACCTATCTTAACAAAAAACGACAGGAAAAGGGGGATGTAGCTCAGTGGGCACACACACCAAAGTTTGCTGTCTCCAGGGGTGGGGCAGTTTCTTACACCACCAGCATATACTATTCAGCAACACCAAGGGTGAGATCCTGTCATTTGTGACACAGTTCATACTGCGTCATTACGTGAAATAAACCAGGCACAGAAGAGAAATACACAGGGTGGCACTCACACGTGAAATCTAAAGACATTGCTCTTGGTTCCTGGGGCGGGGGTTATGAACATGGAGGGTCAACTGCTTCCAGGTTGTGGCCATACTGGAAGTTATGTTGTCCTGCTGCACAACAGCGTGACAGACATTGTAATGTACTGCACATTTCAAAAAAGCTAAAGGGATAGTAAATGTCTGCACCGAACAAAAAGAGGTATGCTTATCCTGGTAAAAACATTACAGTGTATACATCCACGGAGGTGGGGAACCTAACATCACACCATACAAATGCGTACTACCGGAGGGATTTAAAAAACTTTTACTCCAGGTTTTACAAAATTTTTTAGCTGAAGTTCATGAAGTGTAAACTTAATAGAAGCAAATCCTGTCTAATGTCATATTATCCTTGGCTCTCTGCTGGAAAAGTACAATCAAGTCTGAAATAATTTTTATTGTACCCTTTAGCATTATAGATGTAGAACAGTGCCATATCATACCTCTGTGAATGTAAACTACCTTGTACCTGCTTTATGATATGTAGTAGTGACTGTGTTTGATCAAAGCTGTTTTCAATGATGCTACTTTAAAATGTCTTCGTTCCGGATGATGATCAAGACGCTAATAAAAAAAAATAAAAAAAAAAATAAAAAAAAAAAAGGTGCCAGGTACAAGAGTAAAAAAAAAAAAAAAAAAACCCACAAAACTTTAAGTGCCAAAAGAACGCAGGCCCGCCCTTGCACTCCCTGGTCATCGCATCTATTCCCCTTGCGCGAGTCCCAGGGGGTCCACTTTCCTAAGCTCTGCGGCTGCGAGGGCGCGCGCGTGCGCACTCACCCTTCCCTCTGCAGCACAGCGCGGCCCGCCGCCAAGCCAGCGTCAGAGCCACAGTCATCGCGACAAGCTCCCCCTAAAGAAACGGCTCACACTGCAACGTGGCCTGTCACCTTGCAGCTCCAGCCCCGCGAGCCGGGCCACGCTTCGCTCACCCGCAACCTCCGCGCGCCGCGCCCCAGTTAACGAGCTCGCCCTGCCGAGGCCGCGCTCAGATCAGAATCGCCTCGATAATCAGCGGCGCGGGACAGGCCCGGCCTCGTCTATCTGATCAATTCATCACCTCTGAGCACCGCGCCCGCAGGACTAGCTCAGGGCCCTCGGGAACCACGGCGCCGCCGCCGCCCACGCGGCCTCGCTGCACAGCGCCCGACAGCCGGGCTTCGCAGGAGGAGAGCTTTTCATTTCGGGGCGGCCCGGCGGGGCTAGGGTCACGACCCGATCAAATAAGATCAAGGTGTAGACGAGGGGAGGGGCCGGGGGAATCACTCGCTCGCCTCGCACGCTCGCTCTCACGCGTCCATTCACACTCTCGGCCCGCACCACACTATACCCCCAAGCCGCGCTCCCTCCCGTGAAGCAGCGGAAGTCCGCGGCCTCTTTTAACACCTCTGCCCTGCCGCGGAGGATTCTGGGAAGAACCACAGAACACCAGCGGCGAACCCAGCACACCCCAGTCGCAGGAGTGCGCCTCACTGCCCCCTCGTGGCCCGGAGGCCCCAGAGAAACGAGAGCTTGATACACTCCTTGCTGAACCGGGTTTGATCTTTGTCTCAATTTACATAAAATTGGGACAGGGAGATAGCTCCGCGGAATAAGCACCTGCCTCACAAGAGCAAGAACGCAGGTTTGACCTCGTGTACTGTATGCTGTCTGTGCTGGCCCCAAAAGTGAGCATGTGTGGCACATACTGGTAATTCCATCGGGTCTGATCCGCATAGCGAGTCCCTCTACCAAATAAAGATTTTTTTAAAAATAAAATTAACATATTCATAGCTACTTACTTTTATTTGCATTATTTTAGAGTGGGCAGATGTGTATACTTGCACATGCCAATAATCCCCGTTGTTGGGAGGCTGAGGCAGGAGGATGGTGAGTTCAGGGCCACCCAGGGTCAGCAAAAGACCCAAGATGAGGGCCGGGAAGGTGGCTCAGTAGAATAAGCGCTTCCCTGGCAAGTGCAAGGGTCTGAGTTCAATCCCCAGTTCTGCCAAAAAAAAAAAAAAAAAAGACCCAAGATGGGTAAAGGCAAGAAAGGATACCCCTAACCTCAAAGAGCCCTCTGCCTAGAACTTGAATGCTGTGACATTCATACTACTGACTCTTCATTTACACACATATCTACTAAAACATATCTGGCTTTCAAACTCGGTATGTGAAAACTAGTAGCAATTATGTAAGTAGAATTAGTGCCTCTCACAGGAGTGAACTTTAACATTTCAACTTTTTCCTTTTTCAATGAAATACGTATGTAAGGGGAGGATTAAAGCAAAAGAATTTGGAGATCAGTACATGATTTGAGGTGGTAACCCACACCTGTAATTCCAGCTGGGGGTGGAGGGAGGTGAAGCAAAAAGATCACAAATTTGAGAGCAGCCAGGCAATTTAGAGTGCAAACTAAAGTGTTTTTTTTTGTTTTTTCCTTTGGTACTGGAAATCACTCACAACCTCACGCATGTGAGGCAGGCATTGTGTCACTGAGCTATACTTCCAGCCCAAAGTAAAGTTTTATAAGGGCTGAGATGTAGCTTAATGGCAGAGTGTTGGCCTGGCTTCCATAAGGTCCTGGGTTCCACTCCCACTACAAAAAAACAAGTGCAGGAAGAAAATGATTTACGAAGGAATAAAAGCTGTGATATATAATCGTACCAGTCCAGTGAGGCTCCTAGAATAAACCAACAGGAAAGGCCTGAATTCCATTGGCACTAAGATTTTTTTCTAGGTACTTCGTTAATCTGATAACTGTATTTGAATGAGGAAGTTCACTGATAATAGATACTTGCATTTTAATAGCAATAGTAGGTTAAATGGACAGGGAGTGCTATCTACCTTAATATTCCTCAAAATTGTATGAAAACCTCTAGTCCCCCAAGGCTAGGCTGTCATTTATTCTCAACTGTATTGTACATTCAATGACCTTGGGTCAGACTAGAGCAAAGGCAGGGGCCTTCTCTTGGAGGGCTGGAAGGAGGGTGTGGTGAGCATGGCTTGCAAACTTCTCTCTGGTGTCCAGCATTGTCTGGTACAAGGCTCAGCCTGCCACCACCCAAAGTGGTTGATTGTTGGACGGAGAAGAGGGCAGTGTTCGGAGTATGTGACAACATCAGGATCCTAGGAAATTTGAAGAAGACCTGATCAACAGCCCCATGTGGCTTCGGGGCTGGAAGGGAAATGAACTGCAGCGATGTATACGAAAGAAGAGAATGGCTGGAAATAAATTGTTCATTGATGACATGCACAACCTTAAAACAACGTATCAGCTATCTCTACACTTTAATCGTCATGGGAAGTAACAGTAGAAGAAAAATGCGGAATCTGTGGAACAGACGCATCCGTCTCCTTCGAGAGGCGGAACAGGACTTTCCCTATGAGGAAAGGGTTTTGTACACTTGCTAATAAAATGGAGCTTTGGGATCTAAAGAAAAAGAATGACCTTCACACAGGAGAACAGAATGATGGGATTCACTAACATGAATCAGAAATATATGGGCATAACCCAAGGAGTAATGAACAAAAGGCAACAAATTGAGCATTTGACAAATAAAATAGACAAAGATTATAGGGAAAAATTTTATTTTCAAGGATTTCTGCAGACAGTGATAAATAAAAAACTGTAATTCTACTATAAAAGGGAGCAACTTTTTCCCATGCAAGGCTCATGGTAACCCAAAGTCGAATGAGGCAATACTGCTGTCCTTGGATCTCTACTCCAATGTGCTTCCCCAGAGGAATAGTTTCTTTTAATTTCTAGCCCAAAATATATGACACATGAGCTATAATAGTGAATTAAGCAAGTGTCTGTTTATCAGCGTAAAGCCAAGAACTTAAATAAGTCATGTATTTCCTTCTTGCTCAAAATCACCTTTTCCTTGTGCACTTTTTGGTACATACGGTGGTAAGACAGTATCTCAGAATATAACTCGAGAGCTTAGGTCAAGACAACCCATGCAGGAAGCTGTAAAAACTAGCTCGAAATACAAGTGTTAAATGGGACTAGTTTAAAATGTGAAGCATCTCTAAGGTCCCAACTTAAAAAGACATCAGCTCTATTAGAAAAAAAGGCATTAAAGCTACAAAATAACAAGTGCAAAGAATGCTGAACCTTGTCCCCTCCAGTGACATTTGGCCAACACATTCCAAACGGATACCCACAAATATAACTTCTTTCATATTTCACTAGATTCCCTTTCTTTTGTGAGAAAAGCCCTCCAAAATGACAATGAAAAATATATAAATCATTGAAACTTATTACCCTGTTGACCAAATTCTGGACAACACCCACACATCTGACATGACAAACAAGTAAAGTTTACTTGACCTTCTACGCTTGTAAAACCTTTCAAAGTATTGAACTGCAAGTTTCAGACTACACTTCTTAGCAGCTTTTATCCTTTTGGAGTTAACAGACAAAAGATCATTTACTGCCATACAAGAGTCAATCATAGTTGACTTACCAAGTTTTACTGTAATGAACAATTCAACTGGAAGGTCTGTTATGCTTCCTAATTATAATTTAATTTTACAGCAACTCTTGTTTTTAAATAGACATTCTATGCTTCACAACTTCATTAGCTGATGTGAGGCCATGAGGAGGGAGTGGAAAAGCCTGCCCTTCAAATGCTGTGTAATCCAGAATGACTGGCTCAGGAGCTAGCACTCCATGAAAAGCCCTTTACTCTCATCTGCAAAGTTCTAGTTAACTGTATTCCAGAAAACATTTTCATTTTATTACTGAAGTCCAAATGTGTCAACAAATACCAGCCACTTCTCTCATTTTAATGTCGCGTGTTCCTACAGAGAATAGAACTTCCAGACAATGAAAGAGCACCGCAATACGAAGATAATTAAGGGTTGATCAAGAAAATCAAGCAATCAACTGAAAACTGCCATAATCCACGCTTGCAAGTGTGTATTCTCATCCCACGGCAAGACTCCCATCTAACATTACAATAAATTCTTATACTAGGTGATTCACTAGTATATGAATTGATATACAAATTTCTTTCTCCTACCCTAACTGCAATATATTAAACAATTATTTCTTCAATAGTTTCTTTTCCCTCAAGGGGTGGCATTTAAATTTTATTTGTTTATTTACTTATTTATTTTGTGTGTGGCCAGCTCAGCCCACCAGGGGGCGGGGCTGACTGGCATGTGGTGCTGGGGGATTGAACCGCAGTCCCTGTGCTTTGATTAGCTTAGCTTGTTCTAAGTAGGTGCTTTAGACCACTGAGCCATCTCACCAGCCCTAGGGGTGTCATTTAAAACTGAAGAACAGTATTCAGCACTAAGTAATTTAGAAAATATAAAAAAGCTGTAGAAATAGTAACGGTTCATTCACTTTTCATTTACCAACTGATTGAATGTAGCCTCCTTTGGGGATAAGGTGGAGAGAAATGTTTTGTTGTCTCAAATCACTGGTTTCTAGTCTCATCAGACAAAGACAACTCCTTGATATAAGCTCAGATTCTCTTGGCAAAACCCTCCAGCTACCAGCACACAGCAAGCTGCTTCATCTGTTCTTTTTGCAATGAGAGCCAGGCCTCTTTCTTGTGCTCCCAGATGGGTGTGAAAGATAAATTTCTAAAGTCACTTTCTTGGCTTTTCACAACTTCTATTTCCCACCCACTACCCGCCCTCACCAATTAGCCAAATCCCAATGTGGAGAGACAAAAGTGAAGTCTTTCACCTTCCACGAGGTCTGCACATAGCTTATGTCCTTCCCTAAAAGTCTCAGCTTGAAAAGATCCTGATGAGGGATTGAGCAAAATAGGTGACAGGGTCTTGTTGTGATTTTACAGTCCTGGGAATCAAACCAAAGACCCATGTTAAGCAAATGCTTTACCACTGTGCTACGACCCAGCCCAGGTGACAGGCTTTTTTTTGGTTTTTTGTTTTTGTTTTTGTTTTTGTTTTGGCGGAACAAGGGATAGAACTCAGGCCCTTGTGCTTGCCAGGCAAGCACTTATTCTACTGAGCTATCTCCCCAGCCCTGGTGACAGGCTTTTAAGCAAGAGGTATATAATTTTATCTCTGAGGGATGTAATTTATCTGGGCATTATATGCTCCCCGCGAGGGCTGATTTACACACAGATCAAGGAAGATGGCTTTCTGAAGTCCCCTGGAGCACAAGTAATGTTCATGACCACGAGGAATTTCCCCAATTTTCCCTGTGGCAGGGACAGACGCCCTGGTGTCATCCTGGGGACTTTGATGATTCTAGCTGAACTCTCCTACACTGGGTCCAGGCGTCCAATAGGTTCTTCACCTCGTCCACGTTTGGCAGCTGATGACTTGGATACTTTGGAATTCATTTTATAAACAAGACGTAAAAGGCCATTACAATGCAGGCGATTGCCACAGCCGCATGGAGCCTGGTTCCAATCACAGCAGCTAGCATCAAAAAGAAAAAGAGAAGTCGTCATACACCCTGCCATCACAAGAGCCTTTCATTTAAGGTGATATTCCAAACTCACTAATTACAGACTAAGAGACCTATCAAGGTTCTCAAAAACCTAAGAATTTTTTAAAATGCTACACTTGCCAGCCATGGTGGTATATGCCTATAATCCCAGCATTCCTGAGGCTGAGACAGGAGGATCACTGTAAATTCCAGACCAGCCTGGGTTACAAACTGAGACTCTGCCTCAAAATAAAATAAAATAAAATAAAATTTAAAAAGCTACACTTATGCCCTACGATCTAGGTAAATGCGTTTATAGTTTATCCTATTTTGAAAAATATTTAGAGGCCAAAGATATAGTTCAGCAGTACAGTATCTGCCTGACAAGTGCATGAGGTTGTGAGGGTTTTGGGGTTTTTTTAAATGCATTTGGTAGAGTCTCACTCTGCAGCTCAGACTCCTAGGGATCCTCCTGTTTTCAGCCTCCCCAGTGCTGGGATTATAGGTGTGTAACCATGCCCAGGCTTGGTCACTGCTCAGCACACCCACATGGGCCAGCACGTGTGGTGCCGGGGATCAAACCCCAGTCCCTGTGCTTGCCTAGGCAGGGGCTTAGTCCACTAAGCTATTGCACAAGCACTTGAGGTTGTAAGTTTGACTCCCAGCACCATCATCATCATCATCATCATCATCATCATCAAAAATATTTAGATAGGTAGTATTCCAGATAATGATATCGCAAATAAAAGGTAAAAATACATGAGTTCATTACATCAAAACTTAAAAAAGCCACGGGGCTGGCCTGATAACTCAGTGGACTAAAGCGCCTGCTTAGGCACAGCTCAGCACCAGGTTCAATCCCCAGCAAACCATGCCAACCCCACCCCTTGCCGGCCCCGCCCCACGAGCCACAGGTGATTGAGATTGGCTGTGGTGGTGGCTGTGCGCCTGTAATCCCAGGACTAGGGAGGCTGAAAACAGGATAACTACGAGTCCCTTCTACATAGTGAGACCCTGTAGACCCTGCAGACCCTGTCCTAAATACAAACTAGGGGGAAAAAAAAGTCACTGTATTCTTTCTAGAAAATCTGAAACATCTTCCATGGGGAAATATTCCTCCCACTGAAGGAATTCCAGAGCAGTTTAAAACTGCTTAATCTGTAGACTTTTACTCCATGGAGAATAGTAAAATTACCTGAAAGCTAAAATAAACAACTGCCTTTTATTTTTTATTTATTTATTTATTTTTTTAAATATTTATTTATTTTTATTTATTACATTTATTTATTGTGTGTGTGTGTGGCCAGCTCAGCCCACCAGGGGGCGGGTCTGGCTGGCATGTGGTGCTGGGGATCGAACCGCGGTCCCTGTGCTTTGCCAAGCTTGTTTCAAGTAGGTGCTTTAGACCACTGAGCCATCTCTCCAGCCCCAACTGCCTTTTAAATAATAGTAAATTTAAAATTTATCTCAATATTTTTGGGAACTGATTATTTCACTATCAGATGTCATATCAGCGATTTTTTTCTAAGAGTGGACAAAATATAATCCCAGCCCATTACATCCCCTAGTTTGTAGCACCACACTGTCCAGAAATGGCCATCTCCTCTCCCTGTTCATACTAAACTTACCTTTATAAAACACACCCCAAACTCCCTTCTTCTCTGACAGCAGCCAGGTTTTGAGACGGGGTACTTTCTTGAAGTAGGCACAGGTGCAAACAAAGAGCAAACCAAACACCAGAATCCCATCCAAGGAGTACACTGTCACAGAAAGAAGAGAAGAAAACCTTTGGTGCTGATAGAGCGTGAGAAAGACGATCCCACCTGATAGCTCCTGAGGACAGCGGACAAAAAGACATAAAATGAAGTCGAGCCTTTGCCTCCTTGGGCCTCTGGAAGCAACCCAGGTTACCAGCAGCTCTACAGAAGCCACCCGAGGAAATCTGGCCAGGGCTCGTCCTCTCTCCAGGGGTGACTGAACACTCCCCCACCCCGTCTTAGCTGGAAATATGGCTGCAACACGAGTCTCTAGCA
This sequence comes from Octodon degus, assembly GCF_000260255.1. Lineage (NCBI taxonomy): Eukaryota > Metazoa > Chordata > Mammalia > Rodentia > Octodontidae > Octodon > Octodon degus. The sequence goes on from NW_004524660.1 coordinate 2,673,705, forward strand.
CTGCGTCAGTACGTGAAGGACATCAGCTTCATCAGGTTGGATTAAATAATCTTCCTTCGATGGATTATTCAGGACAACAACTCAGTAAAAGAGAGTATGCTAATTCTTTGTACATAAAATGAAAAATTTAAAAGCTTTCAAAAAAGATCAAGATGAAACCCGAACAGGAGTGCCAACAATGGACCAGAAGGAGCCCACATCCTGGAACTAATAATGTCACCTTCCTGTTTCCAAAAATTCCTTGCAGGCATCCATCCTCCGTATAGCAGCTTCACTGCCTCTGCCATTCATTCCCTTTTACAAACTAGAAATCCAGGCAGAGCACATCAGGGTAGGTGGAACTGGCCTCCCAGAAATGACAAACTGCAGGAGCCCGAACACAAACACTAAACATAACCTTGTTATAAATCTCTCAAATGATGCTTCAATACAGTAGAAAGCTTTAAGCTCCTGGTTCTCTCTCTTCTTACATATGTAAATCAAGCGCTTTACTGTTCTGTTAAACCTAACTGGATAAGTACAAAACAAACAACATTTGACCACAAACGGGGAGGATGGGTGACACAACTATGTGTCAAAATGAGCTGGTGGGTTGGGGTTTTGAGACAAGGTCCCACTATGCAGGCCAGGCTGGGTTTGAACTATGTAGCAAAGCTAGCCTTGAACTAGAAACCTTCTGCCTCAGCCTCCTGAGGGTGCACCTCCACATCAGGCCAGAATGAGTTAAGGTTTTTTGTTTTGTTTTGTTTTTGTTACTGCATATTGAACCCAGGCCCTCACAAATGCTTAGAAAATGCTTTTATTTCTTGGTTCAGATTATTTCTTCCCCTGGGTGATGCCCTTTCTTTTACTATGCACAGTATCCTGAGACCACGGACTGCCCAGCAAATTCCAAGTGGCTATTTTTTATTCCAAGTGGCTATTTTATAACCAGCGCCTGTCAGTTCTGAACCACATACCTCTCTTCTACCAGTAAAACTATCTCACTGCCAGGTCCAATATATTAATACATACACTAACTTTTCTGAAGAAATTATATCTTTCCCCATACTCTTCGCGTTTAATCCTGTTTTGTAGACACTGCCAAAATTCACAAGCAGGTGAAATTTAAACCTTCAGTACCAGAACTATCAACAAGTTACTTTTGAAAATGCTTTCTCGTGTCCTTCAAATTATACTGCCTCAAGAACTGTTTTCTCCTCCTGTAAGGATGACTCTTAAAACCATGAAAAGTCCCGCTTCCTTCCCTCCCCTGGAATTTGGAAATCCAGTCTATAAAGCGTTTGAAGCAGCCTAGAAAAACTAGGTCAGATAAACAAGGTGACAACTCCTATAAACCCATCCCTTGCAACACTACACGCGTTCTCCAGACTGCATCAAAAGCCAAAAGCTTGACACCACTGGAAACGCCGTATTTTCCAAGTAGAACTCTGGGAGGGTGGACGTCGCACAACACACACTCCAAAGGGAGGGGAGTGGGGTCCTCCGTGACCTCTCGGTGAGGTCCTCCCTACGAGGCGGCCCGGAGGAAGATCCCCCCTCCCCGGGGCCAAGCAGCACGGGGACTGGGGGCACCGGAGCCCCAGTCGCCAGGACGAACTTGTAAAGAGAAGAGAAAGCAAAGGGTAGGAAGCGAGGACTGAGGTGTGGGCAAGAGAGGGACCCGGGAGCCCACAAGGACGCTGGGGGAGGGGAGGCGCGGAGGGGACGTAGGGAGCGGGGCGCGGGGCGGCCGAGGGGGGCCGGGCCGGGAGGGGGCAGGGGGGCCGGGCCGGGAGGGGGCGGGGAGGCCACGTCGGTGCCCGCCCCGCCCCCCGTTTCCCCTCGTTCTTCACTCCCACCCTCGGTGGGGGCGCCGGCTCTCACCGTTGGTCATGGTGGCTGAGCCCGCGACTGTGTAAGGAGTCCGGGTTCAGCGCTGATAGCTGCAAAAACGGGGGAACCCGGCTCCCGCTTGGCACTTCCCGATCCGGGCCGGGAACGGGCTGGGACGGTAGTACGCAAGCGCAAGGCGCGAATGTCGAGCACCGAACGCAATCGAGTGCTGCTAGCCGATTGCAGAGCGGGGGGGGGGAACTGCCTGACTGCGCATGCGTACACAGTAGGGTGGGGCGGAGCCCTTCGAGGGGCTGTCGGCCAGGGCGCCGCGATCGCCCTTTCGGAGCTCGCTGGGGGTGCAGTTAGAGCCCGGACGGTGTGTTCGAAAAAAAGAAAGGCTGGAGACTGCGCTGTGGCGGCTGTGTGCGAATGCGTGTGTGTCAGCACCAGCCCATCTGCAGAGGGGCAGTGCCCATCCTCGGGGTTCACTCGAGAAAACCCCTAGGACCGGGCAGGAGCGGCCGCCCTGCGGTAGCCCGCCGCGTCTTCGCGCAGCACTTTCAGGCGCAACTCATTCCTGGCCAGGAAACAAACGCAAAATCCCCCAGTGCAATCGGACGGAAACTGGTAATCAAATCACAGACAATTCCAAGGGGAGGCATTTTAGAAGACCAAACTGGCACACTTTACTACAGCAAGGTCACGACCGTCTTACCCTAGAAAGCAGGTCGCCTCTCTCTGGGCGGTTGGACGTGTTTTTTAATCTTCGAAAAATTATTTGTTTATTTATTTGGTACAGGCTCTCTCTATGCAGCTCCTACTCGTTGTGATCCTCCTGTCTGAGCCTCACCAGCTTTGGGATTATACCTGAATGCCACCACGCCCGGCCACGGTCTCAGTGGGCTCAGCACGGGGATCGAACACGGGCCCTTAAGCTTCCCTGGCAGGCGCTTAGACCGCTGAGCTATCTCCGCGGCCTGGACACCTTTTGAAAGAATGCTTTTCCTTTTTGTTTTTAAGAAACCTTATAACAAAAAGTTACGTAGTCCAGTTCCTAAAATTCCAAGTTATCAGAAATACTCAGGTAATTGCCTGTTTAAGTGGATTTTTCTTAAACAGTCTTAATTATCTCCTGTGTTTGAATCATGTTGTGGGTCACCTGGCCACCTTTGCTACGAATCTATCCTATCTGAACAACGCTGTCCTGAAAACACTTTCGACACTGACGGAAGAGGTCGTCAGCCTAAAGTCGGACTGGGGTGGAGGAGATGGGTGTAAATTCTACTTTGTAAATTGAAATCCGTAATTGCAAATAGCTCCGTCCTCTTTATTCGGGTCGGGAGGGAAGTGAGACCGCGGGTTTTCGTTTTAAATTACCATCTCTAGGGGCTGGAGAGATGGCTCAGTGGTCTAAAGCACCTACTTGGAACAAGCTTGGCAAAGCACAGGGACCACGGTTCAATCCTCCAGCACCACATGCCAGCCAGCCGCGCCCCCTGGTGGGCTGAGCTGGCCACACACACACACACACACACACACACACACACACACACACAATAAATGTTAAAATAAAAAAAGTTAAAAAAAATAAATTACCATCTCTGGGGCCACCGCCCACTACTGCAGTGCCATCTGCTGGTTACAGCTTGCTTAGTTACCTGGAAAAAGAAAAGCAAAGCCATCCTAGATGAGCACAGAAGCAAACCAAAAAAAGTGTGATGCAGCGCTGAGAAAATATGCATAAACGCAGAAACAAAAAGCAAATGAAGTTGGGCATGGTGGTGCAGGCCTCTCTGGAGGCTGAGGCAGGAGAATCCCAAGATCAGGCCAGCCTGGACAGTTTAGCAATTCAGCAAGCAAGACCCTAACTTGAAATAAAAAGAGCTGGGGCAGTAGTTATTTATGAAAGCTCTGAGTTCAATCCCCCATACAAGAAAAGAAAAGAGGAGGAAAGGGAGGAGAGAGAGAGAGGGAGAGGAAGTGGAGAAGAACAAGGAAGGTGTATGGAGCAAATATCCAAAATAGGCCAGACACACCTGAATTCTTATGTCTCAGGACTGCTCAGGGCCACTGAAAACCAAAGCACGAGTGCACAGGGTGTGGTGGCACCTGCCTGCAGTGCCCATACGTCACAAGAGAAGTGCTTCACATTTTAGGCCAACCTTGGCCTCACAGTGAGTTCAAAGCTAGCCTGTCTGCTGAAAAAAAAAAAGCCAGGCTGACTTGAAATTACTATATATAAAGCTACTGTGATAAAAATAGCATGGTACCCCCCCCACACACACACAAATGTACAATTTCAAACATACTGAGTCACTTTATCTTTCACAAAGGATCCAAACCCTTTGCTGGAAAAAAGATGGCCTCTTTAATAAAAAGTGCTGGAAAAACTGGCTTTCAACATACTGAAGACTAAAACTAGATCCATGTCTATCACCATGCACTAAAATTGAAATGGATCAAAAGCTAAATAGTAAAGCAGAAACACTAAATCTGCTAGAAGACAGAATAAGTACAATTTTTTTTTTCAGTACTGGGAATCCAACTCGGGACTTTGCACTTGCCAGGCAGGTGCTTATGCCACGCAGGTAACTCCTGGGCCCAGAATAGGTAGAATTCTTGAAGACACATATAGGCAAAGACTTTATGAAGAAAGCCCTGATTGTACAGGAAATGTTACAAATAATCAACAGGAACCTTATCTCAGTAAAAAGCTTTTGCACAAGGCTGGGAAGAGAGCTCAGCATCTTATGGACCTGGCTGGCAAGCCCAGGGCCCTGAGTGGATTCCCAGTATTGCAAAAAAAAAAAGCTTTTGCACAGCAAAATAAATCATTAACAGAGTGAAGAGACAACCCACACAATGGAAGACATTTGCCAGTTGCTCCTCAGGCAAAGGACTAATATCTAGAACATATAAAGAACTCAAAAAAATCATACCCTTCAAATTTAAAGACTCATTCCAAAAAAGGGCATTTAAAGTGAACAGAAAGGGTTGAGGAGTTGGCTCAGCGGTAGAATGCTTGCTAGCAAGCTGGAAGCCCTGGGTTTAGTCCTCAGCACCAAAAATTAAAAAAAAACAAAAAAAAAAAACCTCCCCTAAAGTGAACAGACACTTCTCACATGAAGAAATAAAAACAGCAAATAAATATATGAAAAAAAGGTTCAACATCACTGGTCATTTGAGGGATGGAAATTTAAAGAAAGCTGAGATTCCATCTCTGCAGAAAGAAAACAATTATCAAGCAATCAATAGCAAATGCTGGTGGAGCTGCAAGGGGGAGAAAGGAACACTTCTGCTCTGTTGGTGGGAGTGCGGACTGGGGCAACCACCAGTCTGACTCATCGGTGTGGAGATTCCTCAAAAAACTAAAAGTGGAGGTTCCATTTGACCCAGCTATTCCCTTCTTGGTGTCTTCCTGCTATGGTTTGTGTCTGGTAGTCCCCCTAAAGCCTCGACAATGTCGATCATGGGGATGGGCTTTTGAGAGAGGGCTGGATCTGGAGTTTGTTAGTTCATTGTCTGGTGCTGCGGTTGGGGAATGAGGGGGACACCCGCCCGGGGGAAATGTAGTCTGGGTACAGTACGCAAGAAGGAAAAGAGCCTTGATTGCTACTCTTGCTGCCTCCTGCTGCCCCAGCCTCCAGGCACTGTTGCTCTCGGCCGCCATATGCCGCCCTGCCTTGGAGCCAGTTGATGATGGGCTGAAACCTCTACAGACTCTGAGCTAACTAAACCTTTCCCCTTTCACATTTAGTGTCTCAGCAGCAAGAAAAGTAACTAAGTTACTTCGTAAAAGAATTAAAAGAAAGAAAAAAAGAATTAGAAGTATCCCAGCACAGTGATACATGAAGAACCATATCAATGGTTGCAGTTTGTAACAGCTAAATCTTGGAAACAACCCTGTGCCCATCAACTGGAGAATGGGTGAATTCATATTTACTCATTTTTTTAAATGATAAAGTACTACACAGCCATAAAGAAGGATAAACTTGAGACATTTTTAATAGAAGCCCCTTGAGATCATACTTTTAAGAGAAAGAAATTGAACACACGTGCATAAAAACCTCTTTGTTATTCTGGTGTGAGAAAGTGTAAATCAGGACCAAAATGTATGCCAGATAATGTCGAATAGAAAGGAAATGCTCAAATGGGAAAGGGAACTAGGGAGAGGGGAGGGGAAAAGAAAGGAAGGGGGGAAATGAGTGAGAAAAGAAGAAAAAAGTGGTAACAATGCTTTTTTTTTTTAAATGCAATCATTTACTGGAAGCTGAAATTTTCTTTTAATATTGTTTTATGTTTTTTGGTTTTGCGGTATTGGGGATTGAACTCAGGACCCTGTACTTGCCAGGCAAGCACTTATTCTACTGTTATCTCCCCGGCCCCGAAACAATGCTTTTGTAAATAAGCAGGGGAAGGGTTTGTAGGGAGGGGAGGGGGATGAGAAAAGTGAATTCAGATGTATCATGCACAGGTACAAATTTCCTATGATGGGCCGGCCAAATAGCTCAGCGGATTGAAGTGCCTGCAAGCAGGCACAGGGGCTGGGGGTTCGATCCCTGGGCCTGCTGTGCCGGCCCCACCCCCAGGGCACGGTGAGATGGCAGTAGGGACTGGGCGTGGTGGCGCATGCCTGTAATCCCAGCTCTTGGGAGGCTGTAAACAGGTGGATCACTATGAGTCCGATCTATGCAGTGAGACCTGTACATGCTATAGACCCTGCCCTAAATACAAATAAATAAATAGAATAGAATAGCAGCACTTGGAACCAGGCTTCCAACCCTTACACCACAGCTGGATAAATGGGCCCAAGCCATTCAAACCAGCACCTAAACAAATTCATATTCACCAATTTGGACTGAATCCTGAAGTTCATCTCTTTCTGGAAAAATAAAAATTCTTTCCTGTTTTGAATACACTGACACTGTGTTACTCACCAACCTGGTTCTGATGGGTGGTTCTGCTTACCCAGGTTCTTCCACCTAAGATGCCCCTACACACCTTTCCTTTTCTTCATAATTAACCTGAGAGATGACCTATTCTGCTCCAAAGCTTCACCTACAGCCTTTGTAGAAAGTTGCAAAATAAAAAAAAAAATTAAAAAGGATTGTGTAGTTTTAAAAACTATGTTCAGGGCTGGGGAGATAGCTCAGCAGTCTAAGTGCCTGTCTGGCAAGCACAGGGACCCAGGTTCTATTCCCATTACTACATGCCCTGCTGGCCCCAGGTTCCCTTGAGCCAGTCACCGAAACAGGGTATGGTGGTGCATGCCTATAATCCCAGCCCTGGGATTACAGTCTGAGCTGCATAGACCTTGTACCAAATAAATGAACAAATTTTTAAAAATAAATTTTTAAAAAACCCAACTATTTTCAGAGCCAGGCAAGGTGGTGCACACTTGTAATCCCAGAACGATGGAAGCCTGAGGCTGGAGGATCGCAAGTTTGAGCCCAGTGGTAAATTTTTAAAATTAAAAATTTGTTCAGTCAATTGTGGTATGCATGCCTATAATCCCAGCTTGGGAAGCTGAGGCAGGAGGTTCACCATAAGTTCCAGCCTGGGCTACATAGTGAGTTCAAGACAGCATAAAGTACATAGGGAGGGCCAACGAGATAGCTCAGTGGATTAAACTCCTGCTTGGCAAGCACAAGGGTCTAAATTTGATGCCTGGTGCAAAGAAAAAGAGTACATAGGGAAACCCTGTCTCAACCCTACCCCCAATTTAAAATTGTTTACTTCTCCCCCCTGTAAAATTGGGTTATAATGGTATCTCCTTTGTAGGGTTGTTAAAGTGAGTTACTATTTACAAGGACTTCTCATGCAAAGTATTACTCTCTCTCTCTGTTATTGTTGTTAATTTGTTTAAAAGGTATATACGAGTGTCTATTATGTGCTGGACACTTGCAAAATTTTGCAAGGATGGAGATAAAAAAAAAAAAAAAAAGCCCCAGCCCTCAAACAACAAAATACACTGGGGAAGACAGGCAAATAAAATAAATCTTAGTAGAATACAGACATTATGCATATAAAGACATCTTTGATTTTGTAAAATATTTGCAGAATACTATGCAAATGAGAAAATAAAATGGGAGTCTCAAAGGCACTTGGGTGAGATCTCATAGTCAGGATCCGAACCCAGGTCAAACTTCAAAGCCGCTTTCCACTTGTTATCACACCGCCTCCAATTTCACTGTGGTTCACTGATCCTGATCCTTTGATGCTTCTGTTCCAGGCATTAATGTTGCTGTCACCCTGGAAGGCCCCTAACCTCGCTGCCACCCATCCCTGTGGGCATGGCTCACCTCAGGCCAAGCTCACTGGCACTTTATTGCAGGGAAGAAAGGGAGCCCCTCTGGGCTGGAGACTCAACTGAGAAGCCCTTCATCAGCCTGCTGCAGCGTACGCTGGAGAACTGGCAGTTGTTGCCAAATGCCTGTCCGTCAAGAACAGTGGCCCGTTGTTAGAGCTGTTCCAGTCTTTGTCGTGAACCCTAATCAGTCTTAGGGACCACGACTGTGGCATTCGAGAAAGTAAGCTCAGCCCCAAAGGCACAGCGTGGGACAGTGGCTCCATTCGAATGCCAACATATTTGAAAAGGGATGTCAAGCAGGCATTAATTTATGCTAAAAATATTTGTTCAGGGACTTCTAAGTCTAAGGAATGTGCTACTCTTTGGAAGCTGGAAGATGAATGAGATGAAACTGACTCTGTTCTTAGGATGTTTAAGACAGTAGAAAAAGATAAGTTGTGTATATAAATAACCAGAAAACAGAGCAGAAAGTGAACAATGTCAAAGGGAGATGACAACAAAGTGCTGTGGGGACATAAAGGAAAACCTGCTTGCAGCCCAGAGCTCAGACCTTGTAGCTGGGCCTGAAGGGCACGTGGCATCCCAATAGGCAGGAAGGAAAAGTTCCCAGTGGGCAGGAACAGGGTGCTGAAAGCCAGGGCAACGCAGGCGATTCCGGGGCGCAGTGTGCTCTTCCTTTCCTCCCTCACCAGCAGACTCCCCTCCTCCTCGGGTCTCACGGCCCACACCACCTCCTCAAGGAGAGCTCGCTGGGTGCTTCTGCCCCTGCTGGGTCCCTGCCTCCCACAGTAAGCTTCCAACGTGCGCACAAGATAGCTCAGTAGAATAAGTGCTTGCCTGCCAAGTGCAAGGGCCTGAATTTAATCCCTGGTT
>NW_004524660.1:2683252-2684878 GCF_000260255.1 Octodon degus
GCTTTGCTAAGCTTGTTCTAAGTAGATGCTTTAGACCACTGAGCCATCTCACCAGCCCTAAACTTACTTTGTACCCCAACCTGGCCTTGAACGTGCATCAATCCTCCCACCTCAGCCTCTGGAGCGCTGGGGTTACAGGTGTGCACCACCACACCCAGTGTATCCTCATTTTTCAGAAGAAGAAATGGATGCATCCATAGATCAGGCAAGTTCTCTTAAGGTAACACAGCTGACAGGTAATAAAGATTTCAAACCAAATCCATCTGACCTCAGACCCTGCATATTTAACCTAGGAGTATGAGCTTTAATTGGGAAATGAGCAAATGGTTAAGAAACTCTGAAAGCCATTTTAAATGCGACCCCAAACCCCAAAGAGGGAGTGGCATTAGGGAGGTGTATGGTGTGGGGTGGGGGCAGAAGTGTGTGGAGGTTGGAGATTGGGCTGCAAAATTCCTGCCTGAATTTGGAGTCTGTTTACTATTAATTGTGGAGGTCAGGGAGATAGCTCAGTGGAATAAGTGCTGGCTGGCAAGCACAAAGTCCTGAGTTCCATTCCTGGTGCCACCACACACACACACACAAAAAAAAAAGTACTAATTTTGGGCCTCCCCACAGCCCATCACTAACACAATCTGAAACCTACCGTGCAACCCCCTGCTTTCCTAATGATCCCACCTTTGCCTTCTAAATTATTCTCACACAGCAGCTATGCTTCTGCCAGTGGCCTCTGTCCTCTGCTGCGTCTATCCTTTCGTGAACAAACCTCTTTTGTCACTAGCTGTTCTTTAAGAACTCATTCCACTTTTCTGAGCAGTTAGCCAAGTGTCTGGTGCAAGTTCGCAGCCCTTTCATTCAAGAATCACTTATTCAAAGCCCCCTTTCCTGGATCCTACTGCCTTTTTTTTTTAAGGTATTTTTTTTATTTTTATTTTATTATTATTATTTTTTTTTACATTTATTTATTGTGTGTGTGTGTGTGTGTGTGTGTGTGTGTGTGGCCAGCTCAACCCACCAGGGGGCGGGGCTGGCTGGCATGTGCTGCTGGGGGATTGAACCGTGGTCCCTGTGCTTTGCCAAGCTTGTTCTAAGTAGATGCTTTAGACCACTGAGCCATCTCTCCAGCCCTTTTTGTTTGTTTTTATTATGGAACGCTTCAAGAACTTGCATGTCCTCCTTGCGCAGGGGCCATGCTCATCTTCTCCGTACCCCATTTTAGTATATGTGCTGCCTAGCAAGCACCCTCCCGCCCTCTTTTTTTTTTTTAATTTATCTGACTTTATTGGTATATTTTTGATACACACAATGATCACATTCATCATAGAGAAATTGTACCTATACATCTTTATCTCATTCCTCTATCCTTTTAACTCCTTCCCTCTCACAAAATCTGTGCTTCTACTTTTTACTTTTCCTTTCTCCCTCCCTCATTTCCCACTTCATTTAAACATTTTCTTATTTCACAATAATTGTTACAGATTTTGATTCTTATTTACAGTTTTGGTTTCTCACACCAGAGAAAGTGTGGTATTTACATGTGTGTTCAATTTATTTCACTTAAGAGTAGGGTCTCGAGGTACATCTGTTACCTTGAACTGTTTTGAGCTTATCCTTATGTCAGAGTAGAAA
>NW_004524660.1:2684978-2691001 GCF_000260255.1 Octodon degus
GCATGTGGTGCTGGGGATTGAACCATGGTTCCTGTGTTTTGGTAAGCTTGTTCTAAGTAGGTGTTTTAGACCACTGAGCCATCTCACCAGCCCATCCCACTTCATTTAAACATTTTCTTATTTCACAATAATTGTTACAGATTTTGATTCTTATTTACAGTTTTGGTTTCTCACACCAGAGAAAGTGTGGTATTTACATGTGTGTTCAATTTATTTCACTTAAGAGTAGGGTCTCGAGGTACATCTGTTACCTTGAACTGTTTTGAGCTTATCCTTATGTCAGAGTAGAAAAAGAACCACATCATCTTTATCTGTTCATCAGTTGATAGGCATTTGGGCTTTTTCCAAGATTTAGCTATTATAAACTGTGCTCCTGCCAGGGAGGTAGCTCAGCAGCATAACTGCCTGCCTGGCAAGTGCAAGGTCCCAAGTTCAATTTTCAGTAGCAAAAAATAAAAACTGTGCTCCTATAAACATGGATATATGGATATTCACTGTAGTATGATGTTTTTAATTGTTTATACTGGTAATCAAACTCAGGACCTCACACCAGGCAGGTGCTGCACTACTGACCTAAATCCTTGGCCCTGATGCTTTTAATTCTTTTGGGAAGATATCAAGAAGGGGAATGGCTGGGTCAAATGGGACCTCTAGTGCTAATTTCTTGAGGAATCTCTGCACCACTTTTCATAGTGGTTGCACCAGTGTAGCTCCCACCAACAGTGAAGGTTCCTTTTTCCTCACAGCCCCACCAGCATTTGTTATTGGTTGACTTCTTGATGACAGCCATTCTTTCTGCAAGGAGATAGAATCTCAGCGTTGTTTTAATTTGTGACTTTCAAATGACTGATGATGTTGAACATTTTTTCATATATTTATTTGCCATTTGTACTTCTTCATCCAAGATATACACATTCATCTCATACGCCCCTTTTTGGATCGGGTCTTTAAGATTGAGGGAGTCTGATTCAACATCATTGTTCAGGGAATGCATGGTAGAAGTTTTTCCCATACTTTAGTCTGTTGGTGGTTTTTCTTGCTGAATAAAAAGCTTTTTACTGAGATGAAATCCCAGTTGTTGATTTTTGTGATACTTCCTTTGTGAACAGGGTTTTATTCACTCTTTGCCTACAACAGTGTCTTCAAGAATATTACCTAGTCTGTCTTCCAGCAGATTTAGTGTTTCTATTTTAATACTTAAATCTTCAATCCATTTTGATTTTAGTTTAGTACATAGTGAATGATAACAGGTTTAGTTTTAAGGTTTGACATGTGGCTAGCCAGTTTTTCCAGCAGCATGTGTTAGAGAAGCTGTCTTTCTTCTAGTAAAGGTGTTTAGCTTCTTTGTCAAAGATAAGGTGGCTGAGTATGTCTGGAGTTGTTTCTGTCTTCTAATCTGTTCTGTTCCATTGATCTTTTTTTGCTGTTGCTGTTCTTTTTGGTCAGTACTATGCTGTTTTTATCACAGAATCTTTATAGTATAATTTCAGGTTATGGATTATGATCCCTCTCCCCACCTTGCCTTTTTGCCCAGAATTGCTTTTTCTGTAACAATTTTGGAAGTATGGCCATTTTCACTGTTGTTTCTTCCTACCCAAGAAGAGAGGCTATTTTTTAATTTTCTGATATTCTCTTCAGTAATTTTCACAATACTGCAGTTTTCAATGTAGTAGTATTTTACTTTGTTAGATTGATGCCTATGTTTATTGTTTTGGATGCTGATAATGAAAGTCATAGCTTCCCTAATTTCTTTCTCGGGAAGTTTATGACTTGTGTACAGGAAGGCTACTGAGTTTTGAGAGTTGACTTTATATCCAGCTACACTACTGAATTTGGTTATTCAAGTCTTTCGCTGGAGACCTTGGAGTCTTCTATGTAGAGTATTGACTTTCAGATGACCAATGATGTTGAACATTTTTTCATATATTTATTTGCCATTTGTACTTCTTCATCCAAGATACACACATTCATCCTCAAATAATGATGACTTAACTTCCTCCTTTCCTGTTGTTATCCCTTCTATGTATTTCTCTTGTCTAATTATCTGGCTAAAATTCCCAAAACTATATTGAGTAAGTGGTGACAGTGGACATCCTTGTCTTGTTCCTAGAAATCAGCATACTTGTAGGAAGAATTCAGATGCAGGAGGACAGTCTCGTGAGCTCCTGCCCGCCCGACAGGTGGGAGAAGAGGCGAGGGCCCCAGGCCGACCGCAGGACCCGGACTCCCCGCCGAGGCCCTGCTCCGCCCTCGCAGAAAAGGGGCTCCCGCCCTCTTAAGGCAACTTTTTTCTCTTCGTTTCTCTGCCTTTCAGTGGAAACACTCCAACACTCATTCGCCACACAGACTCCGCGTACACACTTGCTGTTTTTTTAGATGTTTAATATACACGGTGTTCAAATGAGTCAAATTATAAAATCATAAAAAATAATAAAACTGTGGTAATGTAGGAAATTATACAAAGGAACAGTGACACTGGAAGAATCTATCTTTAAAATTCATATAATTTGCTTTGCAAGACTTGTTTTTTGGAAGGGTGTGTACCTCCCTGGAAACGAACTCAGGACCTCACACTTTCCAGGCAGGTGAAAAGATTTGTTGAAGAAGATTATTTAGGGCGGGTGAGATAGCTCAATGGACTAAGCGCCTGCTTGGGCAAGCCCAGGGATGGGGTTCAATCCCTGGCACCACATGCCATGCTAGCCCCACCTCTGGGCACACTGAGCTGGCCACCGAGACTGGGCGTGGTGGTGCATGCCTGTAGTCCCAGGTCTGAGGAGGCTGAAACAGGAGGATCACTGTGAGTCTGAGCTGCATGGTAAGACTGTACCAAATACATCAAAATTTTTTAAAAATTTAAAAAACGAACAAGATTATTTAGAAGTAATCTTCCAAACTGAGGAGACAGCTCAGTGGCAAAACTGCCTGCCGCAAGTGGCAATACACACTTGTTTTTATAATCTATCTTCCATCTCCACTTCACTCAAATTACTGAAACTATTTCTATAGAATATTCGCTTACTTCTTGTCAAATCCAAGACCTTTTCTTAAATCTTTCAATGCTTCTTTGGTGATATATAGATATAGATATATCCTTTATCCTTTCCTACCCCTTGTACCACTCCTTCTGTCTTTTCTCCCCCCCCCCCCACTGGGAATCACACTCACAGCACCTTGCACGTGCCAGGCAGGCGCTTATGCCTCTGAGCTATATTCTCAGCCCCTTTTCTGTCTCCTTCATATACTGCTTTTAAAGATCTTCGCTTTGCCTTCCTTCTCTCTTGCCTTTGTTCCCTTGCAGTCCTTAAAATATCACTTTCTTTTTTTTTTAATTTTATTTATTTATGTGTGTGTGTGTGTGTGTGTGTGTGTTTGGCCTGCTCAGCCCACGGGGGGCGGGGCTGGCTGGCATGTGGTGCTGGGGGATTGAACCGTGGTCCCTGTGGTTTGCTAAGCTTATCCTGAGTAGGTGCTTTAGACCACTGAGCCATCTCACCAGCCCCAAAATATCACTTTCTTGTCAATGTCTCCCATTTTATTTTCTCTAGTCCTAATTTCCCTGTGGATTCTAGCCTATACTTCCCTGTACTTCCATAAAGTCTAGAGATCTAGCCTTTTTTTTTTTTTTTTTTTTTTACTAGGGATCAAACTCAGGACCTTGCGCTTGCTAGGCAGGCGCTTATGCCTCTGAGCTATCTCCCTGGCCTGAGATCTAAACTCTTAGTTTCAGACCAGACTCATATTTCCATCTCTAACTGCTTTTCCTTTTTTCTCTCCTGTTCATATTAAAGTAATAGCATTCTATCACACGTAAACCTCTCTATGCTGTGCAGATTTTATCATCATGAAACTCCATCTCCTACAGTTTCTTTTATTTTTTTTTAATTTTTTTAAGGTGCTTATAATTTTTATGGGTGCTTGTTCTAAGTGATTAGACAAAAGTACAAGTCTGTCTGGAGACTGTCTCACCTTTGGTACACTTTGGTGTACTTGCTTTGTTCTCATGAATTCTCTGATGTCTAATAAGCTCTGAACTCCATCTGTGAGCTTTCCCACATCCTTTACATATAAGAGGTTTCTCTCCACTGTGAATTCTCAGATGCTGACTCAGATATGAGCTTTGACTAAAGGCCTTCCCACATTCATTACTCATATGACTTTTCTCCTGAATGAATCCTCTGATGTTGAACAAGATGAGCACCCCACCTGAAGGCCTTCCCGCATTCATTACATTCATAGGGTTTCTCTCGTGTATGAATTCTCTGATGCTGAATGAGGTTTGAGCTCTGATTGAAAGTTTTTCCCACAGTCACTACACTTAAAGGGTTTCTCTCCAGAATGAATTCTCTGGTGGATTACAAGATACGAATTATAAATGAAAGCTTTCCCACATTCACTGCACTCATGGTCTTTCTTGCCTGTAGGAGTTTTCTTATGGGTGACAACCATCTGTCCAAAACTTTTTTCCTGAGCAGGGGATGGCCTTGGTCTTTTCATTTTGGGATTTCTTTGCTGCTGTTCTAAGGTGCCTTCAACTTCTGGGGTAGCTTCAAATGTTGAGGTGTCAGTGGTAAGGTTTTCCAAGAATATGTGTGATTCCACTTCAGTAATGGGTGGCTGTGACAGTGATTCTTCTTCCTTGAGTTCTGGAAGATCTTCTTTTCTTTTCTTTTCTTCTTCTTCCTCCCCAGAACTCTGTTTCTCACCACTCTCTGGGAAGGGCTGGGTCTCCTGAAATTCACATTTGAACTGGATCTCCTGAGGTTGGAGCTGGATGCCTGCTGCCTGTTCTGGTCCCAGAGGTGCCTTCTCCTCCCATGGCTCTTCCTGTGCAAGTCCACATGCAGGTCCTGGAACCTGCAGTCCTGGTTCAAGTCCTTTCTCTAAGTCTTCTAGCACAGTCCCGGCCTCTTCTTCACTCTTAGGGTGATGTCCCCGCACCCACTGGAGCTCCTCTGGCAGGATGGTCAGGAATTGTTCCAGTACCACTAACTCCAGGATCTGCTCCTTAGTGTGGCTCTCAGGCCTCAGCCACTCACAACAAAGTACCCTAGTTGGCACAAGGCCTCCTGGGGACCAGGAACTTCCTGGTAGCAGAGCTGTCTAAAGTGCTGGCGGAAGACCTCTTGACTGGTACTGTGGTTCCCTGGTAGCTGGGTTTCATATTCTTTTTTGTTTAAATTTGATTTATTTATTTGTGTGTGTGTGTGTGTGTGTGTGTGTGTGTGTGTGGCCAGCTCAGCCCACCAGGGGGCGGGGCTGGCTGGCATGTGGTGCTGGGGATTGAACCGCGGTCCCTGTGCTTTGCTAAGCTTGTTCTGAGTAGGTGCTTTAGACCACTGAGCCATCTCACCAGCCCTGAGTTTCATATTCTGAAGACTGCTCCTCTTCCTTTGGCTCCAACATCATCTCTTGTTCCTATGCACGAGCTGTCAGCGACCAGCTTTGCATAAAGTCCACATCAGGTGCAATCTTTTAGGATCACCCTCACAGGGCCAGAGGGTTCCAAGAGTACCAGCGCACCGCGCCACTTCCACCCGCCTCCCTACAGTTTCTTTTAAATCAGTTCTTCCTTTGTTCCCTTTGCCCTAGATGAGATTATAATCATCTCTCATTTTAGGTCCTTTTCTTACTACAGTTATTTTTTTATTTAAAAAGAAGTCCAGGGCTGGTGAGATGGCTCAGTGGTCTAAAGCACCTACTTAGAACAAGCTTAGCAAAGCACAGGGACCGCGGTTCAATTCCCCAGCACCACACGCCAGCCAGCCGCGCCCCCTGGTGGGCTGAGCAGGCCAAACACACACACACACACACACACACATTTAAATAAATAAAATTAAAAATAAAATAAAATACAAACTTTAAAAAAAAAAAAAAAGTCCAGCAACTTAAGACGTGTTATGAACATGTACCAGCTCACCATGACGAGTGCCATAATTACTCACTGCAGACATGTACTAATAAAAATCGGAATTTTTCTAAATTGTATAAAAGGGCCCGGGGAGATGGCTCAGTGGAATAAG
>NW_004524660.1:2691163-2701838 GCF_000260255.1 Octodon degus
GTATAAAAAACAAAATAAATTTCCTGGACATTGAAAAAAATCCAAGAAGTTCAGGGCCAGCCAGAAAGCTCCGGGTATTAAAGCTCCTGCACAGACAGACACAGGGACTGGGGACTAGGGGTTCCATTGCCGGCCTGCCCTGCCCGCCCTGCCCCTGGGGTGCGCTGAGCCTGTGACTGAGACTGGGCATAATCCCATTGCTTGGGAGACTCAAAACAGGAGAATCACTACAGTCCCATCTGTGTAGTGAGACCCTGCAGATCCTGTACTAAATACAAAAATAAACAAAGAAAAAAAGAGAAGAAAAATCCCAAAAGATCATAGATTCTTAAATTGCCCAAGAGAACTAGATGTGGTGGTGCACCCCTATAATCCCAGCACTCAGGAGGCTGAGACAGGAGGATTACTGCAAGTTTGAGACCAACCTGGGCTACAAAGTGAGCTCAAGGCCAGCCTGAACAGCATAGCAAGACCCTGTCTCCAAAAAGACAAAATAATAAGACAAAAATAAAGATTTCCCAGGGCTGGGGAGATAGCTCAGCAGTCTAATTTCCTTCTGCCAAGCGCAGAACCTGTTTTCAATCCAGGCATGTGGTGCAGGCCACTGAAATAGGGGCATGGTGGCACACGCCTGTAATCCCAGCTCTGGGGATGTTGAGACCGGAGGATCACTGGGAGACCGAGCTAGGTAGCAAGACCCTGAACCCCCCCAAAAAAAAGAAAAAAGAAAAAAAGATTGCCCAAGAATTTCTGCAGTTTGAAGCTAAACTTCAGAGCACTGCAAAGTCCTTCACTCCCGCGTGGCTTCATTCCAGCCTCACTTCCGGCCTCTGCATCCAGCAAATGAGCTTCTGGCAGCCCGCTCTTGGCATCTTAGATGCTCACAGTGACTTTTTAGTCGCTGTGCTTTGTTTCTGCTCTGCTCAGCACACTGATTTTTTTTTCTTTTCTCACATCATATTTTGGATACCAAGTTCAAAGGGTTGAATTAGCCACACTTCACAGTTGCTAGCACACTGTGCTATGCGGCACTCTCAAAGGCCTTCACTTTGATTCATGTATGTATTTTCTTTCTTTCTTTCTTTTTTTTTTTTTTTTTTTTTTGCGGAACCAGGGATTGAACTCAGGCCCTTGCACTTGCCAGGCAAGCGCTTATTCTACTGAGCTATCTCCCCGGCCTCTTTCTTTCTTTCTTTCTTTCTTTCTTTCTTTCCTTTCTTTCTTTTTTCTTTCTTTTTTTGTATTTTAGGGCAGGGTCTACAGGGTGTTCAGGGTCTCACTACTAGATCGGACTTGTAGTGGTCCGCCTGTTTACAGCCTCCCAAGAGCTGGGATTACAGGCGCGCACCACCACATCTAGGCTCAACTGCCGGCTCAGCACGCCCCGGGGCGGGCCGGCAAGGCAGGCCCGAGGATGGAACCCTGGCCCCGGCCCTGCTTGCAGGTGCTTTAATCCGCTGAGCTATTTGGCAGGCCCTTATGTATGTATTTTCTTGAACCCTAGCCCCATTTCCTCTATGCTACAGCTTTAATGTCTCTGAGTCTGATCTGTGTAGTGAGACCTTGTACTAAATACATTAAAAAAAAATTTTATGGATGACATAACCTACTGTGATGGGCTATTGCCCCCAGTGATCTCACTCTTCTGATACATACTTTTTCCCTTCTGATGCTTTTGCCCTTGTGTATTTCCCTCTTGAGCATGGGCTACACTTACCCACTTACTTCTATTAAACAGGACAGCACAGACAGGATGAGATGCTGCTTCTAAAATCAGGTTCCCACACCACCGTGTCTCCTGCTGCTAGGTGTTCCCAGCCCTCTTGCTTGTCTGCTCTGAGGAGAGCTACCTCCCATGTTGAGCTGCCTTCTGGAAAGGACTATATGGCAAGGAGTTGAAGAAGGCCTCTGGGCCAACACAGGCAATTAGAGCTTCAGATAGGACTGCAACACGAGGGACCTGCTGAGTGCCAGAAGCACCCAGTTAAAGAGCACTCAGGGGACCAGGAGATGGCTCAGTAGAATAAGCGCTTCTCTGGCAAGTGCAAGAGCCTGAGTTCAATCCCTGGTTCTGAAAAAAAAAAAAAAGAAAAAAGAAAAAAAAAAGAAAAAGAAAAAAAAGGCACCCAGACTTGCAACCCCCAAAAACTGCATGATAAAATGATGAAATTCTTTAGTTAAAAAAAAAATCTTTATTTGACACAGGGTCTCACTATGAAGCTGAGACTCATAGCGATCTTCCTGTCTCAGCCTCCCCAGCGCTGGGATTACATACATGTGCCACCACGCCTTGTTTTGGTGGCCAGCATGGTTCGCCTGGGGTTCTCGGTCCAGCGCGGCATGCGGTACTGGAGATCGAACCTAGATCTCTTTGCGCTTGCCAGGCAGGTGCTTCAGACCGCCGAGCTATCTCCTTAGCCCTCTTTATTTATTTATTTTTTTTATAATAGGGACTGAACTCAAGGGCCTGCACATTCTAGCCAGCACTCCACCTCTAAGCCACTTGCCCATCCCTTTTTATTGTGATAGTACTGTTACATATAGCGAGGCCTGCAAACCTCCCTGAAGACGCACAACAGCTCAAAGCTGCTCTGTAACCGCTAATATCTGGGTCAATAAGCATCAACATCAAACACGTGGAAACAAGGTAATGAACACGTAGATAGACGACTGGAACATGCTGACTTCCCTGTATCCCTTCCAGAAAGATCTTTGTTCTCTGTGCTGTGTCCTGTCGCTAAGTACATTGTTCTGCTATTAAATCAGTATTAGCTAAGTAGCTGTACTTGGAATCCTATAGATTGATTGCAGTTTGACTCAAGATAATTGCAACAATTTTACTGAATAAAGACCTCTTAGTAGCCAGGCATGGTGGCGCACACCTGTAATCATAGCCCATGGGAGGCTGAGGCAGGAGGACTGCCATGAGTTCCAGGCCAGCCTGAAGGTCCACAAGAAGTGAAAGGTCGTCTCAACTACGAAGCGAGGCCCTGTCTGGACACGCTGTAGGACGTTTACTTGCTACTTCTAGTCTTCTAATATTCCACGATATTCTACATATTATGAACCAAACAAACCTACCTTCCTAACAAAATTTTAAATCTTGTCATTCTAGGCATGCGGCTCGAATGAGAATTAACAACGAGATGCATGAGGCTCGGTCCCTGGCCGTATTTTTCTCTGTAACTTTGAATCCTTTCTTCGGGATACACAAGGAAGGGCTCACAGCCCCCCTCCTTCCTCCAGGGACTGTTTGGGGTCAGCGGCTCAAACGCCAAGGGCGCACTCCATCTGCGCAGGCGTCAGCCGGGTTTGTCCCGCCCCCTAACGTCACCGGAAGTGACGCAAAAGGAGTCGTAAAATCAACTAGCGACTCGTTGTTCGGGAGTGTTTAGTTTTGTTGGCTGGTCGGATGGCGGATGAGGAAGAGGATCCTACCGTGAGTGACCGCTTGCGCCCCACTCCCTCAGGCTTTGTAGCAGGGGCAGAATTGAGAATCGAACCTGTTTTCCGTAGTGAATTCAGCCGAGAGAGTTCGAGGATTTAATCCCTTTGCTTTCCCTGTGTTAAGTGATTTATCAAGTAGTACGCGGGGCAGGACGTCGAGGGAGAGTAGGAAAGTGGCTCCTTTCGCTTTGGCTTTGCGTGCGTTTGCCAGACACCCTCTGAAACGCCTGGAGAGTCATCGTCGGTCGCAGTATTTGCTGGTGGACTGGAAGTCAGGAATCTTGGAATTCAAATGCTTGTCTCTCTCTGAGCAAGTTTAACTTTGAACCTCACTTTTTCTTGTCATCCTACCTTAACCCTAGTTATATAAAATAGTAAAACGTAGTTCATGTTTTAATTCATGAAGTAGGGGTAAGGCTTATTCAGTGTAAGTTTTTTGCATTGGCTAAGCAGATCCTTAGTAAATATTAATTTTACTTACTCCAATTACTTAAGTATTAATTTTTACTTGCCGCTTCCATATCAAATCTTTAACGGTAATACTGTCCAGCAGAGGTTGGACATAGCGCAATTGGCTTAAAACAGCAACGCAGCCCACCATGGTGACCCAGTACCTGTGATCCCAGCACTCCAGGTGAAGGCTGGGCGATCTCTCCTGTTTGAAGCCAACCCGGACTACATTGAGAAGCTATTGGAAAAGAAAAAAGACATCCTGCCTCATCTGGACGTTGGATTAGGTTCTTAAAGACCCCTTCAGTGTTGATTTCATAAGTTTTTTGCTCCTTGTTTTAGGCTTCCTACTCTGATATCAGTGTTGAAAATGAAAAAAAATTAATTGTTAAAATGCCAAATACCTACAATCACTTGATATTTCTATGTGTATATTTTAAATTTTAGTTTGAGGAGGAAAATGAAGAAATTGGAGGAGGTGCTGAAGGTGGACAGGGTAAAAGAAAGAGACTTTTTTCCAAAGAATGTAAGTTGTGTTTGACAATGATTTCATTATAGTTGGTGTAAGCTTTTGGATGTATTCTTTTAGGGTAAATTTACTGTCTTTAGTGACAATGTTGTCATTCTTACCTATAAAATTTTGTTTAATTTTTGAATCATACCTAGTGACCATCCTACCCTAACCATAATTATATAAAATAAAACACGATCAGTGTTTTAATTCATGGTAGAAGATACCTCTGTTCATTTTCATGTGCCTTACCTTTGCATACCTGATATAGACTTCTGTGATAGTAAGTTACGGGTCATAATGGGCCTGGGGGCCGGGGAGATGGCTCAGTGGAATAAGCACTTCCCTGGCAAGCACAAGGACCTGAATTCAATCCCCGGTTCCACCAAAAAAAAAAAAAAGGGCCCTGGAACAAATCCTGAGGAATGGATCATAGTTGGGGTTTAGGATTAAGGCAGTAAACAGGAAGATATTGAGTAGTGTGAGGGATTCACAAGTTCTAGAGAACATACTGGGCTTTTGTCCTCCTACCTCAGTAGACAGAAGACAGGTTTGACTGCTGGTAGCAGAAAAGGAGAGGTGCTGCTGGTCTGGGTCAGTCCCTGAGAGCATCATGAGAATGAGCTCTGTTTCGCCAACTCCCTGGTGCTTTACCTATATTTATGGCTGAGGACTGAGAGATACAGCAACACCAATTTCTGAATATATTTGTCATTTATTCAGGCTGGGTAAAACGTGAGCAGTTCCTAAATGCTTTGCAAATAGAATGTCTTTTTTTTTTCTTAACCACCCCAATCCTTTCCATATAATTTCTTGCTTTAAGCTGACCACTCTTTATTCCATCTCTCTGATAATAATTACTGATTTGTATGTGCTCTTACTATTTTGACAGCATGTGAAGGGAGTCCCTGCACTAGAGCATACTTGCACTGTTTAGTGGGATGCTTTACTCTCCACTTAGATGACTGTGTGTTTGTGATGACCAGAATTTGGAATGTTCACAGCTTTCTCTCTGTCTTATCAGAGTTCTCATATGTTTTCCTGGCCAGGATCTGTTTTCTTAAACCCTATTAATTTTTTTTGTTGTTGTTGTTGTTAATATAACAGAATTTCAAAGCATTCAGTGACATTTGTTTACCCTTTTCAGACCCTTTAACTGAGACAATTTATATTCTTCCTCTACAACATAAGTTTTCCTTGGGGCTGGTGGGATGGCTCAGTGGTCTAAAGCACCCACTTAGAACAAGCTTAGCAAAGCACAGGGACCGCGGTTCAATCCCCCACACCACATGCCAGCCAGCCCCGCCCCCTGGTGGGCTGAGCTGGCCACACACACACACACACACACACACACAATAAAATAAATAAATAAATTAATTAATTAAAAAAAAGATTATAAGTTTTCCTTATCCAGTGGACACATTTTCTTCAAATGTTATTGCCTTACTTTCCTCACCATTTAAAAGGAATAATGGTAAATTTACATTGGAAAATCTCGATAGACATCACTTTAGCTAAGTGATCAAAGTTAGTGTCACCAGATATATATATCTATATATATCTATATCTGTCTATCTATCTATATATGTATCCCCCCCCCACCCCGATGTGAGGGACATCATCTCTCTGTCCTTTCTGATCCGTGTGTGACCTCAATCTAAGCATGGGAAAACATCGAAGAAAATCACAAAATGACCAGTGTTCTTCAAAAGTATCAAAGTATTGAAAGACGGAAAAGCTGAGGTGTCGCCACAGATTGGATGGAGAAAACCAAGGTGCTATGACAACTAAGACCGGACTCTTTGATAAGAACCTGGATTTTTTTTGTTTTTTAAATGCAAACAGAGTTACAGAATCCAAAAGCAAGGAAGGAAATTTTTTCTTCTGCAGTTGTTTTCTTCCTGTGTCTGGAACCAAAGGCTCTTCTCAGTGTAGAACTCAGGGATACTTCTCTACTGTGCTGACTTTCTAGTCACCGCTTTCCTGTCTTCCCTGGGCCTGGTTTTTTGTCCCCTCTTTTTTACTTCTTCTAAATAAGAATCTTTTTTTTTGAGACAGGGTCTCAAAAATGCAGTTTGAACTGGCCTTGTGCTCATTTTTGTAGCCCCCAGGCTGGTCTCAAATTTGCAGAGATCCTCTTAGCTCAACCTCCCAAGTGCTGGGATTACAGGTGTGTGCCACCACGCCTGATTCTAAGGTGAGATGGCATGCCCGGGCTTCGTGGGCCAAGACTGCACAGCTTGTGGGACCAGGGATTGAACTAGGATCCTTGTGCTTGCCAGGAATGTGCATATGCCTCTGAGCTGTCTCTCCAGGCCCCTAAATAAGAATCTTATACCAGTTTTTGCTTCTTCTAAAATAATCTTTTCTTTTCCTTCCCTTCCTCCTTTCCTCCCTTCTTTTCTTTTCTCTCTCTTTTCCTCTTCCTTTTCTCCCTCCCTCTCTGTTTCTTATTAGTACATGTTTGCATTACATAATAAACACACTTGTGGTGGGTAGTTGGTATTTATACACTACAATGACAACAAATCTTAATTCTTTTTATATCTCCCCTTCATAGAGTTTATTGTCTTTCTGCCTGCCTGCCTGCCTGTCTTTCACAGTTCTTTGGGATTGAACCCAGGGCCTTCACACAGGGCTACATGACAGCTTGTGGGTTTTTTTTTCTTTTTTGAGGCAGGGTCTCAATATGTAATCCAGGCTGGCCCTGAACCTACAGCAGTCCTGCCTCAGGCTTCCAAGTACTGGGAATACAAGCATGCACCACTATGCCTAGCTCCTTCCTTTTTTTTTTTTTTGGTGCCAAGGATTGAACCCAGGGCTTCCTGCTTGCTAGGCAAGCATTCTACCACTGAGCTAAATCTCCAGCCCCCGACTTTGTTTTTTAAAAACTGTAAAACTTACAGTAAATTGTACACAGCCAAGTATAGTGCCACACATTTGTAATCCCAGCACCCTGGGAGACTGAGACAGAATTGTAAGTTTGAGCCTACCAATGGCAGTTTAGCAACTTGGTGAGTCCCTAT
This sequence comes from Octodon degus, assembly GCF_000260255.1. Classification (NCBI taxonomy): domain Eukaryota; kingdom Metazoa; phylum Chordata; class Mammalia; order Rodentia; family Octodontidae; genus Octodon; species Octodon degus. Next base: position 2,698,598 of record NW_004524660.1, read on the forward strand.
CTCAGAAATTTTAATTATTTATTTAGAAATTCTATTTATTGGTAATAGGAATGAACTCAGGACCTTACGCATGCTAGGCAGTTGCTGTGCTGCTGAGCTAAAGCCTCAGCCCCCTCAAAATTTTTAAAGGATTAGAGATGTATTCCGTGTGACAGTGCTGAGTCAATCCCCAGCACTGGGATGGAGGGAGGAGGTTTCAAGTCTTAAGGAAACAGCTTGATGCGGGCGGGGGGGGGGGGGATCTCTGTATAAACATGTATAATCCCTCAGGGATACAAGATGTCTAGTAGTTGACAGCACTTACATAGTTGAGAATCTCATGTTATAATTCTTCTCCCCCAAAAATGCATCCATACAGATAATATATAAGATTTTCCTATGCATGTGTTCTCAGTTTAAATTCAACACTTTAAAGCTAGTCTGTGGGCTAATTAGATTGATAGACTGTAAGAGTCCATATGGAGCCCTTCTGTCCCAAACTATGGAGTGCGAGTACCGCTGCTGTTGTGGGTCAGAGCGAAAGCTGTCTGGACCCAAGTGGGTGGCTTCAGCTTCAGGCTCTGTCTCTTACTAGTATATGACCTTGGGTGGGTCACTTAACTCAGTGGCTCAGTTTTCCTTCCCGATAGCATGGGAATCATAACAGCTGCGTCACAGGGTTTTTTGTGAGGCTTAACGCAATACGTAGCATTTAGGGCTAAGCAAGTTTAGCTGGTAGCACTTATTGTCATCACTTTGCATTAGCTTTTCCTCCTTTTATGCCTACTCTGTGCTCCCTTCATATGAAACCAGAAAGGGGTTTGCTGGCAGTTGCATTTGAAATGACAAGATTCCTTGTCATAAGCCCTTTGTCTTCTCCTTTTGCTTACCCTATTTGTTCCCATAAGAGAGGGGCCAGGGAGATGGCTCAGTGGAATAAGTGCTTCCCTGGCAAGTGCAAGGGCCTGAGTTTGATCCCCGGTTCCGCCAAAAAAAAAAAAAAAATTCCCATAAGAGGTAACGAGCTCTTTCTCTGTTGCCCTTTAAGCTGTAGTCACATCAGGTTCTTCTGCTCCTGTTTTCCGTGTCCCACTGTATCACTGCCACACAGAAAACTCCCAGACAGTGCTAAGCATTGCTAACCTTGTTCCTGTCATAGTCTCCTCTTAAAGAGGATTCTGGGGCTGACAAGGTAGCTCAGCGGTCTAAGCGTTTGCTTGGCAAGTGCAGGAACTGGAGTTTGATCCCCAGCACTGCATGCCATGCCGGCCCTGCCCTGGGTGTGCTGCGCCAGCCACCAAAAGCAGGCGTGGTGGCGCAGTCTGTAATCCCAGTGCTGGGAAGGCTGAGACAGGATCACTACAATCTGAAGCGAGACCCTGTACCAAATACATATTAAAAAAAAAAAAAAAAGAAGAACAACAAGAAGAAACTGCTAAGAGGATTCTAGAGGTTGCTGACAAATATACGATAAAGATTTTAAAGTATATGCATGTTTGGATTCAGTACTTGGGAAGAAAGGAGAGGTTTGTTGGAGGGTACTTGATAAGACTGGTCATAAGGCTGTGGTTAAACCTTTTATAACACAGTCCATACTTGGAGACAAAAAATATAAGCAGTGTTGTCTATCACTTGGTTCCATTGTAGTTGATACGAAAAGGATGTTGGTGAAATTGTGAAATCTGCTCACGTAAACAAGTGATTGTTCTTTCCCAGTACGATGTATGATGTATGGGTTTGGAGATGACCAGAATCCGTATACTGAGTCAGTGGATATTCTTGAAGACCTTGTCATAGAGTTCATCACTGAGATGGTAAGCTTCTTTTGTAGTAGTATTTTTTCAAGTTTTTTTGTTTTGTTTTGGTTTTTTTGCGGAACCAGGGATTGAATTCAGGCCCTTGCGCTTGCCAACGAAGCGCTTATTCCACTGAGCCATCTTGCCGGCCCCAGGTTTGTTTTGTTGTAGCTGCTCTTTTTTGGGGTGGGGTGGGGAGTAGCTAGTCTTAGAATAGGCTTAAAATTCTAAGCTTTAGATAAGGCTCAAACTTACAGCATCCTTTTGAAATGAACTATTCATTTGTGTGCCTATTTTGTGAAAATTCCTAGTTACTATTTATCATTAAGTATAGAGATTATATAAATATATTCTACCCTCTCCTGAGTTTTGTTTATAAAGACAGAATTATAAGATCCTTGAACTAAATTAATAATATTGCCCATAATCTCATTATCCAAAATGATTTTTCCTTCTTCCAATATTTATTTAAAGGTATATACATTTATATCCAAGTGCCCCTTCCAAAGAAAACCAAGTAATTAAAAATAGCCAGACATGTAGCACATGCCTATAGTCCTAGCACTTGGAAAGCTAAGGCAGGAAGGTTGCAAGTTCAAGCCCAGCTTGGACTGTATAGTGAGTTCAAGGCTAGCCGAAACTACATAGCAAGACCCTGTCTAAATAGAAAACAAAACAACAAAAAGAATATTGGGGGGCCGGGGAGATGGCTCAGTGGAATAAGCACTTCCCTGGCAAGCTCAAGGGCCTGAGTTCAATCCCCGGTTCTGCAAAAAAAAAAAAGAATATTGGTAAAGTTTTTTTTTTTTTTTTTTGGTAAAGTTGTTAATTTAATGTCCTTTGTATTAAAATAAAAACAGCTATGATGCATAAAGAAAAACTTTTTTTTTTTTTTTGGTTTTTATGAGACAGGGTCTTGCTATACAGTTTAGGCTTGCCTTGAGCTCATTTTATGGCCAGGTTGGCCTTAAACTCGTAGCAGGCCTTCTGCCTCAGCCTCCCAAGTGCTTGGATTACAGGAGCATACCGATTTCTAATTATTTAGTAAATAATGGGCAAAGTACATGGATAAAGAGTTTTAAAATGACTAACTATAGTAATTAGAGGAGAAAATCTTCAGCTTCACCAGCAATCAATAAATTAAAACATAGAATTCTGATTTTTAAAATTTAAACAGATGGGGTGAGGTGTCAGAATGGGAGGGCAAAAGGATGTAAAAAGAATTAAGCATTGTGTGTGTACCAGCTCCCTGTAATGAGTGTAATCATTGTGTACTGTAAACATTTACTAATAAAAAATAAGAACATTGAATCTAATATCTTTGTAATAGACTAATGTTTAATGTCTTTGTAATCTAATGTCTTTGTAATAGACTCACAAGGCAATGTCCATTGGAAGACAAGGTCGAGTACAAGTCGAAGATATCGTCTTCTTGATTCGAAAGGACCCAAGGAAGTTTGCTAGGG
>NW_004524660.1:2702965-2705502 GCF_000260255.1 Octodon degus
AATTAAAATTACATTTAAAGAGATCATTGAATGTTATCTTTTGAAACAACTTTTTGTTGCCACTTATAAAAGCACTATAAATCAGTATTGGGAAAATTTTAATTTCTTAACCTATTGATACAAGAAATAAAGTATGAAAACTTAGACATACTTGAATTTGTGTGAATTACAGTCTCCCTACCAAGATTACTAATCTATTACTGGTCATATTAAAATTTTAGCAACTTACTCTTGCTAAAAACTTATTTTTTATAATATACATGAGTCGATAATTGATGAAATAAATAAGTGGGTTGATGTTTTTATTTTAAAAAGCAAAACCTAATTGAAAGTCTTATCTTCTGTGGTGCATGCCTGTAATCCCAACACTTGGGAAGCTGAAGTGGGAGGATCAAGAGTTCAGGGCCATCCAGGGCTACATAGTGAGTTCAAGACCAGCTTGAATTGCAAAGCAAGACCTTGTCTCAAATAAAAGAAAAAAATCTACCTGTTTTCTATGATAAAATCAAGAATGTAAGGTCGAGGCATGAAGATCATGAATTCAAAGCCAGCCTGGCCTACACAGTGAACTCAAGAGTGGCCTGGACCACGGTAATATTATGTACCGAAACCCTGTCTCAACAACAAAATGGGACAACCAGCTCAGTGCCCTCCCCCACTATCTCCCTCCTCTCTTGGACAGGAACTTTCTTTCCCTCAATAAATATATTCTGCTCATCAAAAACAAAAACAATGAAATTGGAATAATGAACAGTCCACACAGTATTTTGGTTTTGTTAATCAGGGCCTGCCCCAGCCTGCAAAGAGCTGGCGGTACTGATCTCTCGATGTCCCCCTAAAGGTTACAGGCATGGCTTTTTGAGCTGACTGGATCTTGGCTGTGTGGTACTCAATCACTCCACTGATAGTTTTAGCCTAGTTCTTGATGTAGTTGAATGGATTTACTGAAAACAAGCCCCATCCCTCGAGGGGGTGACTCTAATTAGCAGGCTTGTAGCCTGAATGGAATGAAAGGTAGAGGGAAGTTTGCCACACCACTTCCTGGCTCCAAAGGGAAGATGATGTGTAGCTCGGCCTCTTAGAGAAGCTTGTCACATTGGCTTTCTTGATGAGAACTTGGCTTTCCTCATCGCTGGAGGATCTTGGGACCTCGCTGTTGCTGAGGATGGCTGTGGTACTTTTGGGGGAGCTCGGGTGCTTTCTTTGAGTGTTGCTTCCTAGCTCCAATGCAGATCCCTCAGCCTGCTAGCAAAGATCCTTCATCCCACTGGCATAGTCTTCCTAGCTTCAACCACTGACTTTTGGCCCTTTCAGCACACATCTGTGAAGTAGGCCTGCATGAGACTTTATAATGGGCTCTAGGCCTTCAGTGGGCCTGCGGGAGGCATTGTTATGGGCTCTTCCGCTGACATTGAAGACATTGTCGTATCTTCAGCTGGAATCATGCAGCATATTAGGATCCAGGCCCTCAGCTGGATTCTTCAGTCTTTAGTGTGTGGACAGATTTCCTGTACTATTTGTATATAACTCTTTGGCTTAAAATAATCTTATAAAATGTGACCTGTACGGTATTGTTCTCCTTGCAAAATCCCCAAACCATGACATGTTCTATGTTCACAACTCCAGATCAAGGGAGTTGTTATACTTCTAATTCAGGGAATTCCAAGCAAAGATTACAGACTTCCTGGCTCTGGTCACTTTTTTAGACCAGTCACCTGGTCAGGAATAACGGGAACACACAGGAAAAAGGTTGAAAATATAAAAAGATAGCTATGCACTGATTTGATTCATGAGCTTACTAACTGAATTCTGATAGTAAAGCAGGATATCTGTTTCCAAAATCTAGATCTGTACTATAATATGGTAGCCACTTGAGGGCTATTTAAGTATAATTAAAATTATATGCTATTAAAGGTTTAGGGCCAGAGATACTGCTCAGCAATCTAAGCCCCTGCCTGGCTAGCGCAAGGACCCAGGTTTGATCTACAGTACCACATGCTGTGCCAGCCCCGCATCGCACTGGCCACTGAATCCAGGCATGGTGGTGTAATTCCAGTGCTGGGAAGGCTGAGATGGGAGGATCACTGAGTCTGAATTGCATAGTGAGACCCTGTACGAAATAAATCTTTTTTAAAAAGTTCAGTTTCCCAGTTACACTTGATATATGTATGTATGTACATGTACATGTGTAATACTGTATATTTTAAGGTACTAGAAATTAAACCTGGGGTGCTCTAACACTGAACTACAGCCCCAGCTCTGGTTAGGTTTTTTCTTTCTTTTTTTTTTTTTTTTGAGGAGCAAAGAGAGCAAGTTTATTTGGTGACTGCTGATGGCAGGCATCATCCAAGAGACCAGGTGGAAAGGGTGCTGTGGCAAGGGAACCTAGAAGCCTCTGGGGCCACAAACAAATCTCTCAACGGGCAAGGCACGGGTTCTGGGGAGTTGGAATGTCCTCAGCCATTCAGCACCATCCGGACAAGTTCTTCATAGTTGATACAACCATTGCTGTCCTCATGCCCTGCCACCAGCATCTC
>NW_004524660.1:2705747-2710820 GCF_000260255.1 Octodon degus
AGAACCTTGAGCACCTCGGCGTTGGTGGGGTTCTGGCCCAGGGCCCTCATCACGTCCCCACACTGACTGTACAGGATCTTGCCATCACCTGTTCTGTCAAACAGCTGGAAGGCCTCCTTGAATTCTGCCGTCTGGTCCTCGGTGAAGTCACACATCTTGACTGCCGAGCTCTACCGGACCTGCAGTAATGGCCAGGTTTTTTCTTTCAAGATAAGGTCTCACTAAGTTCACTAGACTGGCTTCAAACTTGCAGCCTTCCTGCCTCAGGTTTCTGTGTCCCTGGGACAGCAATCATGTGCTGCCTGCCATGCCCAGCTGTACTGGATATATTTCAAATAATCCATAACCCTTTGGTCACTGGCTACCACACTGGACGGGGCTGATAGGGAACATTTGTTATCACAGAAAATTCTTTTGGACAGTGCTTGTCTTATGTGCATAGCTGCTCTCCTAAGTTAGTTCACTTTTAAAAATAAAAGTTTAGGGGGCCTGAGAGATGGCTCAGTGGAATAAGCGCTTCCCTGGCAAGCGCAAGGACCTGAGTTCAATCCCCGGTTCCTAAAATAAAATAAAAGTTTATAGAAAACCTCAAGCATACATAGGATAGTATAATGAGCTTCTGGCTTTAACAAATAACTAATGTTTTGCCAGTTTGCCTATCTATTGAATTTTTTTTTTTTTTTTTCGGTACCAGGGATCGAACTCAGGACCTTGCACTTGCCAGGCAGGTGTTTATGCCACTGAACTATATCCCTGGCCTCCTGCCTATCTATTGAAAACAGTATTAAAGTAAGTCCAGAGGGCCGGCCTGATAGCTCCGTGGACTAAAGTGCCTGCTTTGGCATAGCGCAGTGGCTGGGGTTCGATCCCTGGCTTGCTGTGCTAGCTTCACCCCCCCAGGGTGCACTGAGACAGTGATTGAGACTGGGCATGGTGGCGCAGGCCTGTAATCCCAGCACTCACTTGGGAGGCTGACAGCAGGAGAATGACTACAAGTCTGAATGACATAGTGAGACCCTGTAGACCCTTTCCTAAATACAGAAGAGAAAAAATGATAAAGTAAGTCCTAGATATATTATTTCATCTGTAGGTACTTCTGTATGATTTCCATTAAGTTGAAAAAGCCCAAATACTCATAGACCCCATCACAAATTAATACTCCTCAGTATTGTGCCCAATACTCAATAGCTTTTTATTTTTTATTATTTATTTTCATTTATGTATTTGGTAGAGGGGCTCACTACACAGCTCAGACTCGTAATGATCCTCCTGTCTCAGCCTCCCCAGCACTGGGATTACAGGCGTGTGCCACCACATTCGGTTTTGGTGGCCAGCTCAGCGCAGGCCAGTGCTGCATGTGGTACTGGAGATCTAACCCGGGTCCTTATGCTTGCTAGGCAGGCGCTTAGACCGTCAAGCTATCTCCCCAGCCTGACAGCATTAATTTATTAATAGTTGTCTAGATTAAAACTCTGATGACACAGATCTCATGAAGCTAAAATCAATGTGCCAAGAGGGTTTTGGTTCTTTGGGAATGCTTTAGGAGAGAACCCGTTTACTTGGCTTTTCCGATTTCTACAAACTTTATACTTCATTTCTTGGCTTACAGTTGCCTTCTTCAGTCATCAAAGCTAATAAGATATTTGCACTTCTTTTAGAGGCGGGGCAGGTTGCTAGCAATGTGAACTCAGGGCCATGCACTGAGCTGCCTCCCTGGCCAATGTTGCATTTCTGACTTCTTTACCTGGCACTGGGGACTTGAACTGAGGAGCATTTATACTGGGCCACATCCCTATTTTTATTTGAATTTCCCAGGCTGGCCTCATACTTCCAATCGTTTTGCCTCCCAAGTAGCTGGAATTATTGGCATGCACCACCATTCCCAGCTTCGCTGACTCTTCTGTGGTCTTATTGCCCTGTGAAGCCACCTGGGACACATTTTCTGTGATGTCATAGGGCTCACCTGGATGACCCAAGATCCCCTCTCCATTCTGAGGTCTTCAACTTAATCCATATCAAGTAACAGTCACAGGTTCTGGGAATCAGGACAAGGACATCTCTGCAGGGCCATTTTCTCTGCCTATGGCTGTTTGAAATAGGATCTGAGCAAAGTATCACTCATTACATTTGTTTTGTATGTTTACATTTCTTTTAATCTATAATAGTTCCCTCCCTACTCTAAGTGAAGCGCTCTTAAAATGTCTTTTATATTTTTAGTATGTTTATGAGATGCTTAGAGTTTAATCTGTGAGATCTGAGAATCATATTCAGAGCAGTCCACCTTAGCCTGCAGGCATTGAAGTCACAAGGCACTGAATCATTCTGCCATGTTAGAACCTGTACTGTACCTTAAATGATGCCCAACCTAGTTCTTGAGCCAGAGTAGGCATTCAGCAAGTGTTTAATAATTGAGGCAGTATTTTAGGACAGTCCTTCATCTAAGCAAGCCTTGTCTTTCTGAACAATTCACTGCTATTGCAGCAACTAGACTGAAAGACAAGACGATCTAATCTTAACCAGTGTGGCTGAGTACAGAAGGAAAGGTGATATCTTGGCTAACAGCTATTAAGCTTGTAGAGCAAAACTGAATGTTACAGGAGGAAGCAAACACAGTCAATGCACTTATCAGTGTACAAGTGATACGATATGACAGATATGTTTCAGTACCTGTTTTTCCTCTGCCACTTCCTTTTCTCCAGAAATAGAAAGGTTATTTATTTGGTTCTAGTATTGCTGATTGTTTATTGAAAATTTGAATGTAAATAACAATATGCCATAGAGTATGGAGGCTATAAACAAGACTTCTAATTTTCCCTATCTCATTAGAATAAGGTTTACTTCCTTCCAGCTAAACTGTTCAGTTGACACGGTGTGGTGGAGTGGGATTTTTTTTTTTTAATGGCGCATGCCTGTAATCTAAGAGAATTGCTGAATGTTTTAGGCCAGCTTGGGCTACTTAGTGAATTCAAGGCCAGTCTGGACTAGTCATGTCTAACTCTGTATCAAAAGCAAACAAACCAAAAAACCCAACCAACCAATCATCCAAACAAGCGAAACCTCAGAATGGCTAGAATTCTTTAGCTTCATATCAGCTGTGTGATTTTAGGCAAGTTTTTCCTGTAGTTTCTAAGAGGAGAATAATTAGAGGGATCCTTAAGAGAGACTGAGACACTTAGAGAATCCAGGCAAAGCACAAAATCATTTTGTGCTTCTTGAAGGAAATGCCAACATCGAGCACCAGATCTGATTCTTCATTGTGTGTGTTCTGGTAGTGCGCATTGAACCCAGGGCCCTCACATTGAGTTACACTCTCGGTTCTTTTTTGTTTTTATTTTGAGATAGTGGCTTCCCAAATGGCATAGGCAGTACTCAAACTTGGGACCAGTGTGCCCCAGCTTCCCATAGCTCAGGCACACACACACAAGGCCAAACGGAGTTCTGTTTTTCTAGGTCTCCACCCAGTAGTGTATAGATGCTTATCTCTGCTTAATATATCTTTCTAGATCTCATTTTTTTAGCTCTCATAAATTTAAATATTCAAAGCTAGTCCAGAGGAGATGGAGAGATTTATTTGCCTCAAATCACCACCTCCCTCTGTGTACAGGTGGGCAGGAGTCTTTTATAGTAAGCAACAGAGGGGAGGGGGCGCAGAGTGAGAATGGGAATCTTTACCCTTGTTTTATCTTCAGCTCTTTGCACTTTATGTTTTGCGGAAAGGAAAGTGGACTCCAGGCCTCTTGATGTCAGCATATGCATATTCTATCATTTCATCTGGACGAGAGAGGGTGGAGTTTTTATGTGTTCATCAGGAGGAAGTTTGGAGAAACTGTTTACCTCTAAAAGGAACAAAAAAACAGTCTTTTAAAGTTCCAGCCAGGCATGGCAACACATACCTATAATTGTAGCACTTGGGAGGCTGAGGCAGGAGGATGGTTCAGAGTGCAAGACCAGCCTGGGCTACAAATTGAGCTCAAGACCAGCCTGAGCTGCAGGGTGATATACCCTGTCTCAAAATCACAGTCAATCAATCACTTGAAAAGTTTCATTTGGCTAGGTGTGGTGGTGCACGCCTGTAATCATAGCACTCAGGAGGCTAAGGCAGGGGAATTGCTGTGAATTTGAGGCCAGCTTCAGCTACACAGTGAGCTCAAGCCAGCCCGAACTACATGGTGACACCCTGTCTCAAATAAAAATAAAACAAAGTTCCAGTTGTGGTGCCAGTTACGCTACTGCCCGCCAGTCAAAATTTAGAAATAGCTTCTTAGATGAATGATACTGGCCAAAGCATTGCAAGACCACTTTTTGAAGTTAAACATTCTGTAAAGGGTATTTTTTTGTTTTTTGAATGTCAAGGCTCTGGGTAACATCAAATTTTCAGTCACTGAGTGGGTTCATAATAAAGAATTTCTTCCAGGATTTAATCAAAGTAGGTAATTGTTTTACTGTTTAGCTTTTGGTGTTTTTCCCAGAAATTAAAAAGTTCTTTTTCTTCTTAGAAGCTTTTCCTCAAGTAATGGTTTCTTTTATCTTGGACAAAATTCTTCCTTCCCCAAAGTGTTTTTGGGTATTACTCTCTTTACCAATCTCTTTGACCCCATTTTCCCCCTGTAATGAGGCTTGGCTCACTCTGGTCTTTGTGAGGACGCGGCTCTTGCAGGTTTATACCTCTGTGTTGTTCTCTACACAAAATCATTATGCCCCTGTTTAACTCAGCTCGGCTGAGCATCACGTGTATTTGGGGAATACTACCGCATCTATGGGGTGGCGACAGAAGTACTTACAATCAAAGGGGCAGACAAAATCAGAACATGCCAAATGTTAAATAACAGAAATCTGCTTCACAAAATGAGAAATCAGGAAAGGTGCAGACTAAGAACCCGCTGGAGTTTTCAGGGAGCAAGTGGAGTTTAGGAAGGCAGAGAAGGCAAGGAGAGGGAAGATCGATCGCCTTAGCCCGTATTAAAGGGTCGATCCCAACGCGCTGACGACTTGTGCACGCCAGAGCCGACGCGCTCCGCGCTGCGTGGGGGCCCGGCCGCGCCCGCCGCCCGCCGCTCACGCACTGCGGGCCGG
>NW_004524660.1:2710920-2723702 GCF_000260255.1 Octodon degus
CCCCGCTCCGCCCTCCCCGCTCCGCCCGCGCGCGCTCGCCGCCTTCCGCGCAGGCACCTGCCTGGCCGCCCCGCGCGGCGGGGTCCTAAGGCCCCCCAGAAGCGCGCTGATTGGCTGCAGCTGGCGGCTGGAGCTCAGTTCCAGCGGCGCTTGACAACCGCAGTCGGCTCGAGGCTGAGCGGAGCCGTAGCCGGCCGGGAGAGGGGTCTCGAGGAGGACAGGCGGACGGACCGATGGACTAACGCCCAGGAGGCCGGAGGAAGGACCAGCGCCCAGCCCAGACTGCCGCCCTCCCGCCCCGCCCCGGCTCGGAGCCCGCAGCTTCGGAGCCCCGGCCGCCGGCCTCGCAGCCGCGTCTTCTTCCCTCGCGCGCTCCTCCGGGCTTGTCTCGAAGCCCTCAGGTGAGTGACCCTGGAAGGCGGGGGCGGACCGCCGCGCACCTCGGGTTGCCATGGTCACCCGGCGCCACCTGTCACCGCGCGACCAAATCCATCCGGGGGTGGGGGGGAAAGGGCGGCGTTCGCGGCCCCGAGAAGGGTCTGGAGGAGGCTCGGGTGGAGCCTGGGAGGAGACTGGTCGTGGGCGAGGCCTCGCGCCGCGGAGGGAGCGGGGACCCGGCGCCGCCAGGCCGCCGCTCCCGGGCCACACCTTTCCCGCACCGCCCAGCCGCATTCTGGGGCAGAGCGACGCCTCTCGCCCCGGCCCTGAGCGGCGAGCGAGCGCAGGGTTCGTGCCCTCCTCGCCGCTGCCGAGGGACCGGAAGGGGTGACGGCGGGCTCAGCCTTCTTCGCCTCTCCGCAGAGCCAGAGCGAGCACTGGGAAGGTGGGGAGCTCGCGGCCCTCGCTGGGCCCGCCCAGGCCGGGAGGACGGAGCCGGGGTCGGGCCGGGCCCGGGCGGGGCGGCCCCGCTGCGCCGGGCCGGCCTCTGACGTCAGTGGTCGGTGGGAGCGGGCTTTTGCGGGGTCTGGGGAGGTGGGAGAGGGGGCCACGACTGGATTTGGAAAGAGGTTGGTGCCGGGAGAAGCCTGCCTAAAAGACAAGGGAGCTTGAAGAACTCGTAGGTTTAAACCACTTTCCTGTATTGGGAAGAAAAAGATTGGGGCTCCAGCTCTGGGGCGAGGTGATTCTCAATAGGGGAAAGGGGAGCTGGGGAGGCAGGGGTAGCGTTTGACCAGATAAATTGGTTTTTCTTCTCTATACCCAGAGCAAGCGTTGATAATCACTCATGGTATCTGAGGGGAGCGTGTTTTGTTTTTTGGTTTTTTTTTTTGGCAACTTGGTTCTCTGCATAATGAAAAGAGAAGTCTTTGTTCCACCCAGATTCATAGGCTGTGATCCACACATTTACGTATTTCTCTCTTTTTCTAAATGGAAATCGTAATGGTTCCCCCCCCCCAAAAAAAAAGTTAATGTTACGGCAGTTAACTCATAGGTTTTAAAGATGCTATGATTTTTTTTTCACAGTAAATCCAAGTAGCTTTTCTTTTTGTCTTTAGAGTTGGCATGTGTTGCACTGGCATTTTACTAGGAAGGAGAAACGCATAAGAGCCCATTTTCCTTTATGTGGCACACTCTGGAGGTCTCATTTAGGAAGATGTAACGGAGGGGTAAAATATTCCATTAGGAAAGAAAAATTAGTATAGAGCTGTTGGAAGGGCTAGTAAGTCATAACAGTATATTTTTAGGAAAAATAAAAAAAAATAAAACCCTTGAATTTGAATACTTATTTATTTGGTGAGGGGCCTTTAACGTATGTTTATCTCCCACCCTCCCACTTCTTAGTGTTTTTTTTCCCACCTTATAAAATTCAGTATTAACAATGTATTGCAGGAGAACAGGGGTGTTGTCCTACGTTCCCACTTACGTAATTGTGTTCAGTCTCTTTTCCGTTTGTTAAATCTAGTTTATCACTAGCTTACTGAATGTGATATACTTAAGAGTGTGCTGCAATGTGAAAAAATACTTAAAAATAAGTAGGGAAAGCAGTTTCCCCTAGTAGATCAGTAAACTAGAAATCAGGTGAGATTTAATCTTTTATTTGCTACCGATTGCAATCGTCAGAGCTACTTTACTATTGCCTCTAATTTCTCATTCTATCGAATGGGGATAATGATGGCTGTTGTTTTATTCTGGGTACACTATGAAGTTGAATAAAATAATGCATTTAAAAGCACTTTGAAACAAGTTTAAGGCATCTGTTGATTATTTTGAATAGAAGGGGATATTGGAAGAATGATTAAATATTTCTGTACAAAACATTTTTTATTAAATAGTGGCCTTAAAATATCAGGGGAGCTGTTGAGGTGCATTCCCTCTGCCTGGCAGACATTGTCACTGTGGTGATGGGGAGAGAAGGGTGTTTCCTTCCTATACGTGGGTCATACTGGCTTTCTTAGACATAAGGTTATGGCCAATGACTGACTTGAGTTGTATTTGATATTAAGTAATTCTCAGTGTGGGCTTTTTTTTTTTTTTTTTTTAGATGTCACTCTGTAGTGCAGGCTGGCCTCCAACTTGGGATAATTCTCTAGCCTCAGCCTCTTGTGTGCTGCAATTATAGGCATGCACCATCATGCCTGGATCTTGGTTCTTTTTTTAAATTTTATATCAGGAACTGAATTTATGACCTTGTACTTTCCAGGCAGGTGCTACATCACTGAGCTATATTTCTGGCCCAAGGCTCTTGGTTATTGACTAATGAAGAATAACTTATTCTACTTCCTTTGACCTATGCTTTTTTTGTTTTTATTTTTATTTTTTATGTATTTAGTACAGGGCCTATTGGGTCTCACTATGCAGATCCGGCTCCTAGTAATTCTCCTGTTTTCAGCCTCCCAAGTGCTGGGATCATAGGCATGTGCCACCACGCCCACTCTCAGTCTCCATCTCAGGATCCCACTGGGGGCGAGGCCAGCACAGCATGCCGGAGTGCAAACCTGGTCCCTGCATCTGCCTAAACAGGCGCTTTAATCGCTGAGCTATCTGGCTGGCCCTGACCTATGCTTTTTAAGTTGGAGTATTTTCACCATTATACATGTGCCTGCCTCAGTGTGTGAGGAGATAAGTCTGTGTTCATATAACATGGCCCACATTTATGAGGTTGTCATCAGTTTCATTTGAAGGTATGGGAAAAATATTGTTCTATTAAAATACAGTAAGGTGTTATGAAGAATGTAACATTCACATTAGTTTCTAAGGTAAAATGCAGAGACTTCAAAAAAAATGTTATGCTTAAGGACTCCTTTGGATATGTTTTTAGATTCTTCTGTCTTTAAGTAGAAAAGTGTAAGAAACTATGCCTTAGATTTACTCAGTTAATAAATGGCAGGTAGTTACATAGCATGGGAAGTAAATTGTCTTCCAGTGGTTTTTTTTTTTTTTTTTTTTTTTGGCGGAACCAGAGATTGAACTCAGGCCCTTGCATTTGCCAGGTAAGCGCTTATTCTATTGAGCTATCTCCCCAGCCCCATGTGTTCCATATTATTGGAGACCTAATTCTTTTTATCCCTGTAAAAGTCAGAATGTTGTAAAGCAGAGGCTCATGGATTTTAGAAAGGTACACTGTGAAATGGAGAGTAGGAATGAGGGCTTGCTAAGTTGCCCTGGGCTGGCCTCAACTCAAGATCCTCCTGTATTAGCCTTGTGAATAGCTAGAATTATAGGTACTGTCTCCTAGTTCCTTTGATATATTGTCCTTAATCAAGGATATGAACTCTGAAGGGAAGAAGTTACATTTTTTGAGCCTTAGTTATATACTTGCCATTCTACTGTGAGCTTTATTGTATTTTATTAGGCAACATTTGATTTTCATGGAGTTAATACTATTTGAAAAAAAAGAATAAAATTTTGTACTATTTATATTAGGCCCATTTATTTCCAGTCTTTTTCTTTTCTCTTTTTGGTACAGGGTCTCACTATGCAGTTCAGACTTGTTGTGATCCTCCTGTCTCAGTCTTCCCATTGCTGGGATTACAGGTGTGTGACACCACGCCTGGTTTCGGGGTGGGTACAGTGTACCAGTGTTCTGGGGCTGGCATGGTATGTACCAGAGATTGAACTCGGGACCAAGTTTGCAAGGGAGGTGCTGATGCCACCGAGCTATCTCCCAGCCCTGTATTTTGTTGTTGTTGTTTTTTTTTAATGGCTAAGTATCATATTTTGTGCTTCTTGCAGATTTGTTGGGAAAAAAAGGAAAATCTAGAAGCAAGCTAAAATTAGAGGGAATTTAATTTAATTTTGAGATAGGGTCTCACTATGTAATTCAGGCTGGCCTTGAACTCCATATATATACATAGAGTACTATAGATATATAGTAGCTTGGCCTCAAATTTTCAGTGATCCTTCTGCCTCAGCCTCCTACGTGCTGGGATTATAGGCTTGCACCACCACACCCGGCCCTGCTTTGAATTTTTAATTTTGAGTAGGATCTCAGTAAATGGTTTAGTTGTCCAGGCTGGGCTTTAATGTACCATTCTCCTGTCTCAACCTCTCAGAGCATAAGGAATACAGGTACAGAGTACCACACCTAGTTTTGTCTATGTATCTTTATATATGTTTACAAATATTTGTGGACTGAGTTCCTACAAAAAGAATTGAAATCCATAGTTTGCAGGGTGTCTTTCTTTTTTTTTATCTTTATTTTCACTATAATTTTTTTGAGAAGCAAATAGCAATGAGACAGTTTCAAACCAAATTGGTAGGACAGTTTCTATAATTAACACATTACATACATTCTTCCTAGTGGTTAATTGCTGTACAAAATGCGGACATGATATCCTGTTTACAAACTCTATGCAGGGTGTTTTTCTTTTTTTTTTTTTTAATTTTTATTTATTTGTGTGTGTGTGTGTGTGTGTGTGTGTGGCCAGCTCAGCCCACCAGGGGGCGGGGCTGGCTGGCATGTGGTGCTGGGGGATTGAACTGCGGTCCCTGTGCTTTGCTAAGTTTGTTCTAAGTAGATGCTTCAGACCACTGAGCCATCTCACCAGCCCCAGGGTGTTTTTCATATGTAAAGATTTCCTTCAGTTAGATAGTCTGTCCTGCTTTACGTTCTTAGCAGTAGTGAGAAAGGGCATTTATCTTCATTCTTACCAACATTAGATGTTGTATGTATGTGTATTTTTAAACTGGAGTTTCACCATGTTGCCCAGGGTGATTTGTAACTCTTGGTGCACTCTCCCAGGTACCTGAGACTAGAGACACATGCCGCTGTGCCCAAATTACCATGTTTTTAATTTTTTCAAAACGAGTAGATCCTAAATGTTGCCTCATTTTAGTGGTACAGTTGACCAGGCGGCATGTTTCAGATTTGGAGATTTTGCAATATTTCATACTGGTTGACTACTCTAATTTGAAAACCCAATACTGTCCAAAATTCAAAACTAAATTGGAGCAGTTCAGATATTTGGATTAAGGATTTACCTTATATTAGTGAGGTTGACTATTAATTCATTGATTGAGTGTAGTTCTGTGAATTGTTTGGGTTTTTTGTTTGCTCCCAGTACTGGAGATTGACAAGTGTGCTTGGTAAGCACACTTCCACTGAGCAACACCTCCAACCCTTTAACTTTTTTATTTTTTATTTTGAAATGGCTTATTAAGTCACTAAAGTATTTGACCTGGATTTGAATTTATGATTACTGTGTCTCAGCCTTCCTAAGTGCTAGGATTCTGGTGTGAACCACTGTTCCCAACTTTGTTTACTTTTCAACTGAAATTTTTTGGGTTTTTGATTTGAAGAAGCTATTTATATATTTTGGATAGACATTTAAATATAGGCATTTTAAGTAATTCTTTTTTTTTTTTTTTTTTGTTTATTTTTTTTTTTTTTTATTTTTTGGTAGAACCGGGGATTGAACTCAGGCCCTTGTGCTTGCCAGGCAAGTGCTTATTCCACTGAGCCATCTCCCCAGCCCCAGTAATTCTTTTTTTAAATGTATTTTTAGCTACAGAGTCTCACCACACGGTTTGGGCTCTAGTGATCCTCTGGTTTTCAGCCTCACAAGTGATCGGATTACAGGGGTGCACCACCACACCCAGTCTCAGTCACTCTTTCAGCGTGCCCCTGGGGGTGGGGCCAGCACTGCATGCTGAGGATCAACTCCAGTCCTTGTGGCGCTTTAGTCCGATGAGCTATAGGACTGGCCCTAGGAGTTTAAGTAATTCTAATTTATACATTGTTGTTTTTATTTTTTGGTCCCTTTTAAGTTTGTGGCAAATTTAGTTGAATGGAAGGTTTCTATTTTACATTATCGGGGGTCTTGCTTTAGAGTCCAGGAGGGGCTTGAACTCATTGAGTAGCCCAGGCTGGTGTCAGATTTGCAGTTCTCTTGCCTTAGCCTCCCACACTGAAATCACAAGTGTGTGCCACCATGGCCTGCAAAAAACTGACAAGAATAAACTTGTTTTTCTTTACTTTTGCTGGGATAGTCTGAGTAAAAATAAGGGTTTTATTTTATGTAATTTTAGTACTTAGTATTTGTAGAATTTTAATATTTGTAGAAATTTAGTATTTTAAATTTTAGTAGTTAGTATTTTAGTATTTAATAACTATGGAAAGCACAAATACTTTAATCTCAAAGAAAGATTGAAATATTTTTAAAAATTATATTTAAATCAGGCATGAGAAGAGGTTTTGTGTTACGGAAAACTATAAATTACTTTGAAATACAGTTTTTTTTGTTACTTATATTACTAAGTCCATCCAGTAATTTGCAAGTAACTGATTATTTAGATATGTTATTATTACTTAAAAGTAATATTTGTGCATGTACAAACTAAAAAGGTGTGAAAAGATGCATATTGAAAAATCATCTTTGGACACAACCATCATTACCAACTTGTTCTATTTTTCTAGAGATACTTTGTGTATATATAAGCAAATATTAATTGTATTCTCTTTATAGTTAGATAAAACTACATCTGGCTTAAATATAATTTCTTTTTCTTTAGTATCGAGGATTGAACATAGGACCTTTGTACTGAGCTACCTCTCCAGCACTTTCTTGTTTATCCTGAGTCAGGACTCTTGCTAAATCACTAAATTGCCTAGTCTGGGGTTGAAATTGCAGTCCTTCTGGGGTGCTGGGATTACAGGTGTGCACCACCACGCCTGACTGTAATTTGTTTCTAGCCCAGAAATCATTCACAGTTCCAGAAGGTATATTAGAATAACTGATGCATAGAGAATAGCTGTCCACAGTAAGGAGGGACACACGTGCGACCCTGCTACAGAGGCGAGGTGTGGGCAGATGTGACGAAGCGTGGTGGTCCAAAGGGACCTGCTTTTGTTAAATGCTCTAAAGGAAATCTGTTTTCTTTCCTTAATTGACCTTCAATGTGAGGCTTCTGACATCCCCCCCTTAGAATATTAAAATGTAAATTAAAGCAAATTATAGAACTTGAAAGGAAATCAGAAATTAGAGCTGTAAGCGCTCTTTTCATGACCACTGAATTTATTACTGTGTCCTAATTCCCTTGACCTTTTACTTCTGAATCATTCTTGGCCTTGTGTTTTCCTTCTTTCCTAATCTGTATTTTAAGTAAGTAAAATCATTTCAAAGGAACATTTAAATTATATCTATTTAGGGTTGACCAGAAAGCTAGCACCTTTTTTTTTTTTTTTTGGAACCGGGGATTGAACTCAGGCCCTTGCGCTTACCAGGGAAGTGCTTATTCCACTGAGCCATCTCCCTGGCCCAGCTAGCACTTTTTTTAATGAAACTTTTTCTAAATCTCTGGAAAAAATTATTATTATTATCTATTGCTAACATTTTACCTTTAGTCTTAGATTTAATTTTTAATTTTTAAATTTTTTTTTCTGGTACCAGAATCAAACTCAGGACCTTGTGCTTGCCAGACAGGTGCATGTGCTGCTGAGCTATCCCTCCTGCTAGTCTTAGATAAACATAATTTTATTTCTTGCCTCTAATACATTTTTCTAATCTTACTTCATTAGCAGCAGTCAATAGGAGTCATAGAGACTCCATCTAGGATTTAGTCTCTGTAGAGGTCAATTTATCAGAGTACTGAAATGCTGCCTACCTTCCAGCTGGTTTCCAGATAACCCTTATTTAAAGAAAACCCCAAAACCAAAAAAACCCCTCTAATTTGTTTACCCGTTGAGATATTGAATCTAAAAATCTGTTTCTTAATGGAAAATTCAGACCATGTTTTGTGATTTTTAAAAAATTGTCATTTAATATGGAAAATATATATTTTTTCCATTTTCATTGGAATAAACCCTACAGTTGTCCTTATATAAATTCTGTTCATATAAATACATTGTTCATATTTCTGATAGGATGGCAGATTTCCCTAAGATGCTTGCAGAGCTAGCTTAGGCAAAATAGTTGGATCAGAGGATACATCCGTTTGAAAGCCTTGAGAATAGTTGGAAACAGCTATTCTGCACTTTTGTAGAAATATTTGTTGAGTGATTTTGCATCTCCATTTAATTCAACTAATATTAACTGAACAAATTTTATGTGTATATTATTTATTTATTTATTTATTTAGTGTGTGGTCAGCTCAGCCCACCAGGGGGCGGGGCTGCCTGGCATGTGGTGCTGGGGGATTGAACCGTGGACCCTGTGCTTTGCTTAGCTTAGTTTGTTCTAAGTAGGTGCTTTAGACCACTGAGCTATCTCACCAGCCCCTGTGTATATTATTTAAAAAGATAATTTTAGAGCTAGATGTGGTGACATGAATCTAGAGTCCTAGCTACTTAGGAGGCTGCAACCAGAGGGTTGGGTGAGCCCAGGAGTTTAAAAACCAGCTTGGACAATATGGTGAGACCTTGTCTCAAAACAAATAGCAATTAATAATTGAGTAATTTCTGAGCTAGTTAAGTATTATGAATTTATGAGCGTCCCTTTGAGAAAAGACTTTGTCATTGAATTATGCACCTTTCTTTCTTCTTTTTTTTTCTGCATTCAAATTCCTTTATTGTCCCGAACATTCCCTTTACAGGTGATCAAGAATCAATCCCTGGGGGCCGGGGAGATGGCTTAGTAGAATAAGTGCTTCCCTGGCAAGCGCAAGCAAGGTTCTGAGTTCAATCCCTGGTTCCAACAACAAAAAAAATCAATCACTGCATTTGATTATTATGTCATTTTAATTTTTTTTTAACCTGAGAAAATAGTCTTCTTTGTCATTTTAAAAATACCAGCCAGTTGTCTTGTCACAACTTGGGCTCTCTTGATGGTTTCCTCATGATCAAGTGCACTTTAATCCTCTTCACTAGAGGAATACGTTGGTGATGTGTTCCTTCTGCCTGATACTCCTTTTTGTATGTTGAATGTAGAGCTGAACAAGGTGGACTTCATGGGGATATCGTGGGCTCCCTGGGTCTCTCCCAGCAGTTCCCTGGAGAAACCCCATTTATAGGGTTTATCTTTCCGAGACTTGAGACCTGATTCAGAGAAGGCTGCTCCTAGGACCTTTGTTTAAACCACAGTGGTAGTTGTTTAACGACACAGCTGCCTGAGGCAATGAACTCGTTGGGCTGATGTCTTATTTTCCTTTTCTCTGGGACAATACCTGGCACCCATAATTTAAAGAAGCAGTTTATTTTGGCTCTTGTTTCAGCCCATAGTCAGCTGCACTGTAGAGTGGCATGGCAGAGAGGCATAGTGAAGCTTCGAAAAGCTGCTCATGTCATGGTAGTGGGAAAGCGGAGGGTCATGGGTTGAGTAGGGAAGGGAGACATACCCTTTCAAGGCATGCTCACAGTGGCCCGACTCTTCTTATCAGACCCCATGGAAGAGCAAGTCAGCCATAATGCCTTCATAATCGGACACCTTCCAAAAGCCTGAGTGCATGCGACTCTTGGGGGACATCTACATCTAAATCGGAATGGCTGGCAACAGGCTGATAAAGAATGTAAAGGAAAATTTGGGTAATGAGATAGCCACAGATGGCCTTTCTAAGCTTCCAGCTCTTTTCATTAGAGAAAATGTTAGCTTTGTAGTGATAAACAGTTTTAAGAGTCAAAAAAAAAAAAAAAAATCCAAAACTAGTTGTTTTTATATGTTAAAAATGTAAATTAATTAAAAAATAGTGTATTACTTCTAAGTTAATCAACTTAGATTTTGGAACTCTATAAATGTTTCAGTAACGCAAAGGGATTAGAGAAAAGAATAATTATAATCTACTGTATTTCCATGAAAATAAAATTTAACTGAGAAATAAGCTCTAGCATGATTTTTCAGGGTGTTTATAATATAAGCCCTATTCCCAGTATGAGCCCCAGTTAACATCATCAGATTAGTGGGCTTATTTATTTATTTATTTATTTGGTGTAGTGATCTTCCTATCTCAGGTCCTCCCCACCCCCCCGCACTGGGGTTATAGGCGTGTGCCACCATGCCTGGTTTGGGTGGCCAGGTCGGCATGCCCAGGGTTCTGGGGCTGGCATGGCAGGCGGTAACAGGGATCAAACTCGAGTCCTTGGGCTTGCCAGGCAGGCACTTAGACCGCCAAGCTATCTCCCTAGCCCCTGATAGACATATTTAATATGTCTGATGCAGCACAGATGGCTGTTCAGTTATAAAATAATATATAATTAATTATAAACACCATTATTGACATTAATGCTTAAAATAAATGATACATAAATTATAATTATTTATAAATACACAAGTGGGTGCCTTTGGGCAAAAGATAAGACACCTGTATGAACAGATGATCTCAAGAAAGACAATCAATTCATAAATAATATGAGCACTTGTTAATGAACAGACATGGTTGTGTCTAATATGAATCTTCATAATTCAATGTGTTGTGCATTGTAATGGCATACTTAATGTACTCCTGTGAAATAAACACATGTTTTTTGAAATTTGGTGCCTGTTATGTCGCTTTTGTATGGACTGTCATTCCTTTTTTAAATTTTTTTTTAATGTATTTAGTACAGGGTCTACAGGGTCTCGCTACACAGATTGGACTCATAGTGATCCTCCTGTGTTCAGCCTCTCAAGCATTGGGATAACAGGTGCGCACCACCACACCAGTCTCATTTGCTGTCTCAGCACACCCTCGGAGGGTGAGGCTGGCACAGTATGCCAGGGATGGAACCCCAGTCTCTGTGCCTGCCTAAGCAGGCCCTTTAGTTCGCTGAGCTATCTGGCCAGCCCTGGATTATCATTCATAACTGTCATTTTTGCTGTCACTTCCGTCATGAGAGTCTTCAGTTCATACTGATTTAATGGAAACTTTGTGAAGCCTGGCCTGCAAGAGGTTGTGATGCCTGAGGAATTCATGGGATAAAATTGATGGTAGCTGTGTTGCCAGTGCACTACTAGCAGGCTACGTGGAGGTGAAGCACTCATTAAAGAAGAGTGCTGTTGCTGGATGTGAGAGATTGGGGCCAATGGTTCTATAGGAAATGGAGTCCCAAGAAAGTCAGGCTGGACTTCTGGGTTTGGAGAGTGACATTGTACTGGAAGATGACATGACTATATTTGAGTAAAGGTAAATTTTTGAACATGAAAGAATAAGACATCCTCTGAAAAATAAGCCCTGTTGCATCTTTGAGAGCAAAAATTAATATAAGAACTGGTCTTTTTTTTGGGGGGGATATGGTATATCATTAGGCATATGGCTGTGTTTATATTGTATCCAACAACAGCAAAGCTTATGATAATGAAAGTTCTGAGCTGAGTGATTAAAACACCATTACTATTCCACTGGGAATGTTACAGTATAGAATTAAGTTTTGTCTTTTTTTAATTAAATGTTTTTTTCAAATCTGACTGAATTCTAGGTTAATTGTGATATATTTTGTTACCTATTCAAAAGTCAGTGTAATACATGTATTTTTAAGAATGTAGCTGGGTGTGGTGACACATACCTGTAATGCCAGCACTTGGGAGAATGAGGCAAGAGAATTGCTGTGAATTTGAGAGCAGTCTGGGCTACATAGTGAGACTTTATCTCAACAAAACAAAACAAAAACAGGAATGTAATTTTTGTGCAAGCATGGTGGTACATGACAGTAATTCCACCACTCTGGGAAGCTGAGATAGGAGGATGGCAAGTTTTGTGACTTACTGAGACTGTCTCAAATAAATTGAAAAGAGGGCTGGAAGTGGGACCTGGTATGCTAAGACCTGGGACATGCCTTGCCATTCCAGCCAGCACGTGGGAGACTGAGGCAGGAGGATTGCTGTGAGTTCAAGGTCATCTTTGGCTACGTAGTGATTTCAAGGCCACCCTCACTACACAGTAAGACCCTGCCTCAAAAAACCAACCAAATAGCAACGACAAAAGCCGCTGTGGTTAACCCTGGGTTAAATTGCCAGTGCTGAGGGAAAAAAAATCTCAAGCTGGCTATGGTGGTGCATGCCTAAAATCTCAGAATTGGTAGACTGAAGTAGGATTGTCAGTTTGAGGCCAGCCTGGGATACCTGAGGCCAGAGAACCCCCATGCACATAGCCAGAGAATGCAAAAAAAAAGTATGTATACGTTTACTGTGCTAATAAGTGTTTGGAAGCTAATGGCCAGCACTTTGAGCACCTCTTATAGTTGTAGAGGCCAAAGGTAATGTATTAGTCTCATAATGTCTCAATAAATTCAGTATTAAAATATTTGTTTTTCTTAATGAATAGAGCGATTTGTTCTAATGGTGTTTGTAAATAGGATATCATGTCCGCATCTTGTACAGCAATTAACCACTAGGAAAAATTTATGCAATGTGTGAATTATTGAAACTGTCCTACCAATTTGATTTGAAACTGTCTCATTGCTATTTGTTTATCAATAAAATTATGGGGGAAAAAAA
>NW_004524660.1:2723892-2727050 GCF_000260255.1 Octodon degus
ATGTGGTGCTGGGGGATTGAACCGCGGTCCCTGTGCTTTGCTAAACTTGTTCTAAGTAGGTGCTTTAGACCACTGAGCCATCTCACCAGCCCTTGGTGGATTCTTTATATGTATGGCAAGACCCTAACTCAAAAAGTCATTTTCTATGAGCGAAAATGATTGTAGCATCAATTATATAGTTATGCAGGTCATTGTGGCACATGCCTGTAGGCCCAGCTACTTGGGAGGCTGAGACAGGAGGATTGCTTGAGGCCAGGAGTTCAAGGCCAACCTGGGCAGCAGAGGGAAAATTGGAACTTTCAGTTATGAGTGAAAGTAAGTCTGTTGCCATAAGTTATATTCTGGAATTATTTAATAGTTTGACTAATATTAGCCGGGTATGGTGATGCACACCTCTAATCCCAGCACTTGGGAGGCTGAGGCAAGAGGATTGTTGTGAGTTTAAGACCAGTCTGGGCTATGAAATGAGCTGAAGGCCAGCCTGAGCTGTATAGCAAGACCCTGTCTCAAAAAGACACACCCACACACCCACCCACACACACACCATATATATGTGTGTGTGTGTATATGTATATATATATATATACATATATATATATGTATATATATATATGTATATATATATGTATATATTTAAGTGGTTTTTTTTTGTAGAACCGCAATTGAACTCAGGCCCTTACACTTGCCAGGGAAGCGCTTATTTCACTGAGCCATCTCCCCAGCCTGGCTTATATGTATGTATTTAGATAGAATGTTGAATATGAAACCTGTAAAATGTTTATATTGAATTATATTAGAAAATTGCAGTTTTAGTCTCACAGTAAATTGTATGGTTGGCACATGGTTATATAAATGAAGGGCCCTCTGAGATCTCAGAGAATTGGAATATTTTTTTCCCGAGAATTAAATTAATAAAAGCTTTTTCTTTGCTTAGATAAGAGTTATCCAGTGAGTTGAGGAATACTAAAATTGGTAATCGCAGGGAGATAATTCTAATCAATTTAGTAAGTTGAGATCTTGTTAATTTTATTGTCTCATCTTTTGGACAAAGTCTGTGAAAAGGACAGTGGTGATTACTTAGAAGATAGCAAAAGGAAACGCAAGTATCAGGAAGTGGGCACTTTGCTTTTGGAATCAAGTGTTGGCTGGTATGTTGTTTTCTGGAAAGAGATAAGCTTAGTCTCATGTCATTAAATATCTGAATCTTAATTGTTGTACCAAACTTTTCCCCTTGTTTATTCTATCACCTTCTCTACAGAATATACTCATCTGCTGAGAGCATTTTAGTTGGCTAGACATTTGACATTTGCTTTTTCTTTTGGTACTGGGGTCTAACTCAGGACCTTGTGCTTACCAGGCAGGCACTTGTGCAGCATTTCTTACTATGAAAAAGTAAACTGACAGTGAAGAAATTGAAAAACATTCATGTTTACATGTATATTTTTATGTTTCTGTTGAGCTTGATTAAAGTACATTGATCCTGTGAAAAAGATAATGCTCATAGCCTTGTTGGATCTGATGTAATTTCTTTACAGCTAGTCTACTAGTATGGTAGTCTTTTGTATTATATTTGAAAACTACAACAGCTTAGCCCATTTAACTTGCATGGTTTTATCTGTAAAATGAGAATGTCATCCTAGTGATTTTCATAGCCTTTCTATGATTTCTTAATGTCTTTGTTCAGTTGTATCACCACAGACCTATAGGTAGGAATTATAAGGAGTTTTAGAGTATTGAAATGTCACTCATATTACCAATATAACCTAACTGGCACTTTTCTTTTTTTTTTTTTTTAGGACTGGGGATTGAACCCACAAGTACTAAGATACATCCCTAGGATTTTTGTTGCTTTTTTTTTTTTTTTTAATATGAGATATGATCTTGCTAAATTGCCCAGGCTGGCTTCTAACTTGCAGTCATCCTGTCTCAGCCTTCTAAGTAGCTGGAATTACAGGTGTATGCCAGCACATCTACATGAGTGTTCTTTACTATGGAAAATTTTATTTTTTTTTATTATTTTTTTTGTGGAAGCAGGGATTGAACTCAGGCCTTTGCACTTGCCACAGAAGTGCTTATTCTACTGAGCCATCTCCCCAGCCCCACAATGGAAAATTTTAAACAGGTATAAGAGTAACCCAACTTATCGCCTATCAGCTCATCTCAATAGTCATGATCATTCTTTTTTACTTTACAATACAAGGTCTTGCTATGTAGTTTAGGCTGGCCTTGAATCTGAGGTTCTGCGTCAGCTTCCTTAGTGCTGAGATTATAGGTGTGTACCACTATACCCTGTGTCACGATCAGTCTTGTTTCTTGTTTCTTTTTTCTTCCCATTGTCCTACATTGTTTTGATTTTTTTTTTTCAGAACTGGGGATTGAACTCAGAACCTTGCGCTTGCCAGGCAAGCGCTTATTCTCCAGCTCCCCAGCCCTGCTACATTATTTTGGAACAAATCACAGACTTGGTGCTACTCTTTCCTTTTTTTTTTTTTGGTTTTGGTTTTGGTTTTCATTTGAGACAGGGTTCCACTATGTAGTGCAAGCTGGCCTTGAACTCACTTATGTAGCCATGCTGGCCTGAAATTCATGGCTGTTTTCTTGCTGGGATTATAGGTGTGTGCCACCGTGTGTGGCACAAACTTGATGTTAATTTGTCATTATTCCAATGTATACCTCTAAGTAGTTTAAAAATGATGCATTGAAGAATTACACATTAATGAATGATTATGTTTTTCTTAGAGAGTGACATGATTTTAATATAATTTTACTTCAGAAATACTGCTGAAAATACCCAAGAAACCTGCATGTAGTTTCTATGCAGTTAAACTGAGATGTAAAACAATAGGACTAACTTTTTTGTTGTTCTTCTGTTTATTATTTAGGTTATCAGTATGACGGCAGAAGAGACAGTGAATGTAAAAGAGGTTGAAATCATTAAGCTAATTTTGGACTTCCTGAATTCAAAGAAGCTTCACATTAGTATGTTGGCCCTTGAAAAGGAAAGTGGAGTCATCAATGGCCTATTTTCAGATGATATGCTTTTCCTGAGGTATGATTTCATTATTACTGTGAGGTTTGCAGCTCCTTCAAAGAAATGTTAAGTAGTAATAAAGTAAGGTGTGTAATACATATATAACTTTTTTTTTAATTTTTTTATT
>NW_004524660.1:2729504-2733769 GCF_000260255.1 Octodon degus
CTATTTTTAGATAATTGTTTCCTATTTTCTTCAGTGCTCTATTGAGCAGGTTTTATGTACAAAACTTTTCCTGAATTTTAGATTGTTTTCTTCTGACAAGATTCTTAGCGGTGGACTTGGAAGACAAAGGAAATTAACATGTTTTTCAAAATGGGAAGCCAGATATATCCTGATTTGAATTGGATGGAAAAAGAAAATCGCAGATACCCAGGCAGAAATGTCTTCTATTTTTGTGATAAATATTTTTAACAAGGAATTCATATTTGTGGACAAAACCAAGAGTTCATCTGGGCATGGTGGCTCAGACCTGTAATCGCCGTGCTCTGGGAGGCTGAGACAGGTCAATCATGAGTATAAGTCCAGCCTAGTCACCTTGGAGGCTTAGTGAGACCCTCTCAAAAAATTGGAAGGGACCTGGGGATGTAGTTCATTGGGAAGGCTGTAGGTTCAATCTGCACAACTCGGGGAGAGTGAGGGGGAAGGACTTTAAGAAACACAAACCCCTATTACATTATAGCAGTTACTTAAACTTGTTATATTAAACTTACTATATTTTGTGTTGTGACTGTCATTCAGCCTCAGGGAGCTTAGTCAGTGGTGTAGTTAGGAACTAGTACTGAGTCAGTGTTCTCTTTGGCCCTGTCTTTCAAGCACTGAGACTTCTAGAGTTTAGCAGGGCCTCTTAAGTACTCTCCAGGAACCTGTTGGTTTGTGATGAAATCTTTCTGGTCCAAGGTTGGAATACATAGTACTATAGAACAGTAAGTTTTTCATTATACTAAATATATTCGTTTTAAATGTCTGGCCTTTGCAGCTTGGTTCTTCCTGCTCTTTTAATATAAAAATGTCCCTTTATAAAGTAATCATGATAAAAAAAAAAGTAATCATGATACGTGTTAATTGGTTAGTAATATTTTTTTCTTTGTGGAACAAAAAAGTTGGCAATCTTATGTAGGTTCTTCTGCCCATCCCTCCCTTTTAAATTTTACTATTTGAAAAAATCCAAGCCTAGCCTTGTGACACATGCTGTAGTCCTAGCTACTTGGGAAGTTGAGGTGGGAGGATTGCATGCAAGACTAGCCAGGGCTACTTAGTGAGACCCTGACTCAAAGGGCTGGGGCTGTAACTATGCCCAAGAGTGCTTGCCTAGTGTATACAAAAACTGGATTCAATCTCTGCTACTAAAAAAATAGACAAACAAACAAATAAAAAATAATGAAATTGTTATTGAAAAAGAGAGGAAAGCCAGAGGTGGTGGTGCGCACCTGTAATCCCAGCATTTGGGAGGCAGAGGCAGGAGGATCAGTGTGAGTTCAGGGCCAGCCTGGGCTACATAGTGCATTTAAGTCTAGCCTGAACTGTGTAGCAAGACCTATTGACCCTGTTTCAAACAAAACAAAGCAAAACAAAACAAAACAAAAAATAAAACGAGAAAAAAGAAGAGGGATAAGAATACTTTTTAACTTTTGTAAGTTCCCATACACCACTTACAATAGGATAAAACTTGTTCATGTTCCTTGCTCTCTTTTTTCCTTCTTCTCCCACCTCTTCCTCACTCTTCTGCCTATCATCCCAGCTCCCATGGAGCTGATGTTCTTACTGTTTTCTTTTTAAAATGTAAACTTTATTTTTTGGCTGGTTCAGGCAGTCTTAAGAGTGGGTCTGGTAAGGCATGTGGAGCTGGGGATCGATGGCAGTCCCTGCACCTGACTGGGTTTGCCTGAGCAGGCACTTAAACAACTGAGGTAACCCGCAAGCCCCCAGCCTGTAAACTTTCGTGTCAAGTCCTCAAAGACAGAATTCGTGAGGTAGAGCAGAGTTTCTCAACATTGGCACTGTTGAAATTTGGGCCACATGAGTGTTGGTTTCAAGTGTGTGAACATGTGAGTATGACGTGCACTGTGGGATGTCCAGAGGCATCCCTGAGCCACACCTGCTGGATGCGAGTTGTACTCCAGTTTTCCCCACTACTGAGGATTGAACTCAGGGCCTTTGCACTGAGCTATATCTCCATCACTTTTTTCTGTTTCAAGGAAAGATCTCACTGTGCCACCAAAATACCCAGGCTGGGCTTCAACTCATATTCTCCTGCTTCAGGCTCCCAGAGTCGAGGTATGCACCACCACACCCAGCTACTACCCCCAGTTGTGACAAACAAAAGTGTCCTCTGGGGGTAAGGGGATACAAAAATCATCCATAGTTGAGAACCACTGACTTAGTGAGAGTAGGACATTTCTGCATACTGTTGTTTGTTGCTCTGGTCCTGCAGATTGAATCCAGGGCCTTGTACATGCTAGGCAAGTGTTCTACCATTGAGCTTCACCCACAGATTCTTAAGTATATGTGCTAGCTTTAAAACTGTAAGGTGAACAGGGAAACTAAAGAACTTTTAGGCTTAGTCCAGTGTTACTACAGAAGTCAGACATCACATGTACTAATCCAAAGAGAAGTTGCAGATTCACAGATTCTTTTCATATAGCACATATTGTTCAAAATGTGAAAAGTTTTGTTTTATTGTATTTGAGAAACCAAATGTTAACCTCATTATATGCTTTATGAAATTTTGATGCTATTTTGTCATCTATCATTATTAGTGTAACTTGATTTTGTTAACATTCCGATTTTTTTTTTTTTTTTTAATTTAGGCAGCTAATCCTTGATGGTCAATGGGATGAAGTTCTTCAGTTTATTCAGCCTCTGGAATGTATGGAAAAATTTGACAAAAAAAGGTAGGAATTCCTCTGAAACTTTCAATCATTGGTAGGAGTTGGGCAAAATATACAAAAAATTAAAAATGAGACTCTTGGCTTTTCCTAGAAAATCTGACACTAGGTTCCACTGAGCTTTTGTTTGTTTGTTTGAGATGGCATTTTGCTGTGTACTTCAAGTTGGCCTTGAACTCACTATGTAGCCCAGGATGGCTTTGAACTTGCAGTGATCCTTCTGCTTCAGCCTCTCAAGTGGTAGGATTATACCACATTTAGAGGGGGTGGTGCACCTCCAAGCCCAGCTTTTTAAAATTAAGTTTATTGGTATAATTACGTATACATAGGGATCACATTAATCATAGGGAATTTGTACCTGTACATGGTATATCTTGATTCCTTTTTTCTCCATTGCCCTCCTATCCCTTCTGCTCCACTTCCCTTCCTTATTTACAAAGCTTTGTTTCTGTCTTATCCTTCACGTTTTTTTCCTCTTCTTTCCTTCTTGCTCCCCTTCCCTAGTTCCCCTTCCTTTTGAACAATTTCTTCCTGTTTCACAATTTCTGGTTCTTATTTGTACTTTGATGTGTGTCTGATTTATTTCACTTAAGAGTATGGTCTCAGGGTCCATCCACTTAGCTATATTTTATGGCTGAGTAGCACTCCATTGTATAAAAAAGCCATGTCTTTTTTATCCATTCATTGGTTGATGGGCATTTGGGTAGTTTCTAAGATTTAGCTATTTACAGATGTTGCTGCTATAAACATGGGTGTGCATATATCTTTGTGGTTTGATGATTTCAATTTTTTTGGGAAGATACCAAGAAGGAGAATTGCTGTGTCAAACAGAACCTCTAGGGCCAGCCAGATAGCTCAGTGCACTAAAGCACCTGCTTAAGCAGAGCACAGGGACTGAGTTGATCCCCAGCGCCATATGCTGTGCCAGCTCCACCCCCAGTGTGCACTGAGATGTGGATTGAGACTGGGTGTGGTGGTGCATGCCTGTAAACCCAGTACTTGGGAGGTTCAAAATAGGAGGATCATTACAAGTCTGATCTGTGTAGTGAGACCCTGTAGATCCTGTACTAAATACATAAAAAAATAAAATAAAGAAAAACCTCTAGTTTTAGTTTTTTGAAGAATCTCCACACTGATTTCCACAGTGGTTGCTGTAGTCTACATTCCCACCAACAGTGGAGAAGGGTTCCTTTTCTACCAGAGCCCACTTCTGTTAGCTGATATTTGTTATTGGTTGATTTTTTGATAATAGCCATTCTTTCTGGAGATGGAATCTCACTGTTTTGATTTGCATCTCTCACATGACCAGTGATGTTAGCATTTTTTTCATATATTTGCTATTTGTACTTCTGTACTTCTTCATCTGAGAAGTGTGTTCCTTTATTTTTTTTAACCAATTTCTGTTTTAATTTGTTTTTGCTGTAACTTGTTATGTACCTCAGTCTGATTTCAAACTCTTGATCCTCTTCTCTTAGCCTCCCAAGTGCTGGAGGTGCTGGAGTTACAGGCATGTACCACCATGTCTAACCTTTGTATTCTTTT
>NW_004524660.1:2733869-2739716 GCF_000260255.1 Octodon degus
TATGTATTTATTTTATTTATTTGTGTGTGTGTGTGGCCAGCTCAGCCCACCAGGGGCCAGCGCTGGCTGGCATGTGGTGCTGGGGGATTGAACCGTGGTCACTGTGCTTTGCTAAGCTTGTTCTAAGTAGGTGCTTTAGACCACTGAGCCATCTCACCAGCCCAAGAACTGAGCTAGGGCCAGGACCCCTGTATTCTTTATTATTTAAAATTTTTTATTGTATTTTATACTAGGGATTGAATCTAGGGCTTTTGTACTAAGTTACATCCCCATTTTATTTATTTATTTTTATCATGAGACAGAATCTTACTAAGTTACCAAGTTGCCCATGCTGGGTTTAAACCTATGATCCTCCTGCCTCAGCCTCCCAGAGTGCTGGGATTTCAGGAATGTGTCATAGCACCTGACCTGTAGTCTTTATTCTGATTTATTTTCTTTGATTTAATGGTCACTGACACTTGTACTAGCTGTCTTATTATAGTTAGTTTTTAATTTTAGATATTGTAATTTTTGTTTTTAAATTTTTTGTCTGCTGAGTTCTTCCTATCTGCTTACTCATTATGATTATAGTTTCCTTTTAGCCCTTCAATTTATTTATTTATTTATTTATTTATTTTATTTGGTGGAACCGGGGTTTTGAACTCAGGCCCTTGTGCTTGCCAGGCAACCACTTATTCTACCGAGACATTTCCCTGGCCCCCCTTTAACGTATTTATAATAGTTGCTGTCTTGGTTATTTTCTCATTATTTGGACAAAATATTCAACATTCACAAATTAAAGGTGAAAAGGTTTATTTTTGCTCAAAATTTGTAGAGGTTTCAAACCACAATAGGCTGGCTCCAAGGCAGCGCAGGCTAGCAGAGGTAAATCGCAGAGGAAAAGCAGTTTATGGCATGGCGTGGCAGGCAGGAGGCAGCAGCCTTCTTCTGCGCTTCCTTTTATTCCATCCAGGCTAAAAGCCTGTTGTATGGTGCTACCCATATCCAGTCTGGGTCTTCTCTCTTCAGTAAATCCATCACCCACACCTAGAACTATGCTAAACCACCCAGTGGACACATCCTATAACACACTCAGATTCCAGCCACTCCCCACGCCCCTCCTGTGAGCACATGAGGCTTTCCAGGTGCAAGGTGCCAAAACTTATTTACTAGCGTCAGTCCTTGTTTGCTAATTTGAACATTAATCCTGGCAGACTCAGTTTCTAAAAATTTACTTTTTCATTAAAAAAAAAAAAAATCCAGTCATTTTGTAAAACTGCCCCTGCCTTTGGTAGCAGGGGTTGAACCCAGGACTTCACACTTGTCAGGCAGGTACTTATGCTGCTTTCTCCTGGCCCCTGTAAAACTATTTTGCCCACTGTAGATTTATTCTGTTTTGTTTTGGTTTTTTTGAGACATGGTCTTCTTATGTAATATAGTTCAGGCTGGTCTTGAACTCACTGTGTAGCCCAGGCTGGCCTCAAACTCATGGTAATCCTTTTGCCTCAGCCTCCTGAGTGTTGGCAATATAGGCAACTAACCAAACAAATAAACAAAAAAATGTAGTAGAGTTCTGCTTTTTTTTTGGTAAAGGGTCTCACTATGCAGCTTGGACTTCTAGCGATCCTTCAGTTTTCAGCTTCCCCAGTTCTGAGATTACAGGCATGCACCACCATGCCCAGTCTTGGTTGCTGGCTCAGTGGAGGTGCGGCATGTGGTGCCAGGGTCTGTGCTTGCCTGAGCAAACACTTAGTCTGCCGCGCTATCTTGATGGCCCTTGTTTTTGTTTTTGTTTGTAGGAATTTATGTTTGTTGTCACTTGGGGTGTTTTGTTTGCTTGGTTGCTTGACTTTTTTTTAGTAGACCTGCTCCAGGATAGCAAAGAAAGATTTATGCTTTACAGTCTTCTGAACACGCTTTTTTTTTTTTTTTCTTAATGGGATTAATTTCCTGCAATTTAGTCTTTTCATAGTGGAGTCAAAACTCTGGAGTTATAGTACTAATTCTGTCTTTTCCTCTGGTCTCTTCCTGCTCCTTTTCTGTCCCACCACATAGACCTCTGACTCTGTCCCTGTGCACATCTCTGTCTCTTCTCTTCCTAGAAACTTGGGTGGTGGACTTGAGTCCTCAGAAGACTGGTAGATTCCTGAAAATCTTTTCTACATCTTCATTGTATCCCCTGGCTTGTTGTTACTTCATCTATCTTCAAAGAACTTCATGCCAACCTCCCATTCCAGCATCATATTTCCTGCTCATTTGGCTCCTCCTTCATCCCTTATATGTGCAGTGTTGTGATTATGTGGGCAGTCCACTCAGATCAACCAGGACAGTCTCTTCACTTCCAAATCCTCAACCTTGACTGCAGTCTCTTTTGCCATGTAAAGTGAGATTATAGGTTCTAGAGATTAGGATGCGTATCTTGGTAGGCTACTTCACAACTATCCACAGAGGTCTTCATTAGTTACTTGAGTAAGCACAGATCCACATGCCTGTAGCCACCAGGAGAAGGTGTGGGGACTTGAGCAGAACCAGCAACTTGCTTTGCCTGCAGGCATCTTGGTTTTTCCTGCCTACTTTCGGGGCTCTGAGATCCAGTGGACCCACTTCGGGTAACTTTCCCATGTACTTTAATGGGTTGTACAGTTCTGTCACACATTCAGCTTCTTCAGGATATTTCTCAGAGAGTGAACTTAGGACAGATTGTGGAGGTTTCAGTCCATAATCAGCTGACTGCAAGGCAGGGTGGCACATAGTAGAGGGCAGTAAGAGCAAAAAGGGAGGAGTAGCAGCAGCAGCAGTGAGCCAGCCCCTGTCCCTTCCTTATACTGCATTCAGGCTGTCTGCCCAAGGGTGAGTGCAGCACTCACACCCATAATTTCAGCACTGGATCGTGAATTAATCACAACATCTAGAAGTCCGCCCCATGACTGCATGAGGCTTTGGGGGACAGCTAGACTCAAACCATAACACTCTGCTCATGTTGTAACTCACTGTGTAGACTGGGGAGTAACTTCATCTGAAGAGCCTTATACCCTTGAATTGCAGTCCCTTAAGTTATCTTTTTTTCCCTTCTACATGTGCTAGCTTCAACCAAAGGGAAAAAAAAAGTAAAATTTTAAAAATGACTACAGACAAATAAGGCAACTACATGTGCCAGCTTTCAGTTATTCTGTAATGTTTTCAGTTTTTAGGGATTTTTTGTGTATTTTGTGCAGGGTCTCACTACACAGGTTGGACCCATAGTGATCCTCCTGTTTTCAGCCTCCCCAGCACTGGAATTACAGGTGTGCACCACCACACCTGGACTTGTAATATTTTCAGATAGTTATTCTTTTGTGTGTTTTGTCTAGGGTTAGCATTGTTAGTCATATATAAGTTATCAGATATAAATTACTCTAACATTACAGAAATTAAAAAAAAATTATTAGTACATGGTTGCAGTACATAATAATTGCATTCATTTTGAATTAAAATGCACAAAGCACATCTTAATTACTTTTACTTCTTTTTCCCTTTCCCCTGTTAAAACCTCATATTACTTTTTGATTTGTTGTGTATAAGTTGTTTAAGCTCACCTTCTTGATAATATTCTATAAGTCTTTTATATATCTTTTCTCTTTTATCTTTCCTAGTAGGATTGATTTCACAATCCTTTAAGACTTTGTCAAACCTTATATATATTTCATATAATTTATGAGATAGCCTTAAAGCAAGAGATTGTGTCATTGGACATTTTGTTTTATGGGATATTATTTACAGTGAAGGCTGAAAGACTGACTCAAATTTCATTATCTTAAACACTTAGAAGCTGTGTAAAGTGCTTAAAGGCATCAAAGTTATTTTGTTTTTTTGTTTTTTTTTTTTAAGTAAGAATCCATTGCTTTATTTATTTAGTGTGTGTGTGTGTGTGTGTGTGTGTGTGGCCAGCTCAGCCCACCAGGGGGCGGGGCTGACTGGCATGTGGGGCTGGGGGATTGAACTGCGGTCCCTGTGCTTTGCTAAGCTTGTTTTAAGTAGGTGCTTTAGACCACTGAGCCATCTCACCAGCCCATCAAAGTTATTTTGATTGATCTCTTTTTTCTTCCTTTAAAAATCCCTGTTTAAAAGCTCTAAGTCTGTAATTATGTGACGTTGTAAAGTGTTCATTTTCTCCTACCCTTTCTTTTCCATTTTTATTAGACTAATGTTTAAAATGAATTTTTTTTTTTTTTTTTTTTTTTTGGTGGTACTGGGGATAGAACTCTGGACCTTGTGCTTGCCAGGCAAGCTCTTATTCTACTGAGCTATTTCCCCGGCCCCTAAAAATGAAACATCTTTATTCTTTGTACATACTGATGAAACATAATCACTGGATCCTATAAATATATATAATTACTTTTAAAAATTAATAAAATTAAACATTTTTAGATGGCAGTAAAACCATTTTGAATATGTAGGACTTTGATTTCTAATTAGAGTCATATTTGACATCTTCCCTTAAAAATTGGATTTTTGTATAGGATTAATATTGGATTTAAAAATCATTCTTCTGAGTGTTAAGCCTAGTAAAATATCTTAATATTCTGGAAACAAAGTTTTGCTTGTACTAACTTGTCAGAGTGATTCTGACTTATTGGAGCTTGCAAGATTAATTTTTGAGAAGAACTATCTTTAGAAGTAATCAGTCCTTTAATGTGAGCATGACCCGATGGCGACGTAGCTGGGGTGGGGCATTGCCTAGCACATGGGAGGCCTTGGGCTCTAGCTTTCACCAAATCAGTCAAAGTTGGCCTGTTTCTCTTTAAGAAACTTGAGTTTTTTGTCTTTAACTCTGCTGCTATTCAGCTTTTTGATCACTTTAATATATTGTTATTTTTCACAGGTTTCGTTACATTATCCTGAAGCAGAAGTTTCTAGAGGCGTTATGTGTTAACAATGCAATGTCAGCAGAAGATGACCCTCAGCATGTAAGATTTTTATTCCTGAAGGTTTGCGCCATAGTCTTGTTTCCAGTTATAAGTATTTTATTCACTAGAAGATTATAAGTTTTAAAAGTTCAGGTTTTTTGCACTACAGTATCTTTTAAAAGTTAGTTTATAGAAAGAATTTATAAGTATGGGTTACAGAAAGAAAATGTTTAGTACTACTTACATTTATTTTAAAACTCTGTTCTAGGGAATGGGAATATAGTTCAGTGACACATGGTATGGCACCTGGCTGGCAAGTGCAAGGTCCTGAGTTAGATACCTGGTACCGACAAAAGATAAATAAATAAAGCTCTTCTCTATTCACAGTGAATTCTGATCAGTGTGAGCAGTATTTTTGTAGATCTACTTGTATGCAAAGCCTTTTATCAAAGAATTAACAAAGAAAATAACCTGCTTGCATTTGAAGAAAACTTGACTGTTTATACTTTTTTTTTACTTTTTCTAGCTTTAATAAGGTATTAGCAAATAAAAGTTACATATATTCAAGATGTGCAGTATGACAACTTGTTATACACATACATTGTATAATGAATACATTATGTTAACATAGCCATCACCACGCATTTACTAGAGTGTGTGTGTGTGTGTAGAGCACCTAAAATATATCTCTTAGCAAATTTCAAGTAAAATGTACCATATTGTTACAGTCACCATGAGGTCACATAAGAAGATAGCTACTTGATTATAGAGTTACATGCCAATTAGCAGAAAAAGAAAGCCTATGGTAATCAAAAGACTAATATCAAAAACAGAAGCAATAGTGCCTTGTTTTTTTATAAAAAATATTTTCTAAAGAAAGTACAAAATAGGGGCTGGGGAGATGGCTCAGTGGAATAAGCACTAACCTGGCAATCGAAAGGGCCTGAGTTCAATCCCCGGTTCCACCAAAATAAAATTAAAA
>NW_004524660.1:2740219-2755590 GCF_000260255.1 Octodon degus
AATATTTATTTATTTTTATTTATTACATTTATTTATTGTGTGTTTGTGTGTGTGGCCAGCTCAGCCCACCAGGGGGCGGGGCTGGCTGGCATGTGGTGCCGGGGATCGAACCGAGGTCCCTGTGCTTTGCCAAGCTTGTTTCAAGTAGGTGCTTTAGACCACTGAGCCATCTCTCCAGCCCCCACAATACAGTTTTGACCATTTACACTTAATGCTTGTAAGGGCATGTGTTCCTCTTTTTTTTTTTTCTTTTTTTCTTTTTTCTTCTGTATTTTAGGGCAGGGTCTACAGGGTGTTCAGGGTCTCACTACATAGATTGGACTTGTAGTGATTCTCCTGTTTACAGCCTCCCAAGTGCTGGGATTACAGGCATGTGCCACCATGCCCAGTTTCAATCACCCTCTCAGTGTACCCTGGGGGATGGGGCTGGCATGGCACACCGAGAATTGAAGCCCAGTGGTCACTGTGCTCTGCCTAAACAGGCACTTTAGTCCACTGAGCTATCAGGCCATCCCTTTTTTTTTTTTTTTTAAGAAATAGATGTTTGATTTATTAGTTATCATTTCTTCTTTTCTTATTCCAGAAGTGGATTATGTTTACCTTTTTCTGGTTTTCAATCCCTTCCTGCTTCCTTCTCCATTCCTTCTTTCCTTTCTCCCAAGACACCTTTGTATCTCTATCCCTTTGTATCTCTATCCCTCCATCTCTATCCCTTTTTTTTTTTTTATTTTTATTTTGAGACAGGGCCTAGTTAAGTCATGAAGTTACGCAGTTTGGGTTAGAACTTGTCTTACAACCCCCAAGAATGCTGGGATTATAGGTGTTTGCACCATGCTTAAATTTTTTCAATGTTTTGTTTTAACCCAGACTGTCATTTTTTGTTAACATATCTGTATGGCAATTTAAATGTAATAATAAACTAATCTTTATTACATAGTTACTTTTCAGGCTTCAACATTAGTATGGTCATATCTAAAACCAAATAAATTTTTGTAAGTTCCAGTAAATGTTCATGGAAATAAACTGTCTTAGTCTGTTTGTGCTGCCATAACAATTATAATCAACCAAAATGTATTTCTCACAGTACTGAAAGCAGAGAATTCCAAAACTCTGATGCTGGCAGGTTTGCTGTCTGTGGAGGGGCTGAGTCTGGTTCACAGGTGTCACTTTCTCACTGTGTCACCATGTAGTAAAGAGCTTGTTTACAGGATCTCTTGTATAAGGGACCCAAGCCCTCATGAGCACTTAGTCACTTCTCAGAGGCCCCACCATCCTCATAACCATCACTAGGAGGCTTAGGATTTTAACAAATTGAGGGGACACAAACATTTAGACCATAGCAAAAACCAAAGGATATTACAGTAGGGACTTTTATACATAACAGAGAAGTGCTTCTCCAACAATGACAGTAGAAAGTGGAACATGAATCAGGAGGACTTTTATTCTGTTACTAACCAACCAAATCTGTGATTTTCCCAGATAAGGAGACTAAACCTTAAGGTATTGTACCTTGACCACATTCACTACACAAATTCAGTTCAGCTCGTAGCTAAGCTTCCTTTTTTCTCTCTCAGAACTCTTATTTTTGTAGTAAATGAACTGTTAATGTACTCTTTTTGTTGTTGTTAACTTTCTTTCCATGTACAGACTTGTCCTAAGACAAGTTGGAACAAAGAAAATGACTTTTTCATAAACCAAACAAAAAGTGTCTGTGTTTTATATGCTTCCGTATTCACTTCTAAAAAATTGTTGCTATTGTTTGTTATTTTGCAGGGTCTCACTGTGAAGCTCAAATTTATAGTGATCCTCCTGTTTTCAGCTTCTCCAGTGCTGGGATTACAGGCACGTGCCACCATGCCAGGACTGGGTCACAGGCTTACCATGCCCGGGGACAGGGACAGCCAGCATGGCATATGGTGCCAGGGATTGAACAGACCCCTGCACTGCTCTTAGTCCACTGTGCTATCTTGCCAGCCCTTTAAAAATTCAGTTTTTCTTACCATTATAAAGTTATACATTTGGCCTATGTGGTGGCACATTCCTGTAATTCCAGAACTTCTGAGGCGGAGGCAGGAGGATCCTTATGCATTTGAGACTAGCCTGGTCTATAAAGTGAGGTCAAGGCCAGCCTGAGCTGCATAGTGAGACCCTGTCTCAAAAAAAAAAAAAAGTTATACGTTTGAAAGTAATAGGTTTAAGTGTGAATTAGAACACTGTCTTGTTGGGAGCAGGTAAAGCTGGAAATTGATCTTATGTCAGAGGGCCAGATGAGGCTTCATTGCCTAAAGAAGTCAAACTACCTCAGCCTTCAGACAAACAAAGTAGCCTGGGCATTGTGGGTTATTAGTCACTAGGCAACATTGTGTTTTTAACTTTACAGAGGTATAAACAAGTGCCCTGTGGTTGTTCTAGGGGCCTTTGCCGATCAGACTGATCAGACTCGGTTACCACCTGACCTCAGCTATTATCTCTTGTCTCTATTTTCTGAATCTTTTTCTGTTTTCTCCCAGTGGCTACCAAGAGACCAACAGATCCCTACACTGTTTTATAGATTAAAAACTTAATGTGCTAATTAAAGTATTTGTTGTTTTTACTTTAGATATGAAAGCATTTTGGTTCCCAAGTTTGAGAATTGTTGCATATTCTACAAATTATGTGTGTACTCTGTGACATCAGCATTTGCCTTTTTTTTGGCAGAACTGGGGATTGAACTCAGACCCTTGCGCTTGCCAGGCAAGTGCTTATTCTACTGAGCCATCTCCCCGGCCCCTGTATTTCACTTTTAATATGGACGTTTTACATTTTTCTCTTTCAAAACCGATTAGTAGGAGAGTTTCAGTAATTAATACATTGCATATTGTTATCTTCTTAGTTGTTAATTCATATTTTTTTTTAACAGCTGGAATTTACCATGCAAGAAGCTGTGCAGTGTTTACATGCTCTAGAAGAGTACTGCCCGTCTAAAGATGACTATAGCAAGCTCTGTTTGCTTTTGACTTTGCCTCGTCTGACCAATCATGCTGAATTTAAGGACTGGAATCCTAGCACTGCACGAGTTCACTGTTTTGAAGAGGCTTGTGTCATGGTTGCAGAATTCATCCCTGCTGACAGGAAGCTAAGTGAGGCTGGGTTTAAAGCAAGTAACAATCGTTTATTTCAGCTTGTAATGAAAGGCCTACTTTACGAATGCTGTGTAGAATTTTGTCAGAGTAAAGCAACTGGAGAAGAAATTACAGAAAGTGAAGTACTTCTTGGCATCGACCTTTTGTGTGGTAATGGTTGTGATGACTTGGACTTGAGTTTATTGTCATGGCTTCAGAATCTCCCTTCCTCTGTGTTCTCTTGTGCTTTTGAACAGAAGATGCTTAACATTCATGTTGACAAACTTCTGAAACCTACAAAAGCTGCATATGCCGATCTTTTGACTCCTCTCATCAGCAAACTTTCTCCCTATCCATCATCACCAATGAGAAGGCCTCAGTCAGCTGATGCCTATATGACCCGCTCTCTGAATCCTGCTTTAGATGGCCTCACTTGTGGTTTAACCAGTCACGATAAGAGAATCTCAGACCTTGGGAACAAAACTTCACCGATGTCACATTCTTTTGCTAACTTCCATTATCCAGGGGTACAGAACCTCAGTAGAAGTCTCATGCTTGAGAATACAGAATGTCATAGTATTTATGAAGAATCCCCTGAGCGGTAAGCATTTGCTCATAAAAGTTAGGTAACTTCCATCAGTGTAAGATGATCTGATTGGATTGGTGTAGGTTTTTCTCAATGTTCAATCTCTTTAAAGTTAGTTGTTAAAACTTTTAGAAAGGGTTTTAAAATTTAGATAATTAGAATTATAAGAGAAAAATCTTTTTCATTGCATTATTTATTCATTCATTTGTTTATTCTATTTAATTATGTTTTGGTTAGTCTTACTATGTAGTTTAGACTGGCCTTGAACTTACTGGGTAGCTGAGGCTGACCTTTTATTCACAGCAATCCTGGTTTAGCTTCCTGAGTGCTGGGATTATAAGTGTGTGTCACCACACAAGGCTATCTTATATTATTCTTTCACTGGTTATGAAGTAGATATGCTGTGAAGAAAAATTGGATAATATAAAAGTAATAGGATAGGAATTAAATTTCACACAATCTCACACTTAGATGGCTAGTTTTCTTTTTCTCCTGTGAATATGTTTCTTTCATTTTATTTATTTATTTTTATGTATTTAGTACAGGTTCTACAGGGTCTCACTACAAAGATCAGACTCATAGTGATCCTCCTGTTTTGAGCCTCCCAAGCGCTGGGATTACAGGTGGGGGCCACCATGTCCAGTCTCAATCGCCATCTCAGCATCCCTGGGGATGGACTGGCATGGCATACCAGTTGGTCCCTGTGTCAGCCTAAGCAGGCGCTTTATTCTGCTAAGCTATCTGACTGGCCCCATATGTTTCTTTTAGATTGAGGATATACTATGTATATTATTGTTTAACCTTTTTTCACTTGGAAGAGCATGAATATTTTGCCTCTTAAACGTTTTTTGAGATTAATATGGTTAGTGGTAAAAATATAATACTCTATTATGTAATTATATTATGTAGAACTAAGATTGTGTCCACTTTTTTCTTCTGAATAGTATTATAGTGAATGTATATGTATGTAAAACCCTCTATTTCCACTTTTCACTTATATTTCTTTAGTGGTGTGTGTGTGTGTGTGTGTGTGTGTGTGTGTGTGTGTGTCTATATGCCTTTGTATTGAGCTGTGGAATGTTGAGCTGTGTCCTTAGCCTCCCTCATCTCTCTCTTAATCTCTTTCTCTTTTTCTTTTAATTTTGAGACAGACTCTTTGTGTTGCTGAATTGCTCATGCTGGCCTCAGACTTGTGATCTTCCTGCCTTAGCTTTGGGAGTAGCTAGGATTACGGTATTTGCCACTATGCCTGGCTTAGTGATTCTTTTATGGATATGAAATATGTTTTAAAATTATTTACCCCCGAGTTGTTTTTTTTTCCTCAAACCTGGCATGAAATAATCTCCTGAGCAGGTTATTTACTTCATGGGTTGGGAAGCTTCGTACCTTGCTTTTTCTGAAAACTCTAGATTCCTAGGGCAGAGGGAGGCCTGACTTGAGGGAGTTCCAAAAATTATATCTGAGCTTGGCATGGTAGTTACACGCTTGTTATACAGCTCTTGGGAGGCTGAGACAGGATTACTATGAGCTTGAGGGCAGTCTGGGCTACATAGTGAGTTTAAGACCTGTGCTGCATAGCAAGAACCTGTCTCAAAGCAAAACAGTCAGATCTGACTGCTCACCTCAAAGAACAAATGGGAAAGAAAGTAGTGCAATGGTGAAAAGCAGGAAATGAATTTACATAATACCCGTACAGTGGAGGTGTCCACACGTCTGCAGGGAAGGAGGGCATAATTAATCAGTCTTGGTCAAGCTAGTCTAATTGACTGTTACCTCAGTTCTAAAGTCTGCAAGGCTCCAAGGAGGTCTTATCATTTAAGGGGGCAGTTTGGTTTTCACCAGATGATTGCTCCTACTTAGGGAGGCAGCCTCGGTCCCTGCCATAGGGTGATTTACCAGCAAGGTTTGCTGTTCGGGCAGGCTTAGGGTAATAACTGCAGGCTGCAAGGCACCACTGCAGGTAACTGGAGTTGGCCATACAAGCAATCAGTTCACAATCTGTTGATTATTATGACCTTTTCTTTTTGGTACTGGGAATCAAACTCAGGACCTTGTGCTTGCCAGGCAGGTCTATACCACTAACCTCTATCTTTAGCCTTTATGACCTTTAAATTTTGAAAATAATTGAGTTACTCTTATCTTGATGCCTTGCTCCTGAAGGAGAACTTGCAGTTTTATATGAACACTCTTAAATGATTAACATGCCTGTGACTGAGGTGAGCAGAGTTTAAGGTAATAAAGGAGG
Organism: Octodon degus; assembly: GCF_000260255.1. Lineage (NCBI taxonomy): Eukaryota > Metazoa > Chordata > Mammalia > Rodentia > Octodontidae > Octodon > Octodon degus. The sequence continues at coordinate 2,746,152 of NW_004524660.1, forward strand.
CAGATGCATAAATAAGGCAGAGATCCCAGTACTGTGAAGTTATAGTATTGACTACAATACTATAACTACAAGTTAGAGTATTGACAACAGTCAATTTATTTCTTGAAAGTACATAAAAACTAACCCTTTAAGGGCCAACCAGATAGCTCAGTGGACTAAAGCACCTGCTTAGGCAGAGCATGGTGGAAGGGACTAGATTTCTGGTGTGCCATGCTGCCCCCCCATGCCACCAGGGCGCACTGAGCAGTGACATTGGACGGATGGTGCACATGCTTGTAATCCCAGCACTTGGGAGGCTGAGAACAGGAGAATCACTACAGGTCCTATCTATGTAGTAAGACACTGTAGACCCTGTAGTAAATACATAAAAAAAAACCTAACCCTTTTATATTACATAGACATTTGGAAACATTCTTCATAGAGAAAGGAACATTGGACTTAGTTTCTGTTTAATTAGAGCAAGTGATTTTTTTGATATAGTATAAGAAACAGAATTAATATAAGAAAATATTTCTGTTAAGTTACTGTGATATCATAGAAGACAGGAGTTATAATGCTTTCTTTGGCATTCTGTAAAGAGAAGGAGGCTATAAGTAGGATCAGTTAAGTGAGGGACTTCCTAAAGGCTAATCTGTGTGATCCGTCTGGTATATTTGACATCTTCAGATAAAGTTAATTTTAAAGACTTTTGAGCAGGGTAAATATGAAAAGTAGAAATTATTAATGTTTTAGGAGAATATTAGGAAAAACCTGATGTGAGATTTCAAGCTTGTGTTGTTAAAATAATTTATCCATCAAAATACTAGGATGTATGTTTTATTTATTTATTTATTTTTAATTAATTAATTTTTTTTAAAGTTTATTTATTTATTGTGTGTGTGTGTGTGTGTGTGTGTGGCCAGCTCAGCCCACCAGGGGGCAGGGCTGGCTGGCATGTGGTGCTGGGGGATTGAACCGCGGTCCCTGTGCTTTGCCAAGCTTGTTCCAAGTAGGTGCTTTAGACCACTGAGCCATCTCACCAGCCCCTAGGATGTATGTTTTGCTTTTATGTTAAATACACATAGACTAAAAGCCTTTTATTTTTTTATTTTTATTTTTTTAATATTTTTATTTATTTACGTGTGTGTGTGTGTGTGTGTAGCCAGCTCAGCCCACCAGGGGGCAGGGCTGGCTGGCATGTGGTGCTGGGGGATTGAACCGCGGTCCCTGTGCTTTGCCAAGCTTGTTCCAAGTAGGTGCTTTAGACCACTGAGCCATCTCACCAGCCCCTAAAAGCCTTTTAATAGTCTAAAAAATTTTAAATTGTGTAGATTGTATTAGACAGAAAAATTAATATTTGCATAACAAATGCACAGATTTATATTTCATGAAGAGAATATAGACCTTAGGTCATCCAGCCTATCCAGTTTATAGATGAAGATGAAATTAAGCCACAGAGAATGTGGCTTTCCCTAGGCCACACAACTGATTTTAGATTGAAGACTCTGGTTCTCCTTGAATAATAGCTCAGTCTCCTCCATTAAGTGCATATTTCCGCTGGGTACATTGGCGTGGGTCTGGAGTCCCAGTCGTGGGAGGCTCAGGCACAAAGATCCCTTGAGTTCTAGACTAGACCGGGTAACACAGTGAGATCTTGACTAAAAATGCCTTATAAGAAAACTAATTTTTGATTGTGGCACAATCCCAACACTCAGCACTCAGGATGAAGACAGTAGGATCACTATTTTGAGGGTAGCGTAGGCTGTCTGATAAGTTCAAGGCCAGCTATAGTAGAATCTAATCTCAAAAAAGAAACCATTTCTTGTAGCTAAGGGAAGAAAGGAAAATTTAAAAATCTATGTTAAACAATTGATAAACACATACACACACACAAGAATTAAAATTTCTCTTAACTAAAATATCTTTTTCTTTAATCCCACCTCTGCTCTGTGCACTTTTCTGGAAGAAGTGATACACCTGTCGAGGCACAGCGGCCTATTAGCAGTGAAATCCTGGGCCCGGGTACAATTTCAGAAAAAGAGCCTGCAAATGGGGCACAGAATCCAGGATCAGCTAAGCAAGAAAAAAATGAGGTAATAGTTGCCATAACTGGTATCTTTTAGTTTCTTTATAAGAAGTAACTATATCTTTTTGAATAACAGTCTTGTCTACAGAATCATGGTCATCAAAGGTTACAAAAGCAAAGCCCCTCTTCTTTCCTTGTTTGGTCATAATTTCAATCATTTTGATTTTTCCAGATTGTTCAAAATAATCTCATAGGTGATGTTCTTCAGTATCTTCTTTAATGCCACCAACAAAGATCTTCTTCACCGTTAAGTGGGCACCTGGTTTTTGAGAATCTTCTCTTGAGACAGCTCTCTTTGGTTCCACAACTCTTCTGTCCACTTTGTGTGGCCTTGCCTTCATGGCTGCATCCACTTCCTCCATAATAGCATAAGTGACTAACCCAAAGCCCCTGGAATGCTTGGTGTTCAGGTCTCTCGTTACCACGCTCTCTGTGACTGTTCTCCATTGCTCAGAATGACTCCTCAGACTCTCATTGGTTGTTTCAAAGCTCAGCCCTTTGAAACTCTCATTGAGTTTCAAAGCTCAGTGTGAAGAGCTTCCGTAGCTGTTTGGGCTCCTTGGGAGACTCTTTGACTTAGACGTGACAACAGTCGGAAGAGAGACTGATGATGCTTCCTCCGCGGTGTCCACCAGCAGAAAACAAGAAAAGAATCTTTAATAAAATACTAGAAGACAAATTCAACTACATAGTAAAAGAATTATACACTGTGACCAAATGGAATTTATTCTAGAATGCAAGATGCTTTGACAAATGAAAATCAGTGTGCTACTCTAATAGCATGAAGGGAGGGGGAAAATCACATGATCACTTGATGCATTGATGAAAATCTAATACCTTCTCCTGATAAAAATTTTCAGAACACTAAGAATAAAGAAGAACTTCTTCAGTGTAGTTAGTGGTGCTGTCCATGGTGGTATACGCCTGTAATCCCAGCATTTGGGAGGCTGAGATAGGAGGATTGTGAGTTTGCTTATATAGCAAGTTTGAGAATGCCCTGGAAATACGATGAAACTGTTTCAAAAAAAAAAAAAAAGTTAAGGGCCTTTATGAAACAAGTTAAGGCATTTCTGGCTTCCCATGAGAAACTGGGTTCGAACCAGAGCATCTTGAGCCTGACTGCTTTGTTTAAGCAGGCACTTAAACAACTGAGCTGATGGGCAGGCCCCCACTATTCACCGATGACATGATCCCATATATAGAAAATCCAAAATAGAATTTATAAGAAAGCTACTTGAGCTAAGAAATTCAACAGGTTGCAGAGTAGATCAACTGACAAAATTCACCTGTATTTCTTTTTTTTTTTTAATGCTAGGCAAGTGCTCTACTTGGATTTACAAACATTTTTATCTCCATATGTACTTATTATAGGATAGGTATATAGTAATTACTTATTAGCCAGGTGTGGTGGAGCATGGCTTTAATCTCAGCATTCAGAAGGCTGAGGCAGGAGGATCTTTGCAAGTTTGAGACCAGCCTTAGCAATGAAGAGAGCTCAAGACCAGCCTGAACTGCATAGCAAGACCCTGTCTCAAAAAGACAGTAACTACTTATTGAATAAATGGTTATATCTCAATGCTTATAATTTCATTCCACATTTAAAAAGTCAAATGAAGTACCGTGTTCTAAAGCTCTGGTCACATTTTTATTCTTTGTTTAGCTTAAAGAGAAAACTGTTATCTGAGATTTTACATTTAAACAGACTTAAATGTGAAGCAGATAATACTTTGTAATCGTGCTGCTTTAAATATTATAAGGCAGGGACCTTGGATTCAAAGCTAAGACTTCACCTTTATCTTTGAACATTCCATGACATTAGCTGCTATTTAATGTAAAAACTATTTTTCTGCCCACGAAAGATTGGAGAAGCTATCACTAGGGTTTACAAAACAGCTGAAGAATCATTTAGGAAATATTGGATCAGGGCAAAGCCTGCTGGTTTCCCCAGAGGTTATACATCCAGTGAGGCATTTTTCAGCCATAGAAGAAATGAAGTTCTGATGCATGCTAGAGTGTGGATGAATCTTGAAAACCGCATGCTACATTAAATGAACAGGCACAAAAGGACCAGTATTGTATGATGCCATATATATGAAATGCCTAGAAGAGGCAAATTACTAGAAATAATATAGACTAGATTAAAAATTAACAGGCTGAGGAAAAGAGAAAATGGGAGCTACCACTTAATAGTTCTGTTTCTCTTTGAGATTATGAAAAAGTTTTGAATATGGTGCTTTTTATGCAACACTGTGAGTATAGTCAGTGCCACTGAATTGTTCACTTAAGCTGGCTAAAACAACAGCTTTTATGTAACATTTTTCCTGTTAAAAAATTAAGATTCATGGGCCTGGAAGATGGCTCAGTAGAATAAGCGCTTGCCTGGCAAGCCCAAGTGTCTGAGTTCAATCCCCAGTTCTGGAAAAAAAAAAAAAAAAATTAAGATAAATTAAGATACATATGGATAATTTTACCTGAGTTGTTGCTATGATAGAGAAGGTTTTCTTCTTCAGTCCTAGAGATTGAACCCAGAGCCTTCACACTCAGCTATGCAGCCAGCCCTCTTTATTTTGAGGCAAGGTCTTGCTGAGTTGCCGAGTTGCTCAGGATGGGCTAGACTTTGCCATCCTTGGCCTCTTCCTGCCAGATTGTGGGATTATAGGTGCATGCAACCCTGCCTGGCCAAAAGGGATTATTTCTGTTTTCCAGAGATGCCAAACAGTGTTACCTTTAGGTAGCTGTGCAGCACTCTTGGTTAAACTTATCAATGTTTGGTCAGTTTTAGAGATGATTGACATTTTTTTGTTTTTTTCAGGGTAATCCCATTGAAATTTGACTAGACTTTGGCTTTGTGGGTGTCTTTGCTTACCAATATTGGCAATACTCACTCTAGCTTAGTCCTGAAAGTCTGAGTGCTGCATAGTTCTTTTAGGTGATTATGTGTAAACACTGAGGCTGCTAAATATAATGCTCACTTATAAGAGAACATTGAAAACTTATTTAAAAAAATTATTTTCTGCCTCTTCCTCCAAATCAAAATGACCATGACAAGTAAACACTTTAAATTGATTTAGGACATCAAGACAGCCATGATTGGGGCCGGGGAGATGGCTCAGTAGAGTAAGCATTCGCCTGGCAAACACAAGGACCTGAGTTCAATCCCCAGTTCCTCCAAAATAAATAAATAAATGAATGAATGAATGAATGAATGAATGAATGACAGCCATGATAGTCCAACTAAAAATACTTGAGGAAGAGGACTTCTAAAGTTGCTCAAGGGCTGGAGAGATGGCTCAGTGGTCTAAAGCACCTACTTGAAACAAGCTTGGCAAAGCACAAGGACCGCGGTTCAATCCTCCAGCACCACATGCCAGCCAGCCCCGCCCCCTGGTGGGCTGAGCTGGCCACACACACACACACACACACAATAAATAAATGTAATAAATAAAAATAAATAAATATTTAAAAAAAATAAATAAAGTTGCTCAAGAGGGTTGGGGGATGGGTTGGGGGATATAGCTCAGCGGCATAAGTACCTGCCTGGCAAGTGCAAGACTCTGAGTTTGATCCTTGGTACCTAAAAAAAAAAAAAAAACTACTTTAGAAAGTGGCAAGAATAATAGGATAAGTGTATCAAAATAAGAGGAATTAATGGTAGTGAGTCTTTTCTTTTTGTCTTTTTGAGACAGGGTCTCACGATGCAGTTTAGGCTGGTCTTGAGCTCACTTTGTAGCCCAAGCTGGTCTCGAACTTGCAGCGATCCTCTTGCCTCAGCTTCCCTAGTAGCTGAGATTACAGGTGTGTACCACCACACCCAGCTGATAGTGTGTCTTTTACTGTCTTTTAAAAATGTTTAAAAATTTAAACATTTACTGTCATTTTTATCATAGCTTGTATTGTTTTGTAATCGGTGAATTTATCTAATTGTGTGTTTTATTCAGCATTGATAAGAAGGTATCACAGAGTGAAGACACATAGTTTTTGTTTAAATGTATTGCTTTCTTCTAATATTTTTAAGCTTCGAGATTCCACTGAACAGTTTCAAGAATATTACAGACAAAGATTACGCTATCAGCAGCATTTAGAACAAAAGGAGCAGCAGCGGCAGATCTATCAGCAGATGTTGCTTGAAGGAGGGGTGCATCAAGAGGATGGCCCTGACCAGCAGCAGAATCTTACTGAGCAGTTTCTTAACAGGTTGGTCTTCTAGTTGCTTTTTTAAATTAAGAGAATTATTTTATTTTATTTTATTTTATTATTATTTTTGTGTGAGTGTGTGTGTGTGGCCAGCCACCAGGGGGCGGAGCTGGCTGGCATGTGGTGCTAGGGGATTGAACCGCGGCCCCTGAGCTTTGCTAAGCCTGCTCCAAGTAGGTGCCTTAGACCACCGAGCCATCTCACCAGCCCCAAGAGAATTATTTTTAAAGCTCTTTAGAGAATTTAATATGTGCAACTTCCCTTCTCATTTGAAAATTTCAGGCTTATATGTAATAGGGAATTTACATGTTGTCCTGTGAAAGAACACTGTTCAACTATTTTTTTCCTTTCTCCCTAAGCAAGTAAAGCAAAAGACTGGTAATGCATTCCATAGGCTTGAGTTCAGCTGCCAGGCGGATCCAGATCTTATCCAGGGTATTTGAGGACCTACGGCAGTGATAGCAAATCTTTTAGAGCTTTCCTTTTTGGGAGGGAGGGTACTGGGAATCGAACTCAGGACCTTGTGCTTGTCAGGCAGGTCTGCACCACTAAGCTATGTCCTCAGCTCTTCCTGCCTTTTGTCTTTTTGAGACCAGGTTTCACTATGCAGTTCAGGTTGGCCTTGAACTCACTTTGTAGTAGTTCACGCTGGCCTCAAACTCAAGGCAGTCCTCTTGCCTCAGCCTCCTGAGTGCTGGTATAATAGGCACATGCTCCCATGCCCAGCTACCCTTTAGAGCTCTCAGTGACAGTAGTCTGCTGTGACATGTGTGCCATAGGTTTGTCATAACCTAGGGAAGCCTCTATTTCCTTGTACTTCACAAGGTTGCCATAGGATTTAATGAGTTAATTTATGTAAAGTGCTTAAAATGGTACCTGGCACATTTTAAGCTCTATATTGGTAGCTGATATTTTTATATATTTTTATGTTGAATACTTAAATCTACAGACTCAGGAACTGGAGAGATAGCTCAGTGGTCTGAGTGCCTACCTGGCAAGCTCAAGAACCCAGGTTTATCCCCGATAGCGCATGCCATGCTGGCCCTGGAACTCTGAGTGTGTTGTGCTGGCCTGTAATCCCAATGCTGGGGAGGCTGAGACAGGAGGATCACTCTAAGTCTGAACTGAGTAATGAGACCCTGTACCAATTAACTAATTTAAAAAAGAATCTACAGGGGCCGGTGAGATAGTTCAGCAGTCTAAAGCGCTGCTTAGGTAAGCTTAGGCAGGTAGAGGGGACTGAGGTTTGATCTCCGGCATCACATGCCATGTCAGCCCCACCTTCAGGGTAAGCTGTGCCAGTAAAATATTAATAAAAAAGAGTCTACAGACTCAGCCAAGCATAGACCCCTGGGGAGGGTAAGGCTGGAGGATCACTTGAACCCAGAAGTCAGGGCCAGCCTGGGCAACACAGTGAGACCTTAGCTACAAAAACGAAACAGCAGCAAAACAAACCCTAAATACTCTTTTAATATAGTAAAGAGTTTCTCATAATATCTGCCCAAACAGTATGAATTATGTTTTTAATTATAGAAGTATACATATTTTTAAAAAGTGAGTAAACCAGGCTAGGGATGTAGCTCAGTGGTAGAGTGTGTGTGTGACATGCAGAAGGCCCTGAGTTCAGTCCCAGTACTGTAAAAAGGAAAGAAAGAGTCAATAAACCAAAATAACTATATATAAATAAAATATTATTCATATATCTTTATTTCAGAGAGCAAGGGTTATTGGAAGGTTAAATGAGTTAACATATATAAAAGTACTTAGAACAGTTTTTTCTTGTTTGTTTGCTTGTTTGTTTGTTTTTGCGGTACTGGGGATTAAACTCAGGTGCTTGCCAGGCAAGCACTTATTCTACCGAGCCGTCTCCCCAGCCCCTTAGAACAGTTTTTGACGCCTGGTAAATAAGGTATAAATGTTGGTTCCATGATTCTGATTAGGCAACTGCAGTGGTGACTCAGTTCTTCAATTGGTTCAGTAATATTAGATGTAATCTGCTTGCCACTCTGTTGTTCAGGTCGTTGAGCCTAAAACTGATCCATCTTCACCTAAGGAATGTTTATAGGAATGATCTCAGGAGTCTAAGTAGCTTAAGCACGGTGGCACACACCTGAAGTCCCAGCTTCTAGGAAGACTACGGTAGGAGCGTTGCAAGTTGGAGGCTGGCCTGGACACTGTAGTGAGACCTTGTTGCAAAATAAAGAGGGCCAGGGATATTAATTCAATGAAACCCAAAGCCCTGGGTTCCATCCTCAGTACTGGAGGAAAGGGAGAAAGGGGGGAGGGGTCTGAGCCTCTAAATACTCACTTTAGAGATCATTTTATCACCTACTTAGATCCATTCAGCAGGTACATTTCTCTGATGAATTGCCACTTCTGGTTTGGATGTCATCTTCATATCCATAATATTCATGGGTGTGATTTGAGTTTTCAGCCAGTGTTTTGTTTTGTTTTGTTTTTCCACAGAGAAAGAAGTTACTCAGCAGTGAATTAGAAAATGAGATGGCAGGGTTCTGTGACTGCAGTAGCAGTAGAAGTTTGCTTCCTCAAAATAAGTCTAGACTATTCAAGGCTTATCCTTTTTTTAAGGATAATCACAAATAGTCAAATAATTTAGGTTTTATTTATTTATTTATTTATTTTTGCGGAACCGGGGATTGAACTCAGATCCTTACATTTGCCAGTCAAGCGCTTATCCTACTGAGCCATCTCCCCGGCCCCCCATTTAGGTTCTATTTAAAGCAAGTGCCTGTCTGCCTGCCTCCCATCTGTCTGTCTGTCCATCCGTTTTCCTCCCTCCCTTCTTCCTTCCCTCCCTCTGTCTATCCATCCTTCCGTGTCTGTCCCTCCATCCCTCTGTCCTTCTTTCCTCCCCTCCCTTTTTTTCCTTTCTCCTTTTCTCTCTTTCAATCTCTCTCTCTCTCTCTCAATCCTTCTCCCTTTGTTCTTTTTTAGTACTGAGGCTTGAACCTAGGACCTCATGCTTGCAACTGAGCTGTCATTAACCCTTATTTGTTTTCTTTTGAGGCAGGATCTTACTTTTTTGTCCAGGGTGTCCTCAAACTTGATAACTTTCTGCCTCAGCCTCCTCAGTAGGTGGGATGGTGGGTGTGCACCACCACTCCCAGAATGTTTTCAATGTAGTTAGTGATCAGTGTAAAATTACCTTTTTTTTTTTTT
>NW_004524660.1:2756627-2783976 GCF_000260255.1 Octodon degus
AAAAAAAAAAAAAAAAGAATGTTATACAGAGATATCCAGGTCTATAATTGTGACACATGTGTTTATCCTAAGTTTTTGCAAATTAGTTTCACATAAATTCTCTCATTCTCTTCGTTTATTGTTTTCTGACCCTTTTATGTAATTTTGTTTTTGTTTTTCTTTTGCGATACTGGCGAGTGAACCCAGGGGTTTACACATAATAGTCAAACACTCTACTAAGCTACATTCCCAACCATTAATATAATGATTTTGTTCTCCATTCTTTCTCTTCTGTACTTTTAGTTTTATATATCTGAGAATGCAGCCGGAATTTAAGGTATCTGACTAATACCAAGGGTAAACAAACTTGAAGTAGAATCTATGAATTAAAATGTATTTTTTCCCCTTAATTTTCTTGCAGCAGATCATTGCTTGCAGATTTAGAAGTTTTTTTTGTTTTTTTTTTTTTCAGAACTGGGGATTGAATTTAGGACCCTGTGCTTGCCAGGCAAGCGCTTATTCTGCTGAGCTATCTCCCTGGCGCCTGCTTACAGATTTAAATTTTGCTTCATTTTAAGATGTAGGGAGGGCTGGGGAGATGGCTCAGTGGAATAAGTGCTTCCCTGGCAAGCGCAAGGGCCTGAGTTCAATCCCTGGTTAAAAAAAAAAAAAAAAAAAGATGTAGGGAAAAGACAACTGTGTTACATAGATCTTACTTAAAAAAAATTGAAACTTTTTTTTTTTTTTTCAGAACCGGGGATTGAACTCAGGCCTTTGTGCTTGCCAAGCAAGTGCTTATTCTACTGAGCTATCTCCCCAGCCCCAGCAAAAAATCAACTATTGGGGCTGGAGAGATGGTTCAGTGGTCTAAGGCACCTACTTAGAACAAGCTTGGCAAAGCATCAGGGACCGCGGTTCAATCCCCCAGCACCACATGCCAGCCAGCCCCGCCCCCTGGTGGGCTGAGCTGGCCACACACACACACCACACACTCTCTCTCTCTCTCTCTCTCAAATAAATAAAAATAAAAAATAAAAAAAAATTTAAAAAAAAATTAAAAAAAAAAATCAACTATTAAGGGCTTTCACTCACTGTTTTTGTCTCTCCTCCCCACAGTGGGGCACTGCTCTGCCAAGGAGCCCATTCTTCCTCACTGTGCTGTCCAGCAGGCCTCAGAGTCTTATGCTCAAATGACCTTTCTGCCTTGGCATCCCAAGTGACCAGGACTACAGACTCACTGCACAGGGCACACAAAGGGATTTATTAACAGTACTTCACTGTTGCTTTATACTTTTTGATTTTTTGTTTTTATTAATATTATTATAACTGACATCAGTGATTTGATACTTAAAGTAGACATACTCAGCCTTTTCTCATCATACCCAACTTTAACAGAGTCAAAATGATGTGCTAGCATTTTAAGGACATTTTACACTTAATTCAGTATTTCCCAAATGTATTTGACCTCAGACCCCTTTTTGTGGGGAGAAAATGGTACCTGGCACATTTCACAGAACACAAGTTGGGAAATGCTGCCTAATTAAAAATTGTAACTAATAACCATTTAGCAAAGGCCGATTCCTTTAATAATGTTGACTGTTTTTTAGAGTCTTTTTAAAACCTTAAATATATACACATACACTAATGAAGAAAATTAGAAAATACAGTGAACCACAGTACATTTTAGTAATCACATCTCTTATTTTTGTCCTCTCACATTGATGGAGGCTCCAGGAAGTGACACAAGGTCTGTTGTAGGTCTAAATCTTTTGTTTAATTTGAGACAAGGTCTCAGCGTGTCTAGGGTGGAATTGAACTCATAGCCTTCTGCTTCAACATCCTTAGTGCTGGAGTTACAGGTGTGGTCAACCATGTAGTTTCTAGAGTTAAATCTTAAGAAAGGCTGGCAAGCTCCTTTTTATGCTTTTCATAACTCTGAGTCCAAAATAAGGGGCCAGGCCACAGTGACAGAAAGAGGAGAAAACCCTTAGACTTCTCATTTTCCTATCGGTTTTATCTCCCTAATGTCTAGGTTAGGGCTGGGGAGATGGCTCACTGGAATAAGTGCTTCCCTGGCAAGCTGAAGGGCCTGAGTTCAGTTCCCAGTTCCGCAAAAACAAAAACAATGTCTAAGTTGGATCCTGGCAGATCACAGGAGGAAGGAATAAGTGTATGCAAATGTGTAAGTGGATTATGGGTGCTGCTTGATTCTTGTTCCTCCATGGCCTGCCATAATCATCTACTTCCTGTGACAGTGTTACTACAGATAGATGGAATGACATAGCTTGTTTGATTGGTGAAAAATTTTGATAATGGTAATATTATTTGACTATACTTGGAAATTAAGATTCTTTTTTTTTTTTTTTTGCATTACCGGGGATAGAACTCAGGACCTTGTGGTTGCTAGGCAGGTGCTTATGCCACTGAATAACTCCCTGGCCCAAGACTTTTGCTTTCAAGCTCAGAGTTTCATGCATGCTAAGTACATGGTATGCCGTTGAGCTATACTCCTTATCCCAACTTAAGTTTTAAATTGAAAATTAAAGTGAAGTTATATTATACTGGGGCAGAATTTTTTTTTTTTATTTAAAAAATGCTTTAAAAGGCTATTATTATAGCTGGGCATAGTGGCATACTCCTGAAATCCCAGGTCTTAGGAGACCGAGACAGGAGGATAGCCACAGTTTGAACACCACTCACAGCTACATAGCAAGTTGAAGGTGAGCCTGGACTGTACAGTGAATTCCTGTCTCAAACAAACCAGGCTATTATATTTATCTCCTATACTGTATAGTACTATGGGAAAATTTGAACCTTTTACTATCTTGATTATGTTTTAATTTGACACAGATTTAGCATATTTTATATACTATCTATATTTATTTTTCCAAAATTTCATGCTAAAATGTCATTTTCATTTTGACTTGCTTGTATTCTTTAATTTTATAGGTCCATTCAAAAACTTGGTGAATTAAATATTGGAATGGATGCCCTCGGTAATGAGGTATCAGCGCTCAACCAGCAGTGTAACGGGAGCAAAGGCAATGGATCTAGTAGTTCTTCAGTAACTAGTTTTGCTACACCAACCCAAGACACCAGTCAGAGGCCAACACATGATGTATCCAGTACTCCCACAAGCATTCCTCAGAACCCTGGATCAGCAAATCACATTCCTTTTCTTGAGGAGTCACCTTCTAGAAGCCAGATGTAAGTGCGTGGCTTTGTAAAACATGGAAATGTTAACTTCTTAATAAATAGAAACATAAAATTGAGCATCTCTTTGGGCCATTATAAAGGAAAGTATTTATAGCTCACTACCTCCCAGTACCTTTTCTAAACTGCTTTCATTTACCTACATTTTATTCTACCACCTTCTGAATCTTTATGGTCATATTTTTCATTTTTTTGTTCTTTTTGATTCCTTACTACCACCAAAGCAGTTCTTTAAGCAGTGTTATAAGCCAGACATTGTAAAATTTTAGAGTTTACCTTCTTCTTGATTATTTTTTCTTGCCACTGGCATCTTGCAGCAATTTAAAAATGCATAGGCTTTCAGAGCACAGGAGGATGTTTTCTAACATGGTAGAATGATTGCAGGAAAATAATTTTGACAGCACTGACAGTTCTAGAAACTGAAGACTTTGCATGTTTTTATTAGCCAGAAAAATTTCATCTTGCTATTATTAGTAAGCAAGTGATAATTTATGCAGTGGAAAAAGTTAAGGTGCATTTTTTTCTATTGCTAACAAAGCTCTTTTCATGGTGGTTCATTTGAAAATGTGTAGCTGGCTTTTAGCACTTTGATTATAGGAATTAGTCTTTTAGCCTTCAAATTAATATCAGACTACTTTTATTTTAGAACATGTTTCTCTAATATTATTATTATTATTATTATTATTATTATTATTATTATTATTATAATTATTGGCAGAACCGGGGATTGAACTCAGGCCCTTGCGCTTGCCAGGCAAGTGCTTATGCTACTGAGCTATCTCCCCGGCCCCTAATGTTACTTCTTAATTATAGTTTTCATAATACTTTTTTGGGGGGCCTGGGCCTAGCTCAGTCCTTTAAGTGGCTGCTTCCACAAAGCTGTCAGCCTCAGGTGGCTGGAGTTCGAACCTCACAACTCTCCCGCTGGCCAAACGTGCCCTGAAGGCATGAGAGGAACAACAAAAAAAAATCCTTCATAATACTTTTTTTAATTGTCTTTTGAGACAGAGTCTCACTATGCAGTTCAGGCTGGCCTTAAACTCATTTTGTACAACAAAACTGGCCTCAAACTCCAAACGATCCTCCTACCTTAGCCTCCCAACTGAGATTACAGTGTGTGCCACAATACTTGGCCACGTAATACTTGTTTTAATTACTCCCAAACTATAGTATGTTTTTTGAGACAGGGTCTTGCTGTATAGTTCAGGCTGCCCCTGAATTTACTAGATAGCCCAGTCTGGCCTCAAATTTATGGCAACATCCTGCCTCAGACTCCCGAGTGCTAGGATTAGAGGCATGGGCCACCAAGACCAGCTAAAATTTAAATTTTAAATACAATATAAAATAAATACTTTTTAAAAAAGAATGTATTTGGTTGTTTTAGGGTCTCACTGTGCAGCTTAAACTCGTGGTGCTTCTGCTTTCAGCCTCCCCAGTGCTGGGATTACAAGTGTGTACCACTATGCCCAGATTCTGACCAGCTCAGCCCTCCCAGGGGTAGGGCTAGTGTGGCAACATACATGGTTTTTTAAAATTATTTTTATTTTTATTTTTTGTATTTTAGGGAAGGGACTACAGGGTGTTCAGGGTCTTTACTACTAGATCAGACTCATAGTGATCCACCTGTTTACAACCTCCCAAGAGCTGGGATTACAGGTGCACACCACCATGCCCAGTCTCAATTGCTATCTCAGTGTGCCCCGGGGCGGGGCCAGCAAGGCAGGCCCGGGGATCAGTATCCCCCTCCCCCCTGCGCTTTATTCCACTGAGCTATTTGGCCAGCCTTCATACATGGTTTTAAAAGACAAATAGCTTGGTTATTGAAACTGTCCTACCGATTTGATTTGAAACTGTCTCATTGCTATCTGTTTATCAATAAAATTATGAAAAAAACCCCTAAGTATTCAAACCTAGAATGTAGTGTTTTTAACTTGTAAAAGGTACTATTTTATTTCTTTCAAAATTACATAAATATCTTTATTGGCTCAATTAAAAAAAAGTTAAAAAAAAAGACAAATAGTACTTAAAATAAAACAATCAGCTATCCTATCCAACTTTGTCCATTTTTAATATTTCCTATAAGCTGTGTTCAACCCATTTGTATATTTATTTTGCTGTGTATTTTCATATTACTGAATAACACACTTCTATTGCTACTTTTATTATCCAGTGATTCCCAGTCTTGCTCTTTGCCCACTTTGTATTTTGTCTGCCTCTTCTTTCCTGCGTATTTTTTTTAAAAGTCAGTATTCAGTGTTACTGTAGCCTTATGAATATTATTGACAACTAAGTCATACAGTATATATACTATGATTATATTTTATTCTCATACAACTTCGTATTATATAGAGTTGCCTTAATTTGGTGGGACACTTGCTTCTTTTACTTAGTCTCTATTTTTAAAAACTTATTTATTCATTTAAATGTGTTTGGTACAGGGCCGGTGCAGCATGTATACTGGAATCCCTATGCTTGTCTAAGCAGGCACTTAGTCTGCTGAACTAGTGTCTATTTTTAAACTCTGCAAATGCTTTTTTTTTTTGGTACTAGGACTCAAACTGAGGACCTTATGCTTGCCAGGAAGGTGCTGTGCTTCTGAGCTATATCCCTGGCCCTGCAAAAGCTTTCTTTTTTTTTTTTTTTTTTTTTTTGGGACCGGGGATTGAACTCAGGCCCTTGCGTTTGCCAGGCAAGCTCTTATTCTACTGAGCCATATCCCCAGCCTTTATCCCAGCACTTGGGAGGTTGAGGCAGGAGGATCAGCTCAAGTTTGAGGCTAGCCTTGCTACAGTCAGTTCAAGACTAATCTGAACTACATGAACTTATTGGGAGATCAACCAACACATAGGTGGATTTGTCTACTTTGGTCTCAAAAAAGTCCTAGTGATTGAGTGGAAAATTGTTTTGCTAAGGGATCCTCAACTATCTGATTGTTAGTTTTTTCTTTGGGGTCGGATAATTTCCTCAATAGCAGTCTCCAGGATCCAGCTTGGGGTAGCAAACAGTTGAGCATTGTATATAGAATGCTGGAGCTAAGCAAACAGGAGTATTTGGCTTCTCACTGTAAAATGTGTGAATTTAACCTTCTTTCCAGAACGGCTTTTCACTTTCTCCTTACAGCTGTCCTTGGTATCACTAAATCCAGTGATAAATGGGTTTAATGTTTCCAAAAAGTAACATTTTGTTGGAATCAGTGAGAATCATTTGTTGAAAGGAAAACTAAAGGTTGAAGTAGCCAGGTGGGGTGAAGGAGCCAGGTGGGGTGGCACACACCTATAATCCCAGCCTGGGAGGTTGAGGCTGGGGCTGCCAGGTTGAGGCCAACCTGGTCTGTATAGTGAGTTCAAGGCCAGCCAGGGCTGCATAGTGAGTTCGAGGTGAACCTGCATGACTTAGCAAAATACTGTCTTTAGAAAAAAAAAGACTGCAGGGGGTACATGAATTTAGTTTTATTTTGCTGCTCAGATTAAGCTTTATTTGTATTTCTGTTCCAACAGCTCCACAGAACATTCAGTCCCTAAGCCATCTCTTGGAGATTCTTCAGGGAGTCTTTCAAGGTCAAGAGGGGAAGAGGTAATGCTTGGAGAAGCACTGTTTATTATTGTTTACATATACTTGCAAATGTTGTCCAGGAATTTTCAATTCAAATCATTTTTAGAAAAGGTCATTATTTTTGATACTGGCACTTATGGGCTGGCAAGATAGCTCAGTGGACTAAGCTATCTTAGGCAAGTGCAGGGACTGGGGTTCGATTCCTGGCACCACATGCTGCGCCAGCCCCGCCCCCAGGCATGCTGAGCTGGCCACTGAGCAGTGAGGGAGCTGGGGAGCAGAAAACAGGAGGATCACTATGAGTTCAAGCTGTGTCATGAGACCCCGAATACATTAAAAAAATATATATTGGCACTTTCCTCATAGTAGAGTTCTCACTGATCTAAATGCTTACTTCAGATTCATGGTCCAAGGGCTGGCTAGATAGCTCAGTGGACTAAAGCTCCTGCTTCGGCAGAGCATGGTGGCCGGGATTTGAGCCCCAGTGTACCATGCTGGCCTGCCACCAGGGCATGCAGAGAAAGTGATTGAGACTGGGCATGGTGGCGTGCGCTTGTAATCCCAGTGCTTGGGCAGCTGAAAACAGGAGAATCACTAGGCGTCCTGCTGTACGTAATGAGACCCTGTAAACCCTGTAGACCCTGCACTAAATACACTAAAAAAAAAAAAAAAAGATGAATGGCCTAGCTCGGAGTGGCATTACCTGGGTTCTGCGCTGTTCTTTGAACAACCTGGTTTGTTTAGGTCTCTCTGGGGGGTTCTCAAATCCATCTTTGTTTTGCTTTGGGATCAGATATCTTTTCCTAATATCTGAGTTTTTCTAAATTTAACCCCATAAATATTTTTCCCCCAGATGCTTACAGTGGTCAAGCAGGCCACCATAAGAATATTTGTCCCTTGCACAAAGAAATGAGTAGCCCCAGTGTGTATAGTCTTGATATTAAGGAAAGCTAGAATGGAGATTTCCATGTGAAATTTCCTGTTGTATTAATGACTATATTTTTTAAAAAATTTAAAACACTAGGGCTGGTGAGATGGCTCAGTGGTCTAAAGCACCTACTTAGAACAAGCTTAGCAAAGCACAGGGACCGCGGTTCAATCCCCCAGCACCACATGCCAGCCAGCCTGCCCCCTGGTGGGCTGAGCTGGCCACAAACACACACACACACACACACACACACACACACACACACACACACACAAATAAAATTAAAAAGAATTTAAAACACTGGAGAATGGTAAATAAAGTCAATTTGTGTGACTTTTGCTACTCAGAAACCCTCAGTAATTATTAATGTGCTGTAGGCCACACAGTCATTCCTCTGCTTTACTCTTATCTCTTCCATGCTATTCACTTCCTTCTATCTGGAGTGGTTGAAAATGTAGAATATCAAGTCAAGTGAATGTGTATGAAAAACATAGTGTAATGAGTTTAGCTCTCCACTCCTCCCAGTGAGGATGTATTGTGTTGGATGCATAAAAGCTGTGTCGAACCAGGCGTGGTGGCACATGCCTCCATGCTCAGCACTGGGAGGCTGCGACAGAAGGATCACGTGCTGAGTGGTGTGTGAAGACCTGTCTCAACATAAAGGGCTGGGGATGTAGCTCATGGAGAGGCTGAAGGTTCAACCCTCAGTGCCACAAAACAAAACATAAGCGTAAGTGATGCAACTTGGTAATGAGAAGCATAGTCTCTTCATTGACACAGTTATTGTGGTTCTTTCCTCTTGGGATACAATCAAACCTGCAGTGATTTTCCTTTGTGTGTGTACTAGATATTAATATTCTCGCAGACAGGGTGTGGTTGAGTGTGTTAGCCACAGCCTGTCTGGAGCTCCTTATTCCCTGCCCAGCCAGTCATGGTGAAGGTGAAAGTGTGCTTTCAAATAACACCAATGGGGGCGTTGCCCAAGTTTTCGTACAGAACTGTTTCACCTTGCATCTATAGAAGAGAGCTGTGAACAGATAATTTATGAAACTCAAGATGTTCTGATTAAAATCACTTACAGTTTTAGAGGAGCGTATTATAATTTCAGTTTAAAGTATGAAAGTATTCATTACCAAATATAACAGTAAACTTTCTTTTAACCGTTAAGTGATTGACTAGTCCTTTCTTTTTTTCTTCCCATCTTCCCTCCCTTCTTTTCTTCTTTCCTTTCTTTTCTTTATTTCTTTAATGCAGAAGTCTTGGAGCCGGGGAGATGGCTCAGTAGATTAAGCGCTTGCCTGGCAAGCGCAAGGGTCTGAGTTCAATCCCCAGTTCCGCAAAAAAAAAAGTAGTCTCTCTTTGTTGCCCAAGCTGGTGTCAGACATCCTCCTGCCCCAGCCTCCAACTAACAACATAAATGATGTCTTGTTGTTTTTGTTAGGACATTTATGTATATGAGCTAATTTATGCCTTCAGTTAAAGAGAACTTAATAGGGGAATGCATGTTTAATCTTATATTTTGTTTTAATCAAGAAAAACTTGTTTATGAACTGACTGACTTTGGTTTAACAATGATTGACCAAAAATCAGAAACATTAGGGTTAATTTGGATTTGCTTCATAAAATATTATAATCAGTGCGGAGTTGCCAAATAGGAATAATATAGTTTAAATGAATTTAAGATTGGATAAAGAATGCTTTCAAATTGATTTTTTTCATAGAATGATGCTTATATTCATTCTTCCCATAGGATGACAAATCAAAAAAGCAGTTTGTTTGTATTAATACCCTAGAAGATACCCAAGCTGTTCGAGCAGTGGCTTTCCATCCAGGTGGCAGTTTATATGCTGTTGGCTCAAATTCAAAAACTCTGAGAGTGTGTGCCTATCCAGAAGTAATTGATCCAAGGTAAGAAGAGATGTTTTGTATTGCCATTCTTGCCTTAGTTTTAGAACTGACCTTGTTTGGAATTCCACTTAGCTGTATTTCAATTCTTCCTTCCTTTAAGCTTTATTATTTTTATTTTTTTGTATTTATTTTTGCAGAACTGGGCATTGAACTCAGGCCCTTGCGCTTGCCAGGCAAGCACTTATTCTACTGAGCCATCTCCCCGGCCCCAATTTTTTATTTGTAATGCTTAGAAAATATTTTTAAGTCATCAGTGTTATCATCCCCCCCCCCCCATACTGGGGATTGAACTCAGGACCCTGCGTCCTCATAAGATTTTTAAATTAAAGATTTAGTATGTTTGCCTTCCTAATTGCTATGACTTTATATTTAGTTTTTCATCTGAAAATTTCTTATGTCTAAGATACGAAGTTTTTAATCTATGTTTATAAAATATGGTTACACAACACATTTCTTATAATAGCCTCAGAGGGCTGTATGAAACTGATGATATTTGACCATTTCAAACCTACAAAAATTTAATTTCCTTTGATTAATATAAGTGATTTAACCTTCTTTTAACAGGTTATGGGCTTGGGAAATCAGACCTGTATCTTTAAAGACTACCATTCAAAATAAGCTGGGCATGGTAGCTGAATGTCTGTAGTCCCAGCGCTTGGGAGGTTGAGGCAGGAGAAGCATAAGTTCTAGGCTAGTCTGGACTACATAGATTACAAAAAAGGACATGTTTATTATTACTAGTAATGCAGTGGTAGAGTGCTTGCCTAGCATGTACTGCAGAAAATTAATTAATTTAAAACAATGGGTTAATGTTGTGGCTCAATGGTAGAACAGTTGCATAGTGTACATGGGGGCCGGCAGTTGGGGGCCGGGGGTGCGGGGTTATGAGCTATTTGCTAGATTTTGTGATGAGTGAAATGAACACCACAAAGGAGTAGTTTTCAAACCAGTAGACAGTACACAAACAGATAAAGCTATAAACTTTAAGAGTTTATTTTTTTTAAATTCTTTTTTATTATTTAAGACCTTTATTAACAGGTGCTTGCAGTTTGTTGACCTTTTTGAAAAAATCCAGTTGTAAACTTTGATTACAAATTAAAAATGAAGTTTTTAAAAATCTCAACTTGACCAGATATGAAACAATTTAAAAACCTTTAAAGGTGTATTGAGAAAAACCAGGTTTTTTAAAAAACCACGTTTGTCATTACCAAAAAGAGACGTCTTTAGGTAAAAATAATAAAAACCCCATGCTGCATAGATAATGCAGATAGTTCTAGTTATCTGGTCAACGGGCAAAAAGCAAGCACTTAAGGGCTTCAGTTCCAATCTTTCGTTCATTTCTTATTGCTGGAATTTCCTATTCGTTTCTTTCTTGCTGGATGACTAAACCCGATGATGGTAGAGATGTTAAGCCGGTGTTTACTCAGCCCCACCCTGCTCAGCCACGGAGCGGACGAATTCTCAGCTGGTGGATCGGCTGCTTTTGTCTCTTTGCCATCTTGTGGTTTAGGGTTTTCTGGGCGTCTGCGTCGTAATTAAGGTTGCGATGGTACCGACGTCTCATCTCCTTGATTTTCCTTACCTTTTTCATTGCCGTCCTCTCTAGGCTGCCTTAGGCCAGGAGGGCCCCTGCGGGATCGTGGCCTATAACCTCGATACATATTCTGTCTCACTTGTCTACCTTGTTCTCCTGCACCCTGGTTGTCATCACCCTCCATCACTTCTCCTCGCACAGGAGGGTTGGGGTACTGTGGCCGACGCCCACAGGTCTCCGCACGTAGTGAGGTGGGCACCTTCGCCCGCGGTAGGGCCGGCGTGGCTGGGCCTGGCCTTCGGGAGAGCTCTCCGATCCCTCATTCTTTTCCCCACTCTCACTATTCTGGTAATTCTGCTGATAGTTGCGTGGAGGACTCCAGCGACGTGGACAGTGTCTATGATGGTTCCGGTCTGCTGCGTATTTACTGCCTTGAACTGGAGCTCCACCAGGGCCTGCGGCATTCGCTGCCTCCGCCCCCTTTTCTCCTTCAACAACATCAAACTCCACAGTCTTTCCACCTCCTACATCGCGAAGGTCCTTCCTGGGATTATTCTTTATGGCAATCGGTGTACAAATACATCTTCCTTGGTGTCATTCCTGATGATAAAGCCATATCCGTTTCTAGCATTAAACCATTTTACTGTTCCCAAAACCTTCATTGTGATGACCTTTTTGTCCCCGCCTGTAGGTGCCACCAATGTGAGGCCGCCCGGGCCCGGCTCCGTGCGCTGCTGCCGGTGGTGCCGGGCTTGGTGTCAGCAGCACTGGGGTTATGGCGGGGGCAGCTGCTGGGTCTCAGCCTCGCTGCTCAGGGTCGCCGCGATGGTGACTGGGGCTGGCTGCGCAGCTGCGGCTCCTCCCGGTGTGTGATGGTAACTAGCCTGGTGGCAGCGGTGGAGCTACTCAGGGCTCTCTAGGGTCCGCTCTCCGCTCCCGCTACCGATCGAACTCAACTTTAAGAGATTATAAAAAGTGCCACTTATCATAGTACATTTTAGCTTTTTAAAAAATAACTACTCTTAAGACATTATGTAGGGGCTGGAGAGATGGCTCAGTGGTCTAAAGCACCTACTTGGAACAAGCTTGGCAAAGCACAGGGACCGCGGTTCAATCCCCCAGCACCACATGCCAGCCAGCCGCGCCCCCTGGTGGGCTGAGCTGGCCACACACACACACACACACACACACACACACTAAATCAATGTTAAAAAAAATTAAAAAAAAAAAAAAGACATTATGTAGTTTAGGGATCAGAAAGATAAGATTTTTCATTTATTTGCACTTTTTTTTCTTTTTTTAAGCTGTCTCTATGTTTAAAACCAGTAATTTTGACTTTTAGACTAAGGTCCTATTAGGTCATAGTGTTATTAGTGCTCATTGTGT
Source organism: Octodon degus (assembly GCF_000260255.1). Taxonomy (NCBI): domain Eukaryota; kingdom Metazoa; phylum Chordata; class Mammalia; order Rodentia; family Octodontidae; genus Octodon; species Octodon degus. The sequence goes on from NW_004524660.1 coordinate 2,769,128, forward strand.
AGTGAGTAGAAATATATGACAGAGAAAAGGCAGAACTTCCGATCAGAGAGTAGAAAATAGCAGTAATAGTGAAGGTAAAGACTTGCATATGTAGCGTTTACCTGACTTTATTTGTTTATTTATTTTTAATTTTTTTTATTTGTGTGTGTGTGTATGTGTGTGTGGCCCGCTCAGCCCACCAGGGGGTGGGGCTGGCTGGCATGTGGTGCTGGGGGATTGAACCGTGGTCCCTGTGCTTTGCCAAGCTTGTTCCAAGTAGGTGCTTTAGACCACTGAGCCATCTCAACAGCCCCTACCTGACTTTAAATTAGTCGTCTCAACTTTTTATTTCTTTTGCTGGCATAGGTGTTTCATGGACTGTGGAAAAACTGACTTTTATGAAGATGCATTTATTTAGCAAGTGTTTGTTGAACTTTAATGTGCTGGGTTTTAGGGCTGTGTTTATTGACTTCATAGAATTTCTGGTTTAGTGGGGAAAATGAAGGTTATGCCAGTAAACACAAAAATAAATATACGTGATAGTAGATATTATGAAAAAAAGTTACAGTGTTCTGTAAGGGGAGGTTAGTGATAAGGTGGGGTGCCAACTGGAAAATCAGAGAAAGGCTCTTTGATGAAAAGGCATCAGTAAAGCTGAGAGATGAAGATGAACAGAACCTAACCACAGAGAGAAAAAGGAAAAGAGAATGATAGAGAACGCGAGCATGGGGTGAGAAAGAGCTGGGGCCTTAGCTACAGTTTCACCTCCTCAGGGCCAATGATACAGTTCAGTGGTGTAGCGCCTGCCTGGCAAGCACAAGGTCCTGAGTTTGATTGGCGCACATTTTGAAAAACTGAAGACATTCCGATTGGCTCAAGTATGGTGAACTGGAGTGTGATAAGGCCATAGAGATGCAGGGGAGCTTGGAGAGCTTTTCTGGCAGTTTTGGATTTTATGCTGAGGGCAGTGTGACCTAAGTATTTTTGAGAAGGTCACTCTGACTGTAGATGGGTGGTAATAAAAGCAAATGTTAGAAAAAGGATAGGGTGTTTTTCAGTTGATGGCTAGTGAGATGCTATTGGGAATTGAGCGGAATGGACTGTAAAATGAAAGATAAGCGGGACTAGATGAATTGGCCAGCTGAAAACAGAATCGTTTCATCTTATCTATTCTCTAGATCAATATTAAACACTTGGTAGGTATTAAAGATCTATCAATATTTTTGTTGTAATTTTGGAAATTTTTTAATTTTGAAAGTTTTTAAATTTGAAAGTAATCTTAATTCTGTTAAATTCACAAATATAGGGCTGTGGAGACGGCTCAGTAGAATAAGCGCTTGCCTGGCAAGCTCAAGGGCCTGAGTTCAATCCCCAGTTCCGCAAAAAATAAATAAATAAATACACAAATATGCTAATGTAAATACCTCAGTCCTATTTTATCTAAAACACACATTGCAGACATACAGATATTCCCTCAACATGTCAGTGCCCATTTGTATCATGGTTTGAAATGGGAGAATAGATTTTTTCTACTTAATTTGCAAGTCAATAGGTGTTTCTTTATAGGTAACTTTAGCAAAATTCATTCAAAATAACAATGATCTTCTTGTTAACTCACAAGGAATCACCTTCAAAACTGCATCTTGTTAAAGTTTTTGTACTAAAGTGTAGAAAAATGGAGCTACACAAATATTGAAATGTTAAAAATTACTTAATTTTTTATTCCTGGTACCACTACCACAATTTATAGGGCAATATACCTGATATAATGGAAAGAAAGAAAAAGACAAAGCTACAACAGATAAAAGACCTCAGGAATGTACATCTAATTGACACTACATTGCATTGATCGATAGCTGCACTCTTTGCAAACTGTGGCTATGACAGTCCTGAACCAGAAGGGTTTCCTGTTTAAGCTGCAGTAACTTTTCTGACTGTGGATCATCGTTCCTTCTGTGGCAGATTTTTACAGTTCCTCTAATGCATTTGGGAACTGTCTCAAAGTACCCTGCAGCTTTCCTGACAACTCCTCACTCTCTCCCCTGCTAAGAACTGTAGCCCTTTTCTGTTGTTTTTTAAAACATTCTGTTACCATATCCACCACCTCCACCATGAGATCCATAACCACCACCATAGGGACTGCCAGAGCTTCTTCCACCAAAACTGCCCCCCCTTCGTGTGTCCATAATTTGACTGCTGTTGTCCACTATAATTTCCAAAATCGTTATAGTTTCCATCACCACCACAGTTACCACCGCCAAAATTTCCTCCTTTGTTGTAACCATCATATCCTCCCCCCGACCTTATCCACCACCTTGGTTTCCATATCCTGGTCCACCGCCACCCTACCTCCTCTACTACTGTAACCAGGACCACCACCATAATTTCCACCATCACCTCCAGATGCATTATATCCACCATCCCCTCCTCCATAGCTACCTCTGCTGCTACCTCCTCCACCACCGTAGCCTCCTCTTCCACCCAAGTTTCCACCACAGCCAAAATTCCCTCCATAACTTCCAAAGTTTCCGCCACAACACATACTTGCCAAATCTACCTCCACGACCTCTTTGAGATCCAGAAGACTGTATCTCTTGTTTAGAAAGGGACTTTTTTGCTTCACAATTATGTCCATTAATAGTGTGGTATTTCTTTTTTTTTTTTCTGTATCTTAGGGAAGGGTGTACAGGGTATTCAGGATCTCACTACTAGATTGGACTCATAGTGATTCTCCTGTTTATAGCCTCCCAAGTGCTGGGATCACCCATGTGCACCACCACGCCCAGTGTCTCACACGTGCCCCGGGGGCAGGGCCGGCATGGCAGACCCAGGGATCGAACCCCAGGCTCCTGTACTTGCTTGCAGGTGCTTTAATCCGCTGAGCTATTTGGTCAGCCCTACTGTGATATTTTTTTTTTTTTTAATATTTGACAACGTACTTTATTCTTGAAAACTGCTACTGCACTGAATTCTAAGGGCATTTACCTCAAAAAATAAAATGGTGACGTAGCGCAAATGTTAGTAGGCTTAACATAGTCATTCCAGAATGTGTGCCTGTTGCAAGCCATTGTGGTGTACTTGAAAAAGTATACACAAATTTATTTTTCAATTAAAATTAATATTGTTAGTACCATTCATACTGTAATGCAAATAATATTTTTTTTTTCTTTTGCCTTACCAGGCATTGAACGCAGAACTCTGCACTTGCCAGGCAAGCGCTTATTCTACTAAGCTGTCTCCCTGGCCCTACAAATAATACTATTGGTAAACAGAAAATGGAAATAAAATTGACCTATTTGCAAAGAATGAAAAAAAAATCACCAAAGACTAATTTTTCCTATCCCTTAAGTATAGTTAGAATTACATATTTCACATTCTGGGTATATTCACAAATTTTGAATATTTACATTATCCCTTACATGAAACAGAATAGGTTGACTAGACACTCCCGGAAGTTAAATATTAGTTGTCATAAAATGTACTTTAGGAATTTCTAATGTTAACATTTAAAATGTTGATTTTGTTGAATAATTTATGATCTTTAAGAGAAATGTAAAATATTTAACATGGACTATGCAATAATAATTCCTCTTGGATACTGTGATATTTCTGAGCAACAGTTTTATCAACTGTATCATGATCATCAAAAGTTGCAAAAACAAATCCTCCTTTTCCCATCCTGTCTTCCATAACTTGTATGGTTTCAATATTGCCATATTTTTCATAGTAGTCTCTCAAATTATATTCCTCTATATCTTCTTTAATTCCAGCAGAAATTTTATTCACTGTTATATGGGCACCAGCTTTACTGAATCCTCTCTAGAAACAGTTGTCTTTGGTTCCACTACACGCCCATCAGCTTTCTGTGGTCAGCTGAGCACACATTGCTTGCAGTGTTACAGTACATGGGTGAACGTGATAACATCTGTCTCTGCTAGACTTTAAGCTCTAGAAAGGGATCTTGTGTTCATTTATTGATTTATTTCTCATTTGTGGTACTAGAGGCTGAAGCCAGGGCATTTACACTGACTGTAGCTGAGGCTTTTTATTTTGAGGTAGGGTCTTGCTAAATTGCCCGGAGTGGGCTTGACCTTACGCTTCTACTTTAGCCTCCCACCATACTGGGATTGCAGGTGTGCACCACCACTCCCAGATGCTCATACTATTTAGTCAGTGTTTATTGAATCTAATTTGGAAGCTTTGTTATCTTTCCCTTTTTGTTTAAATATCCATGAGAAAAATACGAGAACTGAAGATTCTTCCAAGCTTGTATTCTGTTCTCTATGTGATCAGAAATGAGACTAGTGTGATGTTGGCTTATAATTTTATTGTTCAGATTTTAAATATGTTTTATACTACTTTTATGATATAAAAAGCTTCTAAGAACCTGTTGTCTGCTATTATTTTTGCTCCCTCCAAGAACAGCCATAGTAAAAAAAAAAAAAAAAAAAAAAGCAACCATAGTATAGAATGTTATATTAACTGATTTTAGTAAATAAGACACTGAAATAATGTCATGTAATTTTTCTTTTCAGCACACATGATACTCCCAAGCAGCCAGTGGTGCGTTTTAAAAGGAATAAACATCATAAAGGATCCATTTACTGTGTGGCCTGGAGCCCATGTGGACAGTTGTTAGCAACAGGATCGAACGACAAATATGTCAAAGTGCTGCCCTTCAATGCAGAGACCTGTAATGCAACAGGTAGGGCCCAGGTACTGTATGTCACCACTTGCTAGCCTGGCGGTGTCTAGGTTATATCTCTCTGTTGTCTTTAATGAAATCTAAAAATACCTTTTTAAAATTTTTGATTATTTAGTTACAATGAGGTGTTATTCTTTTTTAGTAAATTTTCTACAGGTAGCTGGGCGTGTCAGCACACGCCTGTAATCCTAGCATTTGAGAGGCTGAGACAGGAAGATCATTGCAAGTTTGAGACCAGCCTGGGCTATGAAGAGCTCAAGGCCAGCCTCAACTGCATATGAAGCCCCATCTCAAAAACACAAAAATAAACAAATAAATAAATCTCTGTAGGTAGCCAGATGGTATGATATCAGAATTCTAGAAAGTTATCATCAGAAAAATAGAATAGAACCTTTAGTGACTGAGAATATAGCTACCACTGTGCTGTATTCTCAGTCACTAAAGGTTATTTTTCTGATGATAGAATAGAGCTTCTGCTTGGCATTCTCAAAGCCCTGGATTCAATCCCCAGCACTACAAAAAATAAAAACAAAGTAAAACAAAATCCCTTATAATAACTACCAGGATTGCAGGATTGTATCAGTGGAGTATTTCTAGAGAGTATCTGTCTTCTACCTCTCTCTCTCTCTCTCTCTCTCTCTCTCTCTCTCTCTTTCTCTCTGTGGAGGGATTCGGGGGAGTATTCTGGGAATCAAACTCAGGACCTTGTGCTTGCTAGGCAGGCTCTGCCCCTGGGCTATAGCCCCAGCCACTGTTTTTATTTATTTGAAATTAAAGACAAAAGCCTATAGCTCTCCTTTAGGGATTGTAATAACTGAATTTTGATTTTGATTTCCGTAAGTTCTGTGTCCTAAGTAAAGTGATGGGGATTATAATATGCATCTATGTGAAAATATAAACCGTATTTCTATACTAGTACTGTTGGCCAGTTTTGAAGTGTTAAGCAGTCTTAGATTGCCTTAGTAAGTTGAACAGCATTCTTTGTTTTTGTTGTTTTCAATTCTCATTGCTGTTTCAGGACCAGATCTGGAGTTTAGTATGCATGATGGGACAATTAGAGACCTGGCATTTATGGAAGGTCCAGAAAGTGGTGGAGCTATTTTAATAAGTGCTGGTGCGGGGGATTGTAACATTTATACAACAGACTGTCAAAGAGGACAGGGTCTCCATGCTTTGAGTGGACATACTGGTATGTAAATCAGTCTCAAGTGGTATTTTTCATTTCCCCTTTCATTTGTTTTGATAAATTGTTTATTTTTTCAAAGTGTATTGTTTCAAGAAAATAATTATTGTTTCAAAAATATAAATTGTGAGCTTTAGATAACAACAATAGTGGTAACACTGGTATTTTTCTTTGTGTTCAAATCCTTTATGTGTATATATGACTCTTTAATCTTCACAACCATGTGATGTGGGAAGTTTTATCCCTATACATGAAGAAAGTATGGCTCAATGTCAGAAGGTTAGTAAATAGCAGCACTAAGACATGATTCTCAGCCTGTCTCTTCCAAAGTTGGTAGTCCAACTTCACAAAATTCTATTTTCCTGTATTTTCGCCATGAGAAATTTACCAGTTTCAAAGATAATTTATTGAGTACTAATTTTGGTATCCTGGCATACAGAAAGAGCCTATTTTATTAATGGAGTCATTAAAAGATTTCTTTGTTCAAGTATAATTAAAAAAAAAATTTTTTTGTTGTATATTTGAGTATGGCTTTGTTAAATTTTAATTGTTAATGTATTTGGTAGCTGTAGAAAATCTCTAACAGATAGTAGATGTGATCAATCAGACAAGCATTTCCCCAGTGATGAAGAATACTTGGATTTTGTGACTGGGCGTGGTGGAGTGCGTCTGTAATCCCAGTGCTTGGGAAGCTGAAAACAGGAGGATTACTACAAATCCAATCTGTGTAGTGAGACCTTGTGGACCCTGTACTAAATACATAAAATGACAACAGCAGCAACAAAAGAATACTTAGATTTGGACGTGTTGTGGAAAGGTACTTTTCCCACAGCAATAACTGAATACATGATCATTTGTAGGGCATATTTTAGCACTTTACACCTGGAGTGGTTGGATGATTGCATCTGGTTCTCAAGACAAGACTGTTAGATTCTGGGATCTTCGGGTACCAAGCTGTGTTCGTGTTGTTGGCACAACATTCCATGGAACTGGTAGGTTTTGAACTCGTGTAAAAAAATTTTTAAAAATTACACTAGACTACTTGTTCCTGTGATGTCATGTATGTGCTGCCAAGAAACCACTCTCCTGCGATATGAAGAGAGTAGAAATAATGAAATAAATACTTGGTGTTTTGCTGATTACTTTCAATTCTTTCAAGACACTTTCATCTGTTACCTTTTTTGTAGATATTTAGTTTAGGAGAACAACACCTGGGAAGATAGCTTGGTTGTCTAAGCGCCTGCCTGGCAAGTGCAAGCACCCAAGTTTGATCCCCAGTACTGCATGCCATGCCAGCCCTGCACTGAGCTGACCACCAAGACCGGGTGGTGCACGCCTGTAATTCCAGGGCTGGGGAGCTGTGACAGGAGGATCACTATGAGTTTGAGCTGCACAGTGAGACCCTGTACCAAATAAATAAATAAATATTGTGTTCTCAAAGCTGTTAATAGGACTTTAGAACTCAAAGCTCTAAAAATACTTTTAAAAATGACACACATGGGGCCGGGAAGATGGCTCAGTGGAATAAGCGCTTCCCTGGCAAGCGCAAGGGCCTGAGTTCAATCCCCGGTTCCGCAAAAAAAAAAAGACACATATGGCAAAAATTAAAAATGATCAAAAGAGCATACTGTTTTCTTTTTGCTCCTGTTCCTTGGTCTCTTTCTCTAAAGGACAAGTTTCTTATTTATTCTTCTAGAAATATTCTGTAGCTGTAGAACCAGGAAGTTTGTGTGTACCATAACTTCCTTTCTTCAGGGGCACATGCATACACATGCACACAGAGGCAGCACATGATATCAGCTGTGCTTCTGAAACCGAACAGCTGTCTTGGATGGCTTCATGTAGACTCTAGGCTGCTGTTCTTGTCATTTTATCACCTTTTAAAATACATCATACCTAAAAGTGATGTCATATTCTGCCATTATCTGGTATGTAGAGTACCTTTTCTGCCTTTGTAGTTTTTAATAGCCTGCTTTATATTTTTTTAATGGATGTTTTTAGATAACCTTGTTTTTTTGGTGTTTTTTTACTTTCATGAACCTTTTTCTATACTTGCATTCAAATGTGGTATGATTTCCAACAGCAAATTTGAGTCTGGAATAAAAACATAGATGTATGGTTATTATTTGTATATATGAATATGTGACCATTGATTTATAAATGTAGTTTGTATTGTTAACAGAATAAATAGGTAACATACTTTCAAGAGCCATATAGCTCAGCATGGATTTAAGAAAAGCAGCCAGGGCCAGGGACGTGGCGAGTGCCTCGGTACTTCGGGAGTGCTACAGGCCTGGCTCAGTCCTCAGCACTGCAGAAAAGAGACTTCTATTTCATTTCCTATTTCTCAGAGACAATCATTTTTAACATTTATAGCACTTTTCTTTTTGGTTACTTATTTTCATATTTCTGAGTAGCAGAATTATAATGATAAGCTTTTAGGATAATTTATTGACTTCTTAGCATAAAGAATGAAGAAGGGGGCAGGGAGATAGCTCAGTAGAATAAGTGCTTGCCTGGCAAGTGCAAGTGCCTGAGTTCAATCCCCGGATCCGCACCAAAAAAGAGGATGAAGATGTCAGGTCCCTTTCCAACACTCACCATCCCTTTCTACACTTTTATACCATGTATATACAGAAATTTTATAAAATTAGCAGTGCTCCAGGTTCCTCTCATGGTGTCCACATACCCCTCCCAGCTCTTGTGCTGATCACCTTGGATGGTTCATGTAAGCTCAGGCTGCTGTTCTCTTCATGTCGTCACCTTTAAAAACACATCATACCTGAAAGTCTGCTTCCTTTCTTACATGGTTATCTCAGATGTCCTTCCCATATCTACTGCTACCTGCTTCCTTACCCGTTTGTTTTTATTATTATTATTATTATTATTATTATTAATTTATTTATTTTTTGGTCCGAATGCCTTTACGGCAGGTTTGGCTGGCTTGAGTTGTGGGGATCGAACCACAGCAACCTGAGCCTGACTGCTTTGTTGAAGCAGCCACTTAAAGCACTGAGCTAAGGGGCAGGCCCCCTTTAATTATTAATTTTAAAAAACTGGGAAATGAACACAGCCTTTGCAGTGAACTACTACACTGCTCAGCTTTTTAATTTTTTATTTTGAGACAAGATCTTGCTAAGTCAATTAGTTGCCAGGTTGGGCTCATACCTTGGCCTGCTCTCCTGGAATGTGGGGGTCCTAGGCATGGGCCATCATGTCCAGCTCTCGCCCTCATTCTTTAACCTACTGAGTTGTTTTTGCTGCAGCCATTCTGAAAAGTGCTGCCTTTTTCAAGATCACTGGCAAACTTCATCTTGTGCAATCATTTTATTTATTTCCACCCTCAGTGGCATAGAACACAGGTGACATTTCTACTTTCTTTTGGGCTTTCTACTTGTTTATTTTTTATTTTGTTTTATTTTTTTGGTGGAACTGGGGATTGAACTCAGGCCCTTGTACTTGCCAGGGAAGTGCTTATTTTACTGAGCCATCTCGCCGGGCCCTCTAATTGTTTATTTTTTTGGCTAACCCCTGGCTCTTCTTCCTCTGTTCAACCTCCAGCTTTTGACACTTCTTGTGGTTTGGAATTTTATTTTATTATTATTTTTTAATGTATTTAGGTCAGGGTCTACTGGTTCTCACTGCATAGTGATTCTCCTGTTTTGAGCCTCCCAAACGCTGGGATTACAAATGCGTGCCACCATGCCCAGTCTTAATCACTGTCTCAGCATGCCCAGGGGGTGGGGCCGACACAGTATGGTTTGGGATTTTAGTCTTTGTTCTTTTGGTAGGGGTGATTGGCTCCATGGCCTGGCTTTCCATATAACTTATATGCTGAAAAACCTGACATTTTAATGTCTAATCCAAACTTTTTTTTGGTACCAGGGATCGAACTCAGGACCTTGTGCTTGCCAGGCATGTGCTTAAGCTCCTGAGCTATCTCCCTGGCCCTAATCCACACTTTTTAATTCTACCTCTACTTAACCTCTCCTTTGCGTATTTTATTTAAGTATGAAATAAAAGTTTTAGTTTGTAACTTATCTCCCAAACAAAATTGCCTCTAGTGGTACTACCTACCAATAGTATTGTAGTCTTCCTGTTTCCTTGTTTCTCTTCTTTGCTCTGATATCCAATCCATGAACAATACTGTGCTTTCAGCCTCAAAAATTTATCTCAAATTGTGTTCGTCCAATTTCCATCACTATAATGCCTACCTGAGCTCAAGCAACCTCCAAGAGGAAAAGGCTGTGCAGGTGTGGTGGCTCCTGTTGGCAAGCCCAGCACTCAGGAGGATTACAAGATTGAGTCTGCTCTGGGCAATTTAGCGATCTTAGCAAGACCCTGTCTCAAAATTTTAAAACGTGGCAGTTGGAGATGAAGCTCAGTGCACAGGCCTTGGGCTTAACCTCTAGCATCACAAAGGCCGTGTGGGTGTTTATTTTGGCTCACAGTTTTAGAAGCCCTTGAACAGTTAGCTTTGTTTTGGGCCTGTGGCTATGCAGTACTTTACATTGTAAGCATATGGTGTAGTCAATTCCCACGTTGTGGTCAGAGAGCAGAAAGGAGAGAGGGAAGGGCCTGGGGTTCACTGTTTCCTCCCAGGGTACCCAATGACCTGCACACCTCCTTCCAAACCCCACCTGTGGATTGAACACAGGGTGGTGTACTATTAAACTACATTTCTCATCCTTTTTTACTTTTTTTTGAGGGGGGGTTGCTTTAGGACATTTTCTATGGTACTATGCCAAAGCATGATTTGTTACTGAATTTTCTTTTCCCTCAACGAGGCTTGAAGGGAACTGGGCATGGTGGTGCATGCCTGTAATCCTAGTGCTGGGTAGGCTGAGACAGGATCATTACGAGTCTGACACAATCCAGGAGTGAAAACACTGGATTGGGGGACTAGGGAGTTAGCTCAGTGACATAAATGCCTGCCTGGCAAGTGCAAGGGCCTGTGTTCAATCCCTGGTACCAAACAAAGAGAGAAAACACTAGATTAGCATTGCTCATCTATTACTCTTGTTAATGCTGTTCTGGGGGTTCTTTCAAATGACAAAACAGACTTTATTTCTTACAGAATTTTGTTTTATCTCTTGTCCCAGAAAAGAGCAGTTTTTATTCATTGACTGTTACTTTGGAGTTTTTCATAATTGAACAATGTTGATAAACTACATTAAATTTTAGTGTGTGTCTCATGTACTTGGCTATGTTGAGTTTGGATCTATTGTTTTTTTTTCTGTATTAAAAATTGCATCCCCCTGTTACAGGCAGTGCAGTGGCCTCCGTAGCTGTAGATCCCAGTGGCCGTCTCTTAGCCACAGGTCAAGAAGATTCTAGCTGCATGTTGTATGACATAAGAGGAGGCAGAATGGTGCAGAGCTATCACCCTCATTCTGGTGACGTGCGCTCTGTTCGCTTCTCTCCTGGAGCTCACTACTTGCTAACAGGCTCTTACGATATGAAAATAAAGGTGACAGACCTACAAGGTGATTGAGAGTGACTTCCTTCCTTTTGTTTTTACTCTTTTATTCTGTTTGGGGTCTTTCTATTTTTGTTAGTGTGGTGTGGTTGACTAATGTTTTAAATATTTTATATTTGTTACTGGGCAGATTATTGAGATTAGATTAAGAGACATTCTAGCAAATTACTCAGTAAACATTAAATCTTATTTTTATTGCTAATGAGATAAATGGATTTATGTATACTTACTAGCTTCTTTAAAAAGAAAACAGTATAATCTGTATAATTATCTTTTGTATTTATTTTTATTTTTATTATTTATTTAATTTTTTTTTGGTGGTACTGGGGATTGAACTCAGGACCTTGTGCTTGCTAGGCAAGCGCTTATTCTACTGAGCTATCTCCCCAGCCCTAGTTTTATTTTTAATAGTCCTTAAGGGCTGGGGAGATATCTCAGTGGCATAACTGCCTGCCTCGCAAGAGCAAGGTCCTGAGTTGGATCCTGGGTACTGTATGCTGTGCCAGACCCAGAACTGGGCATGGTGATGCATGCCTGTAATCCTAGTGCTGGCTAGGCTGAGACAGGAGGATCATTATGAGTCTGAGCTGCATAGCAAGACCCTGTACCAAATGAATAAAATAAAAGGGTTTTTTTTTAATTAAAAAAGCTGAACAAAACAGTTCACTCCTTCCTTGATAGAGCTTATATTTTAGAGTAAACTAAGTAATTTTAGGTATTGCCTGTAGTATTAAACATTTACCATGGTAGGAGCCAATGACTACGATGGGTAGCTGAAGGCTGATTTAGATAGATAGCTAGACCAGCTCTCCCCAGGGAAGGCCAGTTGCACAGAGTCCTGACTGATAAGGAGTGAGCCGTCCAGGTGGCTGGAACTCACTGAACCAAGACTACATTTAGCGAGTAAGAGAACAGAAATCAAGGAGGATTCCTAGCTTGAGCAAGGAGGCACTATCAGTGAGATGAGCAAACTGGGTTGGGGAGGAGCAGAGTTAGGCAAGAAAAGCAAGAGTTTTGCTTTAGAGAAGTTAAGATAGCCACCAGTCAGTCAAACTGGGTGTTGAATGACTGTAAGGGTGCTCAGTGAAGAGGTCATGTTGGAGGAAAATTGGATGTGAATTACAGGTCTGTAAATGGCCAAAGTACACGTGACATTTTAGACAAGGTGTGCTACACAGGGAACAAGAGAAGTTGCTGGAGTTCAGTAAACTTTATATAAAGTCAGGAAGAAAAGGGAAACCAACAAAGGAGACCAAGGTGGAGTGGCGCTGGATTCAGGGAGAAATCAAGTGGAGTGCGTTTCCCAGAGAGAGGCAGCTGTGTCTGATGTTACCTAGGGATTGCCGTGTGTTGGTGACATTTGTTGGAATTCATATGTGCATCAAGGAAGGAGTGAACTGTTCATCTCTGTTCCTGCCTAGTTTATATACAACAAAATACTTGCCTAAGGAATATTTAAAAATAAAACTACTGAAGACCTAATTATCCAGATTATACTATTTTAATTTTCAAGAATTCGATAAATTGTACTAGCACAATGTATCCTTGTGTAACCCTTTGACACAGTGGTATCTTAAAATAACAGGAAGTCTGTAAGTTCTGTATGTATACTTTGCCTTGTAAAACGAACACGTCTTTTCTTTTTTAATGTAGGGGATCTCACTAAGCAGCTTCCTATCATGGTGGTAGGTGAGCACAAGGACAAGGTGATTCAGTGCAGATGGCACACACAGGATCTTTCCTTCCTGTCATCTTCTGCGGACAGAACTGTCACCCTCTGGACTTACAGTGGCTAGAGCCCATCCTGTGTCAGTTTGTGCAGTGACAGCACAGAGACTTAAGACTCCTGAACTGTCTACTACAAATCCAAGGAACATGGACGGAGAGGTGCTGTCGCAGGAGGAGGCCCGCCCCTTGTTATCATGTATGCCGCTGATAGGTGTGGTGGTGTCATTCCGCAGTGCTCCTAGCCTTCCACGTGAGTGCGAGCTGCTGGGCCCCGCCAGCTGTGGTCTCCTTGCCGAAGTCTGCGGAGGAGCTCTTACGCGGTTGTGTGCACGCCAAGTAAAGTGGACGATGTGTTTACAGTTTAGTGTTAAATGCACTCCTTGGTCTCTGCCTAAATAACAGTTTTATATACACATTGAAAATCATACTTTGCCTCTTATTACATGCAATACAACCAAGTTCTTTCCAGATGAAACACAAGTGTTCAGAAATTACTTTGCTCTTCTCACAATCCCCCCCATTGTAGTGAGGTCAGGATTTGATACATTTCCCAAAATTTACACGGTTGCTTTTCCTTAAGGATTATTAGGGAGTTAAAAAGTTAGTGGAGAACTGCTTCTTGTTCATTACATGGTGTAGGCCCTTTCTTTTTCCTTAAACCCAGGGGTATGGTTGTTACTTTGTCACAGAGCTTTGTTTCAGGCAAAAAGGTAAATGTGTTTGCTGAGAAACTTGTTAATTTCAAAAATTTTTGAATGCAACACGATACCTCCCTTCTAATGGTACTGCAGACGCGGAGCGCAGCAGTTCAGTGACGCAATACTCATGGTACGGTTTCCTCCTAGCAGTAAAGACTTCGCCCTAGACCATAGCATGGCTTGAGTGCTATGTCTGCATGATAAGTTACAGTGGGAAATTCACACTTTGCACTCCAAAAGCTTATTTGAATTTTTTTCTTGCACTGTTTTGTGTAATGCAGAATTATTTTATTTCTTGGCATTATAAAGCCTAACATTTATGTATCTTTATTTTCATATTGTACAGTAATGTTACTTTAAATTATTAAAGACTATTTTATTTATTTCAACTGCAGTTGTTTTCTAATTTTTTGAACTGTCTGTGTACTGTATGTAGCAAGCATTTTTAATCTTGTATACAAGTGGAAAGGGGTTTAGAAATGTAAGTGTGCTTTTATTTCAATAAAGACTTCTTGACACCCAGGACTATATCTGTTCCTCAGAGTCTGGTTCTCAGCTGAGAATGGGACTTTTCCAGTTCACTTGCAGAAAGTGGATCCAATGGATGAGTTGCTTACATTTCTTCCAACAGTTCTTTGGCTAATTGGCTAATTTCCTTTTTAATTCTTGCCAGCTGAGTGAGTGTGTGTGTGTGTGTGTGTGTGTGTGTCCCGTCTCTCTCCGTGACTAGGACTGTAACTGATGGCCTGGCCGGGCTAGGCAGGCACTCCACCTGTGAGCTGCACCCCAGCCTCTGCCAGGCTTTTACTAGAGATCACACCGTACCTGGGGAATGGAGCTTAGTGGTAGAGTTCTTGCCACCCATACACAAGGCCTGGGTTTGTGCTGCACCATGAGATAAAGGCACAAGTTGCAAAATGTATAAAACCTAACAGACTACCATTTTGTTGAATTGATGCTTCAACATAGAAAATGTAGTTAGGGGGGCCTGCCCCTTAGCTCAGTTCTTTAAGTGGCTGCTTCAACAAAGCAGTCAGGCTCAGGTTGCTGTGGTTCGATCCCCACAACCCAAGCCAG
>NW_004524660.1:2784211-2787078 GCF_000260255.1 Octodon degus
GCAGGTAACGAGTTTAAGACTGAGAACTTTTTTTATGTATTTAGTACAGGGTCTTACTACACAGATGGGACTGGTAGTGATTCTCCTGTTTTCAGCCTCCCAAGAGCTGGGATTACAGGCACAACACCACGCTCAGTCTTGGGGTGGGAGTGTGGCAGCCTGCCTGGCATTTGATGCCAGGGATCGAACCCCAGTCCTTATGCCTGCTTAAGCAGGTGCTTTAGTTCTCTGAGCTATCTGGCCGGCCCTCTTTTTTTTTTTTTAATATTGATCTCATTTTATTTTTGACAAAAGTAAGATACTGCTTTTTTTTCCCCAAAAAACAAACTTAAAAGTGTTTCTGAACATCAAATGATTTCATCCAAACCAAGTGGAAATGATTTTTCTTCTGCGAAATCAGAAACCTGCAAGGAATCCTGAGCTTTCTTGCCCTTGCATACAGAATATTTGAGACACAGCATAGATGAGTTAAGTCCTGTGTCAGCTCCTTTGAGGACACCTAGGGCTTGTTTCCATTGTCTTTGAACTGGCCACAGGGAGTCCCTAAGCAGAAGATGGCAGTGACTGGAACCCTCTTTTTTTCAGCAGTACTTTAATTCATAACGAAAGTGCTCATTTTGGGTGGGTAGGCTGAATATACAGTACATCCACCCTAGCCCTTGGCGCTTTCCCTTCCTCCTTCCCTCCCTCCAGACCCATACTCTGGGAAAGGTCTCCCTCCTTGATTCTTACCTATCCGTTTGTTTTTGACATTCCACTTTGGCTTTCTCATATATGCTATTCAATGTATCAGTTTATTTTGCTCTCAAGGAGCACCCGTTTTCCTCTACAGGATTCAGATTTATCCTTAATGGCGCAGCTGTCTCCTTTGTGTAGTATGCCACCCTTTCTTTATCCTGTCATCTGTAGGTAGGCAGGCCACTTCTTCCACCCTGACATGCTTGGGCAGTGCTTGGGACAGCCTAGGGGAGGCACTGCACAACAGCAGAACCCAGTGCCGTAGGCTTTCCTGTAGGGAGCCACCTCTTGCCCACGTTTCATGGTTCCCGGGAAGACTTTTCCTAAGGCAACCATAAAACATACTACACTGGATACAGCAAAGAGGCTTGCAGTTCGCTGGGTGCACCCCCCAGGAATCTTTGTGTGTTCAGCATCTAGAAGTTCCACTTAATCTCCTTCTGTCCCTCCCCCTTTCCAGAGTCCTTCCCCTTTCATACTTCTGTCCTCTCACAAAAATTATACACATTTGTGGGGTACCATGTGATTTTTTTCCAATACATGTGTACATTATATAATGTTCAAATCATGGTATCACAAATATATTTTGTGATGAAACATTCGAAATCCTTTCTGAGGCTCGGTGTGGTGTCATATACCTGTGATCCCAGCACTCGGTAAGCTGAGGCAGGAGGACTATTAAGAGTTCAAGACCAGCCTGGGCTACAAAGTGAGCTCAAGGACAGTTTGAAATGCATAGTGAGACCTTGTATCAAAAACAAAGCTAGGGGCTGGGGAGATGGCTCAGTGGAATAAGTGCTTCCCTGGCAAGCGCAATGGCCTGAGTTCAATCCCCGGTTCTGCAAAAAAAAATAAAAAATGTATTTCGGGCCGGGGAGATAGCTCAGTAGATTAAGCACTTGCCTGGCAAGTGCAAGGGCCTGAGTTCAATCCTGGTTCCGCAAAAAAAAAAAAACAAAGCTAGCTAGGGATACTGCTTAGCAGTAGAATGCTTGTCTAGTATACTTGTGGTCCAGGCTTCAATTCCCTGTACTGGGGTTGAAAAAAAAAATCCTTTAAATTTTTGTTTTGTTGGACCAGAGAGAGATAGCTCAGTGGAATAAGCACATGCCTGGCAAGCATAAGGTCCTGAGTTCAGTCCCTGATACCCCCCAAAATAAAGTAAATTTATGTTTTGTCTTTTTGAGATAGGGTCTCACTATGCAGTTCAGGCTGATCCTGCCTCAGCCCTCCAACTGCTGGGATCACAGGCATGAGCCATTCTCCACCCCAGCAAGATCCTCTGAATTATAAGACTAATTTCTTTTGTTGTGGTGCTTTAGACAAAAGTATCAG
This sequence comes from Octodon degus, assembly GCF_000260255.1. Taxonomy (NCBI): domain Eukaryota; kingdom Metazoa; phylum Chordata; class Mammalia; order Rodentia; family Octodontidae; genus Octodon; species Octodon degus. The sequence continues at coordinate 2,786,285 of NW_004524660.1, forward strand.
GTTGTTTAATTTCCATAATGTCTAGATGCATATGGCCTTTTTCTATGCCTCTGTGTTACAGAAGTGTAAGATTGAATGGAGTTTTTTAAGGTTCACACACACAAATACAAAAACAAAATAAAGGTTCACAGGAAAAAGTGAGAAGACTGAAGTATTTGTTCTCTGAGCACTCAGTTGGAGATGAGAGAAAAGAGGCAAAAAACCAGCAGAGTTCTTTTATTTTTTTAAATTTTTTTTTCCTTGTATCAGGAATTGAACTCAGGACCTTGTACTTTCTGGGCAGGCACTTGTGCCACTGAATACCAGTGCAGGGTTCTTAACTCAAGCTGGACCTTCAGAGGTTTGGTTCAGTTTTTCCCTTTGCTTTTATTTTGTTTTTCTCAAATTTTATTTTTTAAAGAGTTAGCTGTCTTTTAAAAATTGTAATGCTGAAGGGCATAATCAACAGAATGAAAATGCAACCCATGAAACAGGAAGAAATATTTGCAAATTCTACCCAATAATGACTTAATATCTCGGATAGATAATTCCTAAACTAAAAATGTTCAAAGGACTTGGATGGACAGCACTCTAGAAGGATGAATCAAGAGAATCACAAATTCAAGCCCAGCCAAGGCATCTAAAAACAAAACAAATCCAAAAGTGTAGTTCACTATGAAGGCCATGGGTTGAATCACCAATACTAGGAAAAAAGAAAAGAAGAAGAAGAAGGAGAAGGAGAAGGAGAAGGAGAAGGAGAAGGAGAAGGAGAAGGAGAAGGAGAGGAAGGGGAAGGGGAAGGGGAAGGGGAAGGG
>NW_004524660.1:2797968-2798931 GCF_000260255.1 Octodon degus
CAGTAATCCCAAAATCTCTCCTGTGTCTAAAGAGAGTCATGGCATTGGGAGCATCAACAGGTAAGGGTACCCAACGGGGCATGCGGGTAACTATTGCATAGCTATAATTACTAGCAGTCCAACATTGAGCATAGAAGCATGTCTCATTAGAACAAGAGGCAGGGCTTTGATTGCTTACCACAAACACGAAAGGAGGATAAACACAGGAGTGGGCTTATAAGTAATGTTTCTCAAAGACACAATACCCTGCTTGGGCTCGGAACACCCTGTATGAGTGGAGGAATTTCCAGAGGGGGGCCTTGGCTCCCACTGTCCCCAACCCTGGGAAGTACTCCATGTAAACTGACTAACTCCATGTAGCCCACCAGTAAGCATGGCCAGGGGTTCCGCGTTCACGCAGCTGCCGTTAATACCGCATAAGAGCCAATTATCAAAAGGGTTGGACACATACAGCTGTAATGGATCTTGATCACTAAAGTTTTGACCTGTATAGGTCTGATTAAACCCAGTGGCTATGCCTGGGGAAAAGGTAAATTGTTTTGCTTTGTCGGCCCAGGTTACAGTGTGGGACTGACACCCAGTCCACGGCCAGGTCTCTCCCAAATTCATTCCCCAACAATAGGGGTGATCGTAAGACTTCCAGAAACTGCGAACCATGGAGCCACCACATCACACTCCCCCAGAAACTTTTCTAACGTCCTATTACTCAACTTCAATTTCCATGCATGCAACAGCTCCTTCAGAGCCTGAAAAATTGGGTGCGAAGTGGAAGCACCCATGATGACTGATAATACTTTCGGTTTAGTTCCTTTTCAGTTTTAGTCCGCTCGTCAGCGAACTCTTGCTTTCTCTTATCTACAGAGAAGCGCCCATTACCTGGGTTGTCCTCACTCTAGGTGAGACTCCCGCTCCCCCCGAATTAGGGAGCGCAAGTTTTACTACCTGCTCTAGGCGGACCCCACT
>NW_004524660.1:2799381-2801518 GCF_000260255.1 Octodon degus
CGAGGCCCCTGCTCTTAGCTTATAAGTCTCAGGGCTTCCAACCATGGGGCGCCACGTGTGTACCGTCCATTGGTCCAGGTACGCGGAAGCAATGCATTAGCCCAAGCCTTGGCATTTTATGGAGTTGTTGATTACCAGGAGCGCTCACCCCCGAGGGGGTGGAAGGCGGAAACCTGCGCCATCCTAGGGTGCCACTACACGCAGCTCCCTACACCCCGGCTCCTTCTATGAATATTTTAAATGAGGATTCAATCTCGTAAGTTTTAGGATCCCTCAGAGCTTGCAGTCTGACTTCAACAGAAAGACCTAACAAGCTTTAAAAAAGAAAAGAAAAAGACAAAGAAACCACAGTGGAAGTCAGAACTGAGACCTGTAGCAGTTTCATGGCCCACATTTAAAAGCGTAAGTTGAGCTGGGGAGTATTGCTCAGCAGCTTAAGTGCCTGCCTGGCAAGTGCAAGGCCTTAGTTCAGTCACTGCTACTGGGGGAAAAAAATGTTAAGTCGACTGTTACAAACCTGTTTTAGTATTTATAAAATATTCACTATTATCCTGGTCCTTGTTGCTGTCCAGGAGCTTTATATTTATAATCCGATGAAAAGTTACTAGAATTCTAGTGAGTTAATTCTAGTCTGCCACACCCAGTGCAACCCATGGTGAGAATAGAGACACCAAGGTATATTTGTAGTTAGGGAGGACGGGTCCTAAGCCCAGCCATGATGGTGGCCATCCGGGACAAAGGCCGCCACCCAGGGCCCAACCTGCGTTTTATTCATTGATGAAGAAAGGAGTGGCTTGAGGATGAGTGACTGAGAATGGCGGGAAGGAGGTGAGGGCCACGAGCTGGGCTGGGCAGGAGGCCTGCATCCACTTCTACGTATGCACAGAGGGGCACGCAGACAGTGAGCTACATGACACCGTTGGGATGGCGTCTCATGTGTAGGGGTTGGCGCCTCAGCTCTGCTGTGTAACCTCTCAAGCCCCCGCAGCCATAGCTCTATCCCAGCCAACAGACAGCTCGGAACATTGGTTCTTCATCCCTTCTTGACCCGACTCACACTCGGGAGCAGCAAGTGGGGGCTCCCGGGAAACGTGATCAGCACTTTGGCTGGACCGATGCTGATGGCTTAACGCCAGTTGAAGGGATAAGGAGAGGTCCTTGTGAGCCCTGTCCATGTCAGCACTTGGGAGTAGGGTCAGGCTCAGCCACCATGGGGACAGTGGCCTGTCCTTCCAGGGGAGTCACCAGCTGGTCCTCCATACTCGGCAGCTTGCTCACTGGTGTAGAACGAAATTTAAAAGCCTGTCTGTCTAATGAAGAATTACAGTTGGGAGTGGTAGTGAATGCCTGTAAATCCCTGCTACTCACGAGGCTGAAGCAGGAGCATTTTGAGACCAGCCTGAGTGATTTAGTGGGATTCCATCCTCAACATAAAAATGGCCAGGGATGTGGCTCAGTGGTAGAGTACTTACCTACCAGCACAAGGTCCCAGGTTCAATCACAAGTATGGGGGGAGGGAGGGATTAAGTACTAAAATTTGCCAAAGGGTTGCCGTTTGTAGGACTCTGGAAAAGCCACAGATCCTGCCTTCTTGAGCATTCCATGTTGTCGTGGGTGACCATTCACTGAAGGAAGAAAAGTAGAAAGTCAGTCATGACGTGCACATGCAAGGAAGCCTTGCTGTGTTCGTCATTTCAGCCTCTGGGCCCGCCCTCCTTCTCTACCCTCTCTGTACACCCCACTCCTCCCTTTTTTCCTACCATTTAACTGGTGCTCTGAAATTGCAAAGAGGTGGATGGTGCAGGTGCTGTGGACCCCTCCTGCCTTGTTTCATTATCTTTTCTTTAAAATTGCTGAAGGGCGGCAGAACAAACTGCCAGGTCAGCGCTGACCACGGGACTTGTGTTACTCATTTGTTGCCTTCTGCTCTTTGCAGAGAGCTGCAGGAAGCAGGCAAGTTCTGCATTGTGATGTAGTTATAAAGTGTGAGTAAAAAAATCGCAAATATTTAAAACACTGGGGGCTGGGGAGATAGCTCAGTAGAATAAGTACTGACCTGGCAGGTGCAAGGGCCTGTGTTCAATCCCCGGTTCCACCAAAAAGTAAATTAAAAAAAAAAAAAAATATTGGGGGCTGG
>NW_004524660.1:2801618-2810905 GCF_000260255.1 Octodon degus
AGAAGAAGAAGAAGAAGAAGAAGAAGAAGAAGAAGAAGAAGAAGAAGAAGAAGAAGAAGAAGAAGAGAAGAAGAAACAAAAGAAAGACAATACTGTTTTCAGCAAAGGAGTCTAAAGTGCAAACTCAGGGCAGGGGAGATGGCTCAGTAGAATAAGTGCTTGCCTGGCAAGTACAAGGTCCTGAGTTCAATCCCCGGCACTGTAAGAAAAAAAAAAAAAGAAAAGAAAGAAAAAGAAAAGTAGGCCTGGCGAGATGGCTGAGTGGTCTAAAGCTCCTGCTTAGGCAAGCCTAGGTAGGCTCAGAGGACCGCAGTTCTATTCCCAGCACCACACAAGGCGCCAGCCACACCCTCAGGGTGGGCTGAGCCAGCAAAAAATAAAGTGCAAACTCCCACTTGCCCTACCCCAATGAGCTATCCTTTTTATCTCATTTAAAAAGTTATGCTCAAAATAGATTTACCGTTTTTCTGCAAATATTATATAGCAGAATTTATAAAACGATAGTTACAAAATACATGTCATGCGTTTTATATATTGCATTCCTATGAAGGATTTCCTCGGCAGCGATAGATAGTTCCTCTGCAAACAAAAAGCCAAACCCAGGCTAGAAACTCCAGGGTACCGTCCGGCCCCGCCCCCTTGGCGGACCAATCAGCGGCTCTCGTGGGCGGGACGTTGAGCCGCCGGGAGATCCAATGGCTGAGCAGGCGCCGCTGCGCGTGCGCGGCGGAGACCGGCCGGGCGGAGCTGTGCGCTTGCGCGGTCGTCCTTGTCTCCGGCCCGCCAGGCAGGCGTCTTCCCGGAGAGGCGGGCGGGCCACTTGGGCAGTGAGTCCGCGGGGCCGGGTGGGTTTGTGCCGCGGCAGCGCCGCGCGTTCGGGGACTCGGGGAGGCCGCGGGCGTTCCCGGGCGGGCCCCGGGCCTGGAGCAACTTCGGCTCCGTCTGAGCGGGCGTCGCCATTCCTTGGTCTCGGTTATCTTCGGGAACTCCGGGCGTAATATGAGCAAAACAGCCAGCGGACTAGCCCGTATTTAATTTTAGTTTACATTTGAAAACTCCAGGCCTCATTTGAATGTAAAATGTTAAGAAATGCCTGTGTGTTTATGATGGGGGTGAACCTCAGGCGGGGGGGGGAGGCGGTTCTCGCGTCCCAGGACTGTGACAAGTGTGGTTCCCGCCGTGGCTTCGTCATCTAGGAACTTGCTGGAAATGCACATTGTTAAGTTTGAGAGCCGCGGCTCCAGGAAGCTGCACACGGGGCCGAGCTACTTGCAACTCGGTGACTTTCCTGCCGCAGGAGACTAACACGGACGGTTCAAGTTTCCGCCTTCCCCGATGCACGTGCAGTTTCGTTAAAGGGAAAGACTTTCCCCTAGCGGCTGGCGACCCCGCGACCTTTCTGACAGGCAGCCTTCTGTCTCGAGGCTCCCCTTGCAGCCCACTCTTCGGATCCTGAAGCTCCCTGCCCACTAAGACACCCTCGTCCCAGAGAAACGCTTCGGCGCATTCCCCCGGCCTCAGGCGTCCATGGCCTTGGCCAGGTTGTTTTGCTCATTTATCGCATGAGCAGCAACTTCCAAGAGTTTTTGTGAGGATAAATAAATCAGTGTATCGACGAAGTATTAGCTCCGATCACGGTGTATATTAGGATTTTGGTGGTGTTAGTACCAAAGCTTGATCAGGTGAGAAAAGTGGCAAGCCAGATAGGAACTGGGGGAGAGAGGCCAGTACCTGCTGTTGATAGGTGGTGAAATGACACAGGTGCCACCATTATACAACGTAAGGTGGGTACTTTGCCACTCAGCTTGATCTGTGGACACCTGGTCTGTTCCATTAGCAGAGCTTGTTAGAAATCCAGGGTCACCTCAAATGCTCCCGCAGGTTTTTTCATTTATTTATTTATTGGGGGTGGGGGGGTACCAGGAATCAAACTCCAGCCTTTTTGTTTTCCAGGCAAGTGCTTGTGTCGCTGAGCTGTATTCCTGGTCCTGACCCAGCAGGTTTATTTACTTATTTTATGTATTTTGTACAGGGTCTCACTATGCACCTCTGAATTCTAGTGATCCTCCTGGCTCAGCCTCCCCAGCGCTGGGATTACAGGCATGTGCCACCACTCCCATCTTGGCCGGCGTGGCACGTGGTGCCTGGAATTGAATCCTGCACCCTGTGCTTGCATAAGCAGGCACTTAGTCTGCTGAGGTATCTTACCACTCTCTAGCAGGTTCAGATGCAAGGTCTTTTTGGAAGAAATATGAGTTCTGCCAAGACTTTATTCCTAAACTTAATTTGGCCCCTCCCATAAAGTATTCAGTTGTTCAGTATTTCTGAGTCCTGGGAGTTGGACAGTTGTTGTAACTCAAAAATGAGGCAGGCTCGAAAAGAAAAGCGCTTTATTTTAGCTGGTACCCAGCAGTAGACACCCCGGCAAGATGCTAAGGTGCGCCCCGGGAGGTTGAGGGGAGTGGGTATTTAAGCCAGTAAACCACAAAAGCTGACATCAAGGGTTCATCTAGGGGCTACAGTTGAAAAATTACCTGTTTCTAATGAACAGTAACAGGTGCAGTGGTGGGTACAGTTTGTAGCAGGGAACGAGGGCAAGAACAGGGCAGTGGGCCGGAACTAGATTCAGGTGTGCACAAAGGACAGCAGGAGAAAGGCCCAACTGCAGGTTCTCAAGTAGAGAATGGGGCACAGTGGAAAGTTACAGCATTTAGAATGGCGCATACAGAACAAGATGGCGGTGCATATGTCTGGTTATAACAGTTAATATACGTTACAGTGGAAGGATACAGAGTTACAAAATTGGCATCAGTTTCACAGGTTATAACAGTGATTTCAATATTTTTATTTTATATATACATAATATATGTGTATATTAATTTTATATTTTCAAACTACTAGGAGTAAATTGAGAAAGTTATTTGTCCAATTCTTGTGCTCCTTGTTTCTTTTTATAGTTCATTATGGTCAAACTTCCTCAATACATAAGGAGTCTGTATGGTATTGATTTTTTAGTCTTCTATTTAAGAAATCTATTAGCTTTTGGAACTGCCATAATAAAGTACTGCAGATTGGTTTGCTTAAACAATGATTTTAATTTTTTACAGTTTTGGAGGCTAGAAGATTACAAGGGGTTTTTTTTGGTTTTGGTACTGGGAATCGAACTCATGCCCTCCCTCTTGCCGGGCAGGCACTGGCTACTGAGCTGTCTCCCTGGCTTGGAAAAGAGAGATCTTTGGTTTGTACATGGCCTGCATCTTCATGTCTGCTTGCTTCTGACCCATCTGTTGCCAGATGTCCTTGTAGAACATGAGTCGTTCGTTGGGCTCTACCCTCCTAGCAGCATTTTAGCTTAGTTCTTTAGAAACCTTTTCTCCAAATAAAGTCACTCTGAGATCCTGAAAATTAGCAATTCAAAGTAAGAATGTTGAGGGTGATACAATTCAGTCCATAACAGTATGTCTATTTAAACTTTTTTTTTTTTTGTATTTTGGGGACGGGTCTACAGGTTGTTCAGGGTCTCACTACTAGATTGGACTCGTAGTGATCCACCTGTTTACAGCCTCCCAAGAGCTGGGATTACAGGTGGGCGCCACCATGCCCAGTCTCAGTTGCCATCTCAGCCCCAGGGGCGGGACCGGCAAGGCACACCTGGGGATCAAACCTCCTGCCCCTGTGCCTGTAAACTTTTTTCGTTAAATAGACATCCAGAAAATCTTATAAAATGTCAGTGTTCACTTGTTAACCTATTAAGAAGGGAACACCCATGTGCCTACTGTCCAGGTTAAGAAATACAGTATTGATTGTATCCCAGAAGTCTTCCAGTATTTCCCTCGTGTCATGTTTGCTCTCTGACATTTTCAGTATTTAGCACTGAGTGTGGTGTGTGTTGTGGTACACTATGTGGTAGAGTGGCCCCCTTGCAGTACGAGTGCCCGTGAGTGCCTGTGAGTAGCTGAGTCAGGCGTCGCCTTTGCTCCTGGGCAGAAGTGGCATCTGGCTCTGTGTCTGACCGCCTCATCTCATGTCACAGTTTTTGAGGCATCATGTTTGCTTCTTTGCTTCTTCCTCCCCTGTCATGCGTGTTTAGTGTGACCCGGTTGAGATGTGGTCTGTGCCTGTGCCACCACCTCACGATGAGTGCACGTGCACTGTGAACGTGTACTAATTTTTTTTTTTTAAAAGTTATCTGTGTTCCGGGGAGATAGCTTGGCCGCCTAAGTGCCTGCCTGGCAAGCGCAAGGATCTGAGTTCGATCCCTGGTACCCCAGTCCTTCATGCGGTGTCAGCCTAGAAAACTGGGCGTGGTGGCACACACCTATAAGCCTGGCACTGGGGATGCTGAGACAGGAAGGTCACTATGAATCTGAGCTGTAGCGAGGCCCTGTATCAAATGAAAAAATGAAAGGTTAAAAAAAGTTAACCAGTACTTCAAATTCTGTTTGTTTTTTTTTTGCGGTACCAGGGATTGAACTCAGGACCCTGCGCTTGCCAGGCAAACACTTATTCTACTGAGCTATATTCCTGCCTCAAATTCTGTTTCTTGTGCCACTTCTCAGTGGATTATTTCCAAGTTTTCCTAATTAGATAAGCTTTCTCCAATCTTTAAAATCCTTTGGATCCTTGCTATGGCTTTGATCATTTATATTTGCTGACTACCAAACGTTGATTGTGGTCCATTTGTCAACCACTAGGCTGGGAGTTGGGCTTGGAGCGTTGAGTGGAAGGGGTGAGTGGAAGGGTGGATTTAGATCTCGCTAAGATGTTGCCTGTCTGAGGGGGAGCTTATGTTAGTGTTGTGCACAGTGGTTTTCAACTTTGGCTGCACCTTGGAACATTGGCAGAGCTTTAAAAATCCAGCACCTGTGTCCCAGCCTCAATGATGCTGGATTGTTTTGCTGAATTCACACACCTATAGTGTTTAGATGCCAATGGAAGGCCCATTTCTGATAGAACTAAACAAAGGCAATACAAAGGAAGGACCATTTTTGTATCTGTACATGCAGAATAGTTAGGATAGATATACAGCTACTTTTGCTTAATCAATGAGAAAGATTTGTAGTAATAGTGTTTGGACAGGATATCCTGTCTGCTTCTTGTACTATGGATAGCCACTAAGAAGATAATAATGTACAGTGTATTATTTTTTTTAAACATTTATTGTGTGTGTGTGTGTGCGCGCGCGCGCGCACACGGCCAGCTCAGCCCACCAGGGGGCGGGGCGGGCTGGCATGTGGTGCTGGGGGATCGAACAGTGGCTGTGCTTTGCCAAGCTTGTTCCAAGTAGGTGCTTTAGACCACTGAACCATCTCACCAGCCCTACAGTGTATTACTTATTGAAACTGTCCTATTTATTAGTTTTGAAACTGTCTTATTGGTATTTGTTTCCCAGAAAAAAAAATCAGGTTATACTTCATTCCATAACATTAGAATAAATGTTATTTACCCAACTAAAGTGCAAATTTCAGTGGTTTTTAATTTTTTACTTTTTGGCTTTTTGAGACCAGATCTTGCTGTGCAGCTCAGCTGGCCTGGAACTCACTGTGTAGTCTAGCTGGCCTCAGATTGACAGCGAGCCTGCTGCCTTGGGCTTCCAAGTGCTAGACTTACGGGTGTGCACCGCCATGCCTGGTTTCGTGCTTAGTATGGACACAGAAGCCCAACCGGTGCCACAGTTGGAGAACACTTTTGCTTGCTTGTACCTTTGCACTACAGTGCCTTTATAGCGCTGTACGCACAACCTTAAGCACCGATTAACCTGCTTTCTGTTGCTATACATTTGCCGATTCCGGACATTTTCATGTTAGTGGAATCATGTACCCTGCAGTCTTCTTGGACTGGCTTGTCTTACAGAGCGTAACTTTCACGGTTTATTTATGTTGTAACATGGTATCAGAACCGCTTCTATGGCCAAGTAATACTCTGTTGTATGACTGTGCCACATTTTGTTTTCCCAGTCATTAACTGATGCAAACTTTTTCTCCACTTTTTGGCTGTTTGGAAAAAAAGTAGTTATAAACATTTCCGTGTAAGTTTTTGTGTGGACATATACTTTCATTTCTCTTGGATTTATACCAGTTAATAGAATTGCTGGACCATAGGAAAATACCTGCTTTCTTATTTCAGTGAGACTGTTGTACATATGTATATTTCATATGTGAATGCCATTTATTTTTATTTCATGTACTTTCCTTAATTACTATGCAGAATGTGTTGTAGCACTTTGGAGGCTGAGGCAGGAACATTGCTGTGACTTCAAGCCCTGCTTGGGCTACGTAGTGAGATCAGAAGCAGCCCGGACTACATAGTGAGACCTTGGCTCAAAAACGACAGAACTGCAGTGCTGTGTTAGCTCTAGGAGGAAGTAGTTTATGTTGCAGCAGTAATTACCTCTAAGATAGCTGTTACCGCTTTCTCAGCCTTTTACAGGATGCGGGGTTCCCTGCTCCTTTGCGAGTGTCTGCTGCTGGTAGCGGGCTATGCTCATGATGAGGACTGGATCGACCCCACGGACATGCTCAACTACGACGCAGCCTCTGGAACCATGAGGAGGTCGCAGGTGCAAGCGAGTGCGCAAGCGGGACCCTGTCCTGCAGAGGGGGTGGTCTGTTTCTGCTGTGATTTGCACAGAGCCGTGGAAGTAATGTATTAACAACTAGCAGTTCTTTAGAATACGTCTTTTTTTTATGGCAGTGGGGGTCGAGCCCAGGACCCTTTGTATAGCAAGCGAGGACCCTAGCCCTGAACTGTGACCCAGCCCCAGAACACCTATCTTAATCTTAAATAAGATTATTTCCAGCTCACCTGGCTGGTTGTTTTGGATTCGAACATAAAGTCTGTCAAGCTGTAGGCCAGTTTGATGTTCTTAAAACATACATTTGAGATTTTTACATTTTGATGGCTCAATAGAAGAATATAGTGAGAAAAGTCATAAAATGAAGTCAAACTTAGTCTTCATTAGCTGAAGATTATTTTAATGGTTGAACTGTAAAGAAGTAAAATTTCTCTACTTTGTTTTAGGTGAAATATGGTATATCAGAGAAAAAAGATGACAGCGCTGGCTTGTCATATGCTGATGAAGTGTCGGAATGTTACAGCAGACTTGATTCTTTAACTCAGAAGGTAGGATGTTTTCCATGTGTGTTCGGCTAAGTTCTGTTTTCCTGTCTTTGGTAATGTTTGTATTTCTGTATGCTGTATCATTTATAAATTTTAGTTACTCCAGTCTTGGTTTCTTCTAGTAGTAGGTTTTTTGTGTTTTTTTCCCCTCTAGTAGTATTTTGTATTTTTAAAAGAAGTCTTAGCATGTTACACTATAACTATTCCCTTCCCAAACTTTGGAATTGTTGGCATAAAGAATGTACTTTATTCATCTTTATTCTGCACCACGTAGTGTGGCACTGGGCAGAGAGGCAAATGCAGCAGATGAAGAAATTGGCCCAGTACGCATTTTTAAGCATAAAGATCACAATTTAGTGTGTGGTAGCTGGTGGTTCCTTTTTACTTGGGCCTTTTAAAAACTGGCTGCTGAGGATAGGAGTGTTGTTACAGGGCGGAGCAGCTTGGTTGTGTGCTGGGGGAGCCATCTGTTGGCTATGTAGGCTGAGTGAGCTGGCCGCAGGGTGGGGGCCGGTGGAGAGGGGTGGTTGTGCTGTCCTTTGTGGTCGCAAAGGTCTAGCAGTGCTGAAGACACGTGACAGGCAAGGCACAGAGCAGTGTGAAGTGGCACAAGGTAGAGAAAACGGGTGGAGCGAGGAGAGACCTGAGGTCGGGGAGCGCTTGTTAGCAGACCTCCTCCGGGTGGGTCCGTTTAGGCCCCCAGCACCTCTTGTGCATCTTACCCTGTTTGTCGTTTGCTCCAGGTCAGCTGTGTTTTGTGGTGTAATGTGCTAGTTGAGTTGCGCAGTGAGAAATTCAGAAATGCCTTTTCCTTTGTGATTTTAGCTCAAAGATGGTAAAGCCATGATGGGTAAAATGGAGCCTTGAGTCCTATGTCTGTCTGTCTTTTTTTTTTTTGGTACCAGGAATCAAACTCAGGACCTTGGACATTTCAGGCAAGCTCTTGTGCTGCAGAGCTATATCCCTAGCCCTTGAGTACTATTTCTTTTGTGGTGCTGGGGATCAAAAGCCTTGCATATGGAAGTCAAGTGCTCTACTGTGGGGTGCGCTTGAATCTGTAGTTAACACGTTTTAAAAATAAGCTGGGTTAGGTGGCCCGCAGCTCCAAGCCTGTAATTCTGGGAGGCTGAGGCAGGAGGGTGGTAATTCTGGGAGGCTGAGGCAGGGCCTAACTTGTAACCTAGTGAAGGGATTGGGGAAAATATATTATGGGCAGGTACAGATTCCCTATGATGAATATGACCTTATGTAAGATATGCCAGAACAATTAATTTAAAAATTAAAAGTGGTCTCGTGATAAAAATCATCACAAATTCAATATAGGTTAAATCCCTGTGTTCAGTTTCCACTATCAAAAAAAGAAAAATGTATGTATTTTTAACAAACTAGTTTATAAAACTTGCTTTGAAAGCCCACAAAAGTGCGGCAGGTCTTGTAATTCTGTGTGTGCATTGCTTGATTATTGTCCTGTTTGTTAACTGAAGCCATTTCAGTACTCAGCTGAACCCATGGCCCACATTTATTTTTTTATTGTTTTTGTGGCCAGCTCGGCCCACCCTGGGGGCAGGGCTGGCGCTGCATTGTGCTGGTGGGGATCAAACCATGGTCCCTGCACTTCTCCTAAGCTTGCCTGAGCAGGCGCTTTAGACCGCTGAGCCATTTTGCCAGCCCTCCTTTAAATTATTTCAAACCTAATGAGGTCTTTAAAAATCCGTCATTCATGGCTTAGGTCTAGAGTTAAAATAGTTGTATTATAAATTCTATGAATATTTTATATTTATTTATTTATTTATTTTCCGGAACTGGGGATTGAACTCAGGCCCTTGCGCTTGCCAGGGAAGTGCTTATTCTACTGAGCCATCTCCCCGGTGTCACGCGCGGACTTGCCAGCAAGAACGACGCGACCACTGGTTGGTTTTCTGCGCAGCTCTTTATTCTTTTCTTACATCTGTCTTCTCTCCCCCTCGAGGCCCCTGCTCTTAGCTTATAAGTCTCAGGGCTTCCAACCATAGGGTGCCACGTATGCACTGTCCATTGGTCCAGGTCTGCCGAAGCAATGCCTAAACCCAAGCCTTGGCCATATATGGAGTTGTTTACTCCAGGAGCGCTCACCCCTTGAGGGGGTGGAAGGCGGAAACCGGCGCCATCCTAGGGCGCGGCTACACGCA
>NW_004524660.1:2815080-2822888 GCF_000260255.1 Octodon degus
GAGATAGCTCAGTGGAATAAGTACTGACCTGGCAGGTGCAAGGGCCTGTGTTCAATCCCCGGTTCCACCAAAAAGTAAATTAAAAAAAAAAAAAATATTGGGGGCTGGGGAGATAGCTCAGTGGAATAAGTGTCTGCCTGGCAAGTGCAGGTCCTGAGTTCAGTCCCTGGTACTGAAAAGAAAAAAAAGCCACTGAAACATTACAGTAAAAGACACATTGCCAGCCATTTGACCCCTCATAATCCCCTTTCTTTGAACTTATGTATCCTGTGGTTCTTGCCACTTTCTGAAACAGTTTTGGAAGTTCTCTTTCACAAGTATTGTAGTTGTGTGGTTGTGGCGCCTCCATCAACAGCTTGAATTGACTCAGAATGTTTGCCTTCCCCGATAGCTTTGGCTTTCAGGAAGCGCCAGCAGCAGCAGGTGCCAGGGCTGGCGAGTGAGTGCAGCAGGAGCAGTGCGGGGCTCTTGGGAGCCCGCCTTTCCACCAGAGGGCGCCCGGGAGCACTGGGCGCCGCACTCTTAGGCCGTGTAAGACCCTCCAGAAGGAGGACTTCCAGAATTGCTTCAGAAAGCAACAAGAACCATGGGATAAATGTGTTTTCAAAGCAAGGGAGAATATTTTGGGGGAGATTAATGGCAGTGTGTTTTGTAGTCTGTTAATTTAACATATAGTTTGATCACATGTTATACAAGCTTGATGAAAAAACTCCTTATATTGACTTTGATGGGGTCACTACATTAGAAACTCAACTCACATTAAATTTGGATATGAATGTTGAATTTATTGTATGATTACAGATTGATGAGTGTGAAAAGAAAAAGAAGGAAGACTATGAAAGTCCAAGTAATCCTGTTTTTAGGAGATACCTAAATAAGATTCTCATTGAAGCTGGAAAGCTTGGACTTGTAAGTATTTGGTGCTATGATACTAATCAATATGGTGGTTACTGGGGGCCTGGCCCTAGCTCAGTCCTTTAAGTGGCTGCTTCCACAAAGCTGTCAGCCTCAGGTTGCTGGAGTTTGAACCTCACAAGTCTCCTGCTGGCCAAAAGTGCCCTGAAGGCATTCAAGGAACAAAAAAAAAAAAAAAAAAAATCTCAATATGGTGGTTATTAATGTGAAATCGTGTAGAGTAGTGCCTGAGTCTTACTGGGCTTTGATGGAATTTCTGACTTGCCTTTTTCAGACGAGATCGGGTGGGTTCAGGGTGGTATGGCTGTAGACTGACTCATCTTTTTCCCAGCCTGTTTTGCGGGGCTTTACTCGAGGCCAGCAGTGCAGCCCACCTTTCCTTTTCCTACTTAAGGGGACTTGGGTAATCACCACAGTGCACTGTAGCACCTCTGACTGGGTGGCTGGGTGCGTGGTGACTCTGTCTTCACCCTGCTTCCTTTGACTATTTTCATACTTTGTTAGTCATATAATGTAAGGTCACTAAATGTTGAGAAAAAGAAAAATATATTTTTGTTTGTTTTGTGGTACTCGGGAGTTGAGCCCAGGGCCTTGTGCAAGCGAGGCAGGTGTTCTGCCTCTGAGCTTTTGCTTTTGCTTTTGCTTTGAGGTTACTCAGGTTGGCCTCCAGCTGTGATCATGCTGCCTTGGCCTCCTCGACCCTGTGCCCAGCTAAGAAACATACTTGGAGAAGGGTTTTCTTCTTACTATTTACTATGGCAGGGAATGGGGTGTAGAATTATGTATCATATTCAAGTTATTGGTGTTTTTCTGGCAGTGCTAGGATCAAACTCAGGGCCTTGCACATGCTAGGCATGAGTGTCACCACTGAGCTACACCCCCAGACCCCAGTGTCCACACTATAGGGTCACTGTGTTCACTTCGGGGACTCAAAATACCAAGAAAAATCGAACTTTATAACTTAGAGCGTTCATAACATCCACGTTCAGGCACATAGACCCTAGCGTGTATCCCACAAGTGGTCTGGAGAGTCAGAAGCCAGAATCCAGTCCTCCAGCTGTTGATAGGTGGCCGCTGAAGGGAGAGGCCTCCGTGTCGGTGGGGCCTGCCGGCCGTGCAGAGCTGTCCTCCGGTTCATTCTGAGGTCGTTAACGGGAACGGGAGTGTTAGATACGTCGATCTGGAAGCTCACTCCACTCTAGAAGCGCAGAAGCAGATGTTGTCACTTGGACACCGCTGCTTGAGTCTTAACAGCTGTGCAGGGTGCGCGGCAGCCTCGATAAGAGCTAGGTGGCGCGTCAGGTGCTTCAGATGGAGGTGCTGAGAGACACTTAGCTCCCGATTTAAAGTATTTATCAGTGGTAGGTTTTTAAAAAGTTTTCTGATGGTTTATGATATATCACAGTATTTTGGTTTTTAAAATTTTGTTCACCTTTTTTATTTGTATTGACTCTTGTAAAAGAAAAAGGAATCTTTTGCTTTGTTAGCTTTCTGTCACTGTAATTAAGTACCTGAGATAGTAAACACACAAAAAAAGGTTGAATCCCAGTTTTGGTTGGATGCCAGTCCGAGATGGCAGACCTTGGGGGGCCTCCGAGATGGTGCTTGCCAGTGGGGAGCTATGGGAGAGCCAGCTGCGCGTCTTGCGGCCGGCAGCACAGGGGAGGAGCGGCCAGGGCCCGCAGTCCTTCCAGGTCACCCTCCAGTGTCCTGACTTCCTGCCGCTGGCCCTCCCCCCAGGGGTTCCACCGCCTCCACCAAGTGCTACCCTGGGATCAAGCCTTCAGCAGATGGACCTTGGGGGACCTTTGCATCTGAAGTATGGGTGGCATGTGTCAACTGGCAGATGAATATGAAATGCTGTTTACACTGATTCTGCTAAGCCGAACCCACACTCTTAAAGATGGTTACAGACACTGTATTATAAGGAAACGCATTATTTTGCCTCTTTGGGATCCCTTTTTTCTTAAACTACTGAAAAGTTTAGGCTCTCACAGAATCGTATCAGCTAGTGGAGAGTCATGAACTGAATCATAAAGATGCACAGTCGATCCTCATCATTGGGAGATTCCATATTTATGAATGTACCTCGTCACTAAAATTTCTTCGTAACCCCAAAATAAAAAGTTGAAGTAATTTGTGGTCATCCTTGGACATGTGCAGAGTGGCAGAAAATTTGAGTTGCGCTGATGCGCCTGTTCCCAGCAGGGTGGAAGAAGGCAGGTCTTGCCATCCCTCTTAGCTGTCGTGCTGCTCACGCGCTTTTGCTTAGCGCAGCCTGGTTAGAGGTCAGCTTTCATGTTGTTCTGAGGGGTGGGTAATTTTATTGCTTAAATGACCCCCAGATGTACTGTGAAAGTACTGTCTGGCGTTGCTAAGCGCAAGAGGGCTGTGCCGTGTGTACAAAGAAAATACTTGGTAGGTGGGTGGAGATTGTATGACTGTTAGCTCTGTTGGGTGGGTCAGTAGAATGCATTAATAGGTGCTGCAGTGACACACGAAACAAGGCGGTAGAATGCATTAGTAAGTGCTGCAGTGACACACGAAACAAGGCGCCTGTTGACTGATGGATTTCTTTTCTCTTTTCTTTTCTTTTCTTTTTTTTTTTTTTTTTGATGAAAATGTTGACTAGAAGTTCACTAGGCCTTAATCTGGTGCTTCCTTTAGGAGTAATGGTTCAGCACTCACTACTGTCTCAGTTACTTTTTCTCATTGTTGGGACAAAATACCCAGCATCCAAAATTAAGAATAGAAAGATTTATTTAGCTCACAGTTGGTGGAGGTTTCAGGCCATAGTCGGCTGGCTCCAAGCTGGTGGCACAGGGCAGAGGGCAGCAGTTCAGGGCAGCAGAGCAAAGGGAGGGCAGCGGCTGCGGCAGCTCGCCAGCCTCACTCCCGCATACTGCATCCGGGCTCTCCGCCCATAATCCCTGCATTGGATCATGAATCCATCGCCAACTCTAGAAACCTGCCCCAATGACTGCATGAGGCTTTGGGGGGACAGTTAGACACAAACCATAACAGTGTGGGAAGTGACTTTGTAGATCAGAAATCCTGCCAATAACAAACATCAACTGTATTTTAGTAAAATGTACAGTATCATACATGGAGAAGTGTTTTCAAATGTTTTTCATATGTATTTGGTTTGCGCATTGGCCTTTGGGACAGGTGGATATTATGATCTATGTGAAATATTGTAGACTAATTATAGTAAATATGTAGACTAATTTTTTTTTTTGTGGCTTTGAGGTTCGTGCAAATGAATTATATGTTATGTTCCAAAGTGGCTTTCATCTTCACTTTTCCATGAATAATGTAATCAAATTCTTTCTTTCTATTGTTCGTTTCTGGGAAATGTAATTTAGCCTGATGAAAACAAAGGAGATATGCATTACGATGCCGAGATTATCCTTACAAGACAAACTTTACTGGAAATACAGAGGTTCCTTGCTGGAGAAGACTGGAAGCCAGGAGCCCTGGACGATGCCCTCAGTGAGATTTTAATTAACTTTAAATTTCATGACTTGGAAACATGGAAGTGGCGATTTGAAGATTCCTTTGGTGTCGATGCGCACAGTGTACTGATGGTAAGATGTGGTCGGTGTGGTGGGATTGAGTTTCCTTTTTTTTTTTTTTTTTTTTTTTTTTTAGGGAAGGGTCTACAGGGTGTTCAGGGTCTCACTACTAGATTGGACTCCCCATAATCCCAACCCTTGGGAGGCTGAGACAGGAAGACTGCCAGTTTGTTTGGTCTTTTTCTTTCTTTTTTTTTTTTTTTTTTTTTTTTGACGGAATTGGGATTGAACTCAGGCCCTTGCACTTTCCAGGCAAAGGCTTATTCTACTGAGCCATCTCCCTGGCCCCTGAGTTTCCCTTTTAAACAGTATTTTGAAAATACCACCGTGATTAGGCTAAGAACTGGTCATTGGCCACTCCCTGAGGTGACGAGCCAGCAGCCAGGCCTGGGGATGACTGGCTTCCTGGTCATTTCCACCGTGGGGGTGGCTGGCTCGTGCGGGCGCTGACTGCAGCTTCTCCTCCGGGCAGGTGCTCCTGTGTCTGCTCTGCCTGGTGATGTTGGTGGCCACGGAGCTGTGGACGCGTGTGCGTTGGTACATCCAGCTGCGACGAGTTTTTGTCATCAGTTTTCTCTTCAGCTTGGGATGGAATTGGATATATTTATATAAGGTATTAAATAGGTCCAAAGTTTTAAGGTATTAAATAGGTCCAAAGTTTGAAAGTTGTGAAGTGTAAATCATAGTAAAAGAAGGCTGAACCGACAGCAGTCTTGCTCTGGCTGTGGGTAGAGGGCAGCGCTGGACGTGGTCAGGGGGTGGCGTTATGTTGGCACTTCCAGCTATGTGTGGTTTTGGGGGTCCTTTACCCATTAGGAGGAAAACCGTAGTCCTGGTTGTGATGACCAGTTCCCGCTCGGTGGCAGATGGGCCACTAAATTAACACAGAGCCAGGTGGGCATGTTTTTAAAAAACTTAAGAATTCTTAGGGAATTTGAGTGTGTCCTTTTATTCCTTATTACACATGATGCCAAAGTGTCATTTTTAAAACTGAGGTCATTTTGAATATAAAGTGCCGTGTTCGGGGCTGGGGATGTAGGTCGTGGTACAGTGTGCTTGCCTGGCATAAGGAAGGCCGGGGCTTAGTCCACAGCAGCAGCAAGCAAACAGTATAGACTTTGGAAATGATGTAAGTAATTTAAAAAATTCACCTGTAATTTTATTACCTATGAGTAATTGTGTTTTGACATTCTTTCCAGTCCGTTTTCTAATTTTTAATTATCTTAAAATTGGAGTAGAAAAAAAATTAGAGCAGAATGTGGTGGCAGTTGCCTGTAACCCTAGCACTGGGGAGGCTAAGGCAGGAGGATCGCCATGAGTTTGAGGCCAGCCCGGGCTACATAGTGACTTGAATTCTGGGGTAGCCTGAACTCCATAGTGAGATCCTGTCTCAAAAAACCAAACAAATCAAAAAGTAAAAATTAAAAGTCATGGAGCAGCCGGGTTTGTGGGAGTGTCGAGGCATGTTGAGCTGGGTGTCTTGGATGAGTGGCCGGACTTCCGTGGTCTCAGCGCTGCCCTCACGGCTCCTGTCCGTGTCGCTCAGCTGGCCTTCGCACAGCATCAGGCGGAGATTGCCAAGATGGAGCCTGCCGGCAACGTGTGTGCGGAGAAGATGGATTGGACTGGCAGTCTCTTGGGTAAGGCTTTGGTTTGTTTGTCCCTGTTTTTCATAGAATTCCGAGAATGGGAGAAGGTAGTTAGCACAGAGAACAGAGTGAAATGCCGGGGAGGCCTTCCATGACTGAATCTTTTAACACAGAAGCTGTGGCTAGTAGTGGCGGTGTAGACCTGTGATCCCAGCCTGTGGGAAGCTGGCCAGGAGGATCCTGAGTTCAGAGCCAGGCTGGGCTACATAGCAAGACCCTGTCTTTAAAAACACTTCAGAGCAACTGCAGCGGGAGTTACAAGTGTAAAATAGTGACTTTACAGGCTGCTATAAAGCCAGAGGGAGGAACGGAAAGGGAGTGTGCTGGCCCTGGTGTCGTCTGCCTCCATCAGGCTGCGGGGCCTGTTCTGTCCACTTGCCCCCGGTCCTTGGCACAGGGCCTTGCGCTCTAGGTCCCCAGCGGAAGCTTATTAAGAACGGAATGAGTGAGCGTGTGTGCAGGCGCGTGGCCATCCTAGCTCTCATCTCTGCTGACCTAGGAAGTCTTTTTTGACTCATGAAATCTTATGTTACATATTTAACAAATTTTAACTAAAGAGAAATTATAAAGTAATAAAAAGATTTTTTTTCTTACAGATTTGGTTAACATTCTCACTAATGTTGACTTCTTTAATTATCTATATTTAGCTTTGGGAACTTTATCATGTTGAAAGGTACTTTATAGACAAGTCCATACCAATGTATATAAAATAGAAGCTCAGTAAGTTCTGTAAATTGTGTTTTAAAATTAAAACATTTGTGGGAACCATATCAATTTAGCTTTGCCTTTTGGTTTCAGGAGATAGCAAAGTGCTACAAAAGAGTTGAAAGAACTAATATTTCACATGTTATTTTATAAAAATAGTAAAAGACTGACTTTTAAAATTAAAATATTAGGCCGGGGATATAGCTCAGTGCACAAGTGTCTGCCTGGCAAGGGCAAGGTCTTATCCCTGGTACTGCAAAAAAAAAAAAAAAAAAAGAAAGAAAGAAAGAAATTTAGAGTTGTAGATTCACAGGGAATTATATAAGACATAGAACCTGTGAGTCTCTCCTCCATGTTTCCAGCGGTACTGTCTTACACAGCTGTGGCAGTACAGGATCAGCCAGATCTTGACTGTGACACGTGCCACCAACCTTGCTCACATCTCCCCAGTTTCTCTTGTTACTCATTTGTGTGTGTAAAAACTATTTTTAATTATTCATCTTTCAGAAATCCTTATGAGGGGGCTAGGGAGATGGTTCAGTGGAATAAGCGCTTCCCTGGCAAGTGCAAGGGCCTGAGTTCAATCCCCGGTTCCGCCAAAAAAGTCCTTATGAAGTGAAATTGTTTTGTCTTTGTAAGGTGGATAATTTGAGTTTTTAAAATAAACATTATTTTTTTATTTTGTTTTGTTTTTGTTTTTTTGCGGTACTAGGCATTGAATGCAGGACCTTACGCTTGCCAGGCAAACGCTTATTCTACTGAGCTATCTTCCCAGCCCAATTTTGGACATAAGATTAAAAAATTTTAATCAACATATATAGGAAGTTTATTTTTTATAGGAAGTTTATTTAAAATGTCTTCCTTTAAAATTTATTTTATTTTATTTTGGTGGAACCAGGGATTGAACTCAGGCCCTTGTACTTGTCAGGGAAGCGCTTACTGGATTGAGCCATCTCTCCGGCCT